>NC_045739.1:22185267-22185378 GCF_008692095.1 Etheostoma spectabile | reverse complement strand
GGACCTAAACCGTTAAGGGATTTATAAACTAGCAAAAGTACTTTGAAATCAATTCTTTTTTGACACAGGAAGCCAGTGTAAAGACTTCAGAACTGGAGTGATGTGATCCAG
>NC_045739.1:22184832-22185257 GCF_008692095.1 Etheostoma spectabile | reverse complement strand
TTAGTGAGGACTGGAGTGATGTGATCCAGTCTCTTTGTCTTAGTGAGGACCCGAGCAGCAGCGTTCTGAATCAAATGCAGCTGTCTGATTGATTTTTTTAGGGAGACCTGTAAAGACCCCGTTACAATAGTCAAGTCTACTGAAGATTTACAGCATGGACCAGTTTTTTCCAAGTCCTGTTGACCATAAGTCCTTAAACCCTTGATATATTCTTAAGGTGATAATAGGCTGACTTTGTAATTGTCTTAATGTGGCTGTTAAAATTCAGGTCTGAGTCCATGACTACACCAAGATTTCTGTCTTTGTCTGTTGTTTTTACCATTGTGTTTGAAGCTGAGCGCAGACTTTTAATCGTTCCTCTTTTGCTCCAAAAACAACCATCTCAGTTTTTCGTTAATTTAATTTCAGAAAGTTCTGGCACATCC
>NC_045739.1:22184743-22184822 GCF_008692095.1 Etheostoma spectabile | reverse complement strand
TTGTTCGATGCACTTAGTCAGTTTTTGTATTAGACTATAGTCCCCTGGCAATAAGGTTATGTAAATTTGTGTTTCGTCC
>NC_045739.1:22181693-22184733 GCF_008692095.1 Etheostoma spectabile | reverse complement strand
GGTAACTTATTTTGTTGTTTTCCATAATCTGGGCTAGTTTAAGCATGTAGATGTTAAAACCTCTTAAAATACACTGGAAAATAGATGATTTTCTCGCCTAAATTCTTACCCCCTAAAAAGTGCTGCAGCTTCCACATGCTTTGGCCCTCTGTGATGACCCTGAGTTCATTGTGAAAGCTAACCCCAACTTGTTTGTTTCTAGTGGCATTGTGACACTAGGCCTACTGACACAGAGCTAACAGAGTGAACACAGAATTTCTATTTCCGTCCAAATCATCTGAAAAATTAATAAAAAGCACTACTGTAAGCATATTACACGGGCTATATACAAAAATAGTACCCTAGCCACATGTCTCAACTTAGAACAGAAAAAAACCAGAAGAAAATTTCTTATAAAATGGATTTTATATGAATGTTTTTCTACAGATATGTCTGTGCGTTTGGCTCATTTCTTATTTCTAAAAAAGCCCAAAAAGTGCTAAATACAAAACTTCTGAAATACACAAACAACATCCACATCACTCACACACATGTCTGAAAGAAGTACATACATAGATTTTAGGAATAAGTAATCATTTTGATGAAATGGTGAAATGCCATAAAAAGGCAATATTTTTGGTTTGAATGGGCTGAGACCCTCTCAGGAAAGTTTTTGTTGGCCATGTTTGATATCATTCACTCGTCCCTATTGGCTACACAAATGCCAGTTTTATTACCTCTCTCTCTGACTGGTGGTCTGCTGTCAGTTTTTCCCACGTGGGCCCAATGGGGACTGTGAGATTTTATTGGCTTACCTGGAGTATCTTAAAACTAATGCTATTGCTGAAAAGAAAGTTCATTGGAAACTGCACAACCCACAGATTCCAGGGCTGTGCCGAGTGAGAAAGTAGCGCGCACACGGAAAAATACACCGATCAAAACCGAGAATGATGCATGATCTGATTTCTGAACGTCGAAACTTGGCCAGAAACTACAAGATTTGAGGGACCAGATAATTATGGATTACAAGGCTTGGTATTCATAGCTTGGACTGTTGGGCATGTAGGAAAACAAAGTCTTTGGCGAACTTTCACCGCTGTGATTAAAGACACGAGGAGACAGGTAGGATGCACGCCGACTTAGACTCGAATCTGTCTGTCTTGCTTTACTTCAGAACATGATTATAACCGTTGTGAGTCACCTTATTGCTTGTGTGTGGGCTCGATGGAATCATGAGACTCTAAGCTTTCTAACGATGTATGACTTGAGCGTGTTTGTGACGGTTTAATGCTTGCAATTTATGACGGAAGTCAGCACCCGAAAAACGGGAGGATAATCCCGCTGCCGGGCACTATGCGCTCAAAAAGTTAAACAGAAGAGGCCCCAGATGGAGCCTTGCGGAACTCCGCACGTAATATTTGTACGCTCAGATGCATATAACCTATTGACACAAAGTAATCCCTTTCTTCAGGTGGATTCAACCAGTTTAGTACTAAGCCAAAGCGCCACGCAGTTTTCCAATCGGTCTAGTAATATGTCGTGGTCACCGTGTCAAATGCAGCACTGAGATCAAGTAATACTAAGACTGAAATTTTGCCACTATCTGGGTTAAGGTGGATGTCATTAAGACTTTGACAAGAGCCGTTTCAGTGCTGTGGTGTGTCGGAAACCCGACTGAAAGGTTCAAACCTGTTGCTTAGTGACAAGAAATGGTTGATTTGTTGAAAAACTGCTTTTTCAATGATTTTACTTAAAAACGGAAGGTATATTGGCCTATAGTTGCTCATTAATGACTGTCTGTTGTTCTTTTTAAAGTGGCTTGATTACTGCAGTTTTCAGGGCCTGTGGAAAGATACCTGAAAGAAGAGATGTGTTCACAATCTGTAGAAGATCAGAATTCAACAATTGGAAACATTTTTGAAAAGTCCCGTTGATAGAATATCAAGGGGTATTGTTGGCTTGTCTTTCTAAAATAAAGAATGTGGTCTAGCCCTTCTCTATCTCTAAAGTGTCTGGAGATAATTCTTGTTATGACTTGATAATATGAATGAAATGGAACCCACCCTTACTCTCAACCCCCAGAACACATGTGTAGCTCTCATCTCACCTCTCTCCCCTGATTAGGAGATGCACTTCAGGTGTGTTGGAAAAGTGTCTTTGTGCCAATCCCACACTCCTCCCTTGATTAGGAGCTGGTCCTCAGTGTCTGTGCCAGGCAAGCACAAAAAAAACCACGACAACCCAAAGAAAAACACCACATTCAAAACTATTTACAATAAACATTGTGCAAAAACACCAGCTGCCTGGCTACACTTTGTGACATTAACACATTGACACACGCAAAATGACACCTGATTTTATTAACAAAAACTTTCCTTTCAGATGAAGAAAAGTTTGTTCTGAACACAAAGGACATTTTTTATTATTTAGGCCCATGAAATAAATCCATATGTTGTCTTTTACTTATGGTCACGTTTGTGTTCACACTGGCTTATTAAAACCGTGAACTGTGAACATTAAGTCATACAGATTAAATAGTAACTCAAAATCACCAAAACTATCATATACAGCATCATAATAAGCTGTGTTTAATCATGTGTTCTGTTGTCACAAAGAGATCAGAAACAAAGAAATGAACATTTGTTGTTTGAGACTAAAACATGACCTTGTATGTCATAAACAGTGACAAACCTGAGGAAACAGGAAGTGAAGTCTAACATCAACAGGCGTATTGTGTGATTTTTCTTGAGTAAAAAACTGAACAAATACATGGAGCACAACACGAGCTCAGTAGGACACAAGGATGTCAAATGGAGGTATGTAGCTCTGATGGAACTCATTGTTACTCATTTGTGCTGACATCCGCATCAGTGCGGCCCAACCTAGTCAACTGGATCAGTGGAGACATGCAAGTGGAAGTTAACAGATGGAAATGCACTACCCATGAGGTGAACACGTTTTAACTTTAAAGCACCCATATTGTGCTCATTTTCAGGTTCATAATTGTATTTTGAGGTTGTATCAGAACGGGTTTACATGGTTTAATTTTCAAAAAACACCA
>NC_045739.1:22178754-22181683 GCF_008692095.1 Etheostoma spectabile | reverse complement strand
GTACTGCACATTGCTTCAGATCCTGTTTTTACCCTGTGTATTTGGGTCTCTGTTTTAGCTACAGAGTGAGACATCTCACTTCTTTACTATCTTTGGGAGTCGCACATGCGCAGTCGCTAGGTAAGATCACATCAGCTAGATCAGTGGTTCCCAACCTTTTTTCCTTGGCGCCCCCCGTACTTACAGTACGTCTAAGAAAAGCTGAGCTTTGAGTTGAGTGCAGATTTGAGTTGCGCATGCTCAGATTTAAACGGTTTACGGCAAAACGTGTCATACTGAAATTCATGAAATGCATGAAATAATGAACTTTTCTCCTTACAAACATTGAAAACAGAAGATGGAAAACATTTCAAAAACAATTTAGCTATCTATGGTTGTTTGATTGCTAACATTAGCTCAAAACAGCATTAAACTGACAGCCTTTGACGTGTCTGACGCTAACTTGTAGCCAGCAGTGAACAAACTTTGTTAAGTAGGTGAAGTATTTACTGTAATGACATTACAGAAGTCTCTTGTTAGCATCTTGTTGGCTACTTGTCGCAAAATGACGCATGCGCAACTCTCAGCTTCACTAGTTGCAAAGAGGTGGAGGTGGAGGTGGAGGTGGAGGTTGGGGTTGTGGCATCGACCAACTGCCACTTTGCTCATTTGAAAGCCATGATATCTCTCTCTCTCATTGGTGGACCAAATTCTCTGGGTGGGCAAAGCAGAGAAAGGGGAGGAAACCAGGCCCCTTATGACCTCATAAGGGTAGGGTGACCAGACGTCCCCGGTTTCCGGGGACAGTCCCCGATTTTGGCTACCTGTCCCCGGCTGGATCTGTCCCCGGAAATGTCCCCGGTTTTCACTGTGACTGAAAGACCCGAAATTGGAATGAAAGAAAGAAAAAAAACTGACAAAATGTAGCCGATAGTCGCACACCCTACACACGCAGGCTCCAGGCAGCCAGAGCCAGCGGTGCTGAGAGATGTTTTAGAAGCCGTGTGTTATGATGCTAAAATCACTGATTATTTACATGGAGTCTGGTGTGTTTAGCGAACGCAATTTCGCGGACTTTTATGTTTTAAAAATGATCTTAATCTTTAACAGAAAGGTCGACTTCCTTAGAAATCCTTTCCATAATGTTGTCAGACACTTAGAATATTAATCTGAGTCTGTTAGCAGCTAAATGAGCACTTTTATGAACGTAAATACAACCTGGACAATTATCCTATTAACTTACATTGCAGCGATCTCGTTTAATATGCATCACTGTCAAAGGAAAATATGTCCTCAATAGTTTTTGTTGTATCTGATTCTCAATGAGCTGTTGAAGAAACAAGCCTTGAGCAGTAAAGCAAAAGCTGTCAGTAGTTCAGTAAACATTACAACATTATGAAATATTGAGACTTTCTATCTTGAAATATTAGGTATAAGGACTTTCAATCTTGAAATATTAGGACTTTCTATCTTGAAATATTAGGACTATTAGGACTTTTTCTATTTTGAAATATTAAGACTTCTATCTTGAATTTGGACTATTAGGACTTTTTCTATTTGAAATTAAGACTTTCTATCTGAAATATTAGGACTTTCTTCTTGAAATATTGGACTATTAGGACTTTTCTATTTTGAAATATTAAAACTTTCTATCTGAAATGTAGGACTTTTTATCTTGAAGATAAGGATGGATTTTTTATCTTGAAATATTAGGACTTCCTATCTTGAGGTGTAGTGGAGTGGAGTAGGAAGTCAGCAGGGTGGGTCTAGGATCAGACCTTGCCCCTAATAAGAACAGCTAGGTCTGGTCCCCGTTTTAAGTTTTACAAAAAGAAAACATTACTTGTTTTGGAGGTAAATCCGCGTCTGGCTGAAAATGTCCCCAGATTTTGTCTGAGAAATCTGGTCACCTTACATAAGGGGCAAGATTCCCGATTGGCCCATCTGAGCTTTCATTTTCTCAAACTCAGAGCATGATACCCAGGGCTTGGTTTACGCCTATCACCATCTCTAGCCACTGGGGGACCAAAGGCAGGCTGGGGGAACTCATATTAATGTTGAAAAACCTTGTAAAGTGAAATTTTCAAGCCATGTTACCTTTAACCATGAAGGCAGAATTATAGCTGTGTGGTGGCTTTTTTGCATAGATTTTTTTTGAATAATATCAAAAGATAAATGACTATTAAGGATAGGATATAGGAATCAGATCAGGTAGGAGCACTGGAAGGTAGTCTAAGCTGTTTGGTCTCTCTTACCTGTTTTTAGGCACAGGTAAGAGAGACACTGGGGGAGAGTGAGGAAGCAGGAGATAGCGAGGAGTTACGGTAGTCGAAAGGCACTTTGTATTATCTCACTGCCTTAGCACCGGCAGCGTTTGCCCTGAGCCCAATGCCTGCTGTATCACACCTATATTTCAATAAATGCTCTCAGCCAGACCCTGCAGCTTTTTCATCATAAGCCAGCGTACCACTTCTCATAATGTCCTCAGGAGCACCCACAACCTCTGGCTCTCCCACCTTTCTCCTTTATAACCGCATCAGTCTGCTTCGCTTTATCATTCTGCAAAAATTTTGTTCTGGAAAGTGGATGTGCACCTTGAAGAAACTTTTGTCCCTGAGGTAAAAGCGATTCTATTAGTCTGATCATGACTGGCACTGGATGTCTGACTGCGCTCTTAAATCAAAATTATACAGCAGCTTAGGATGCAGTTTCCATGTGACGTAAATGTAGTCATCAGAGGGTACGAGCTCAGGCTCTGTGCAGGTGCCGGCATACTACTAATTTTTGTCCGGGTGGTCACGTGGTAGTGTAGCAATCTACTGTACATGTGTGGACAGACCTACTTTGTGGTGTCCACAGTTATCCATGTACAGGTCCGTTCCAGAGTATAATTACGTTTTATAGGCAAGGCAAGGCAAGGCAGCTTTATTTGTAGAGCATATTTCAGCAA
>NC_045739.1:22178011-22178744 GCF_008692095.1 Etheostoma spectabile | reverse complement strand
CAAAGTGCTTTACACAAAATCAGTTAAACAGATAAAACACAAGTAGTGGGATTCATGCTTCTGCGGAGGCTCCACGTAAGTGGCCTGAATTTTACACTTCTGCGGTGGTGTTTGTGCGTCAATCTCTTTAAGAAAATAGCAGGGCTCGCACGTGTTTGCGTGTGTGTGCACGGAGAGTGTGTGGTAGTCGAGTGAGAGAGTGAAGGTGATTAGCTTCAGAGCGAGAACCAACTCTAGACTCTGTGCTTTTTTACCACAGTCGGTAATCTGTAGCAGAAAGATTTAACCTTCTCCTTGATTTCATGTTGTTTATGGAGAAGAAGAACTCGTAAATGAGTAGGGGGAAATGAAGGTACTTTTTTTTTGTTGTGTTTCCACATATCTACTTACATACCCACGGCGTCGATTTAATGCAGAAGCATCTGGGATCTCATGCCAGACGGAAGCATTTAACACAAAAACATGCCTTGAAAACACACAGATGCAGACTAACACTGTAGTGCGTAGTTTCTGTCTCCCCCATGAGGAATTGTAAGTAGTGACAACAATTCTGTCGGTGCAGCCCCCCCTCCTCCACACAGTCGCTACGTCGACCAAGGAGGACACGGAGGATTGCAAAAACATGAACACGGTAATTATCTTCACTGAAAAGTAGCCGGACGGCAATTTCTAAACACAGCCATGCTGAGAAATCCAGAGAGAGAGTTGTGTGGAGCAGATAGTCTTAATTAGC
>NC_045739.1:22177347-22178001 GCF_008692095.1 Etheostoma spectabile | reverse complement strand
AGCAACTCATTTGGCGATGGCTTGAATGTAACGGACGTTGATTGATACGAAAAATTGTACACACTAAAGCTTCAAGGCAACTCATTTAGATGAACACATTAAAATGCTTGCACGTAAAAGGAAGCACTTTTACCTTCACACACACACACACACATATGCAGCTGCAGACACCCAGTTTGTCACCATCTCGGGGGTTTCCATCTTGTGGAGCGACTTACTAATTTCAGGACCTTGAATAAAGTGTTGGTGATAAATCAGAGCTGCCAGTGCCAAAATACACACAGATTCATCACTGGATTAGCGCTCTACTTTTATTCATCTCTCTGTCCCCGTCTTTCTCTTTCTTATACAAATGCACAGAGTCATGTATGTGATTAGTCTTACGCTGCCTCTCCCACTGTCTGTTTTATTAACCCCATGTGAATTAAGGGACATGCTCTCGCTCAACTGCAATTTGCCTTTAAGGTGCCCTGCCACACCAAACCGTTTTACCTTGCATTTACTGAAATATGTTAGGTCCATATGCCTTTGTGTTATGTCGTGAATGTGAAGATGAACTGCTACCTCCTCTGAAAAGAAATTAGCAGAGAAATCAGGCCAATCACAGCAGCTGGTCAGTCATGTTGCCTGAGCTCATTACTATTCATGAGCTCG
>NC_045739.1:22177231-22177337 GCF_008692095.1 Etheostoma spectabile | reverse complement strand
CTGGATAAAGGATGCTGATAGCCAGGCTCTCATTGGCTAGCCAATAAGAGTCAAGCAGCTTAGCTCTTTGAATATTAATGAGAACTGGCCCAAATGGAGCTGAGTC
>NC_045739.1:22153188-22177221 GCF_008692095.1 Etheostoma spectabile | reverse complement strand
TGCAGGCTTTCTATACCACGCTAGAATGGCTTGAAACAAGGGAACAAAGGCATTTTTTCGACAAAACAATCCCTTGTAGAACTTCAGACATTTCCACAAAGCAATGAAATTCGTGTGGCAGGGCACCTTTAATTGTGTTGCCACTGTAGGGCAAAAAAAAATTAGGACTGGATGCGCTGAACTTATGAACAGTAGATACTTAGAAAAGCTTTGAAGGCTGTGTGCTGGATCCTAAAATTAAATAATCATAAATAAAGCTACTAGGACTGTACTCCAATCGGGTGTTTTGGGCAGCGCCCCACTTCCTCAGTGTGCCCAGGCAATTACAATCAACACTCCCCACACAGGTGGGGTTAATTATACAACCAATACTGCACAGGTGGAGTAAATCAACCACAATTTGCACATCAATACTAAACGAGGGAGCCAAAACCAACCAAGATCAGGGTTAGGAAACACAAAGAAAACAACATATTTTGGTTTCTGAAAGTGAACACAAGTGAAATCTTAAGGTAAAACTGAACTAAACCTACATTATAGGCAGCATTGGAGTAGCAGGAAGCAGTGAGGAAAAGGGAGACATTGAAATGGACCGCCTGATGTGATTGGTTGGGACTGGTGAATTCAGTTAGTGGCCATATGACTTCCGTGTTGTGCATGAACTAACGCGATGATTAATTTAGTCCATTTAACTTTGTTGCTCTAACGCTCATTACATATGAAGAAGTGGAAGAAAGTAATTTTTTCTCTAAATTATTCAGAATTTGTTTGAAACAGCTGTATTAAAGTTCAATTTGATAGCAGCTATTTTGAGTTTGAAGTCTGTATAAGTGGGAATATAATATAATTGTAATTTGGATTTCCCTGGGCTTACGATAGCGGACAGATCATGATCAAGGCATGGATACCCGACCCGAGCCCAACTGGTCCCGACGGGTCCCGACAGGTCCCAACGGGCCGGGCCGGGTTTGGACAGACCTTTCCAAATTATGATCAGGTTCGTGTCAGGCTTGATCACATCAGCGCATCAAGGCATTTGTTGTAAAATGGTGCTGCGGCTCCTTTAAGAGAGCTCAGTGTGTGTGTGTGTGTGTGTGTGTGTGTGTGTGTGTGTGTGTGTGTGTGTGTGTGTGTGTGTGTGTGTGTGTGTGTGTGTGTGTGTGTGTGTGTGTGTGTGTGTGGGGGGGGGGGTTAAGTGGGCAGAGAGAAAGAGGAAGCAGACGTGTAGTAGATGCAACCGGAATGAGTAAGAATTATAATAATACTTTTTTTAGTGTGTGCAATGTCCAAAAGAAAGCCCAGACCAAGAGCCAAGTTCATTCATTTGCTCATCAGAAACGGGATTTTATAACGTGGGCCCTGGAGGTAACGAGTCTCCACTGGTTTTCTGACCACCACGGGCGGGTAGGAAGCAAGCAGGAAAGGTTAACACATTGAACATTTTAAATTAAACCTCTTATTAAGGTGCGCTTGTTTCCCCATGTGCACTGATGCATTCATCTGTTGACCGAATTTCCAAATGCCTTCCTACAGTTTAATAAAATCAGGCGTTCCACACAAAAACATAGCCTACATGTGTCATTGGTGTGAGAAAAAACATTTTTTTGAGGGGCTTGGGCACAAATCTCTCAGGCTCAGGCCGGGTTCGGACGGAAAGATTCGGCCCGATTCGGACTCTAATGACGTTGCCACTTGAGAAAACAACAATCTTGACATAACCCTTCTCCCGATAAGGTGTGTGAGATAATCAGTGGAGACTGGATGTACAAACAGGACCCTTTTGCGACTGGCTGTCATTTTGTCGAAAGATCTTTAATTGCTTTTTGGGGTTCAGCTGTTGGAGAATGTGTTTGCCCTCCGGCTGTGTATTGGAGAGCAGCACTGCAGACAAACTGGAGGCATGTGAAGCTCTACAGAGTAGCAAGTGAACACAATCAATCATCACCATGACAAAAAGTAGGAAATTAAAGCCCAGGTTCCATATAATTAATTGATCCTATGAATTGCAGTTTAGGTCCTTTCGAATGTTTCCTCAATTCATTTTGTTTTCACTCGTTCCTCAACACTCAGCACTTGCATCTTAAAACACACTGAATCTAATTTGCTATGCTAAATTCTTATTATGGCAAAATATACATATATTATTTCAGTCCAATGATTGATGATGAGGTACCTCATCATACCTCATGAGGTACCTCATCAAATAATATAATATTGGTGCAGCTGAGAAACTTTTATCATAACTTTTTTTCCAGAACCACGTCTCCTGGCTGAAAGTTCTGTGTTGTTTGACCCTCCAACCTGTCTCCCTACGCAGATTTTTCAGTCTTTCATCCTACTTGCTATCATAGTCTATATCAACGACTTTTTATTGTTTAGGTGCTGCCAAAGATTCTGCCGGATTTCTCTCATTTTCAGCCGGATGTCGGTCACCTCAGCCTACATGGGGCACAAACTCTACTGGGTGAGGTAGAGGTCCACCGTTTGGTTATAGTTTTAAAGATTGAAAATGAGGATACAATCATTTTTGGACAAGTTTGTAAAAAAAAAATAACAGCAGCTTCTACATTACATTTCGTACATTACTATAGTCTTTGTCCACGATGTTCCGCTTCCGGGATTGCACCGGTGCCGCCGGAAATTCCACCGGATGTCCCTGTTTTTGGCCAGATCTCCGTCACCTTCCACTTTCTTTGTGTTGTCATGTTAAACATGTTGGCAAAATACATCCAGGTTTTCTGTTACTCTCTCTTGCTGATTAAAACAACTAATGGCTAATCCATTTAGTCATCCACTTAATATTTCAGTTTAAATGTCCAGTTGCTGTCATGGTGACGGATGACAAGTTAAACCAATGTGTTCATTGTTGCAGTTCCCCAATAAAAAGTGGGTGAAATGAGTAAAAATTAGTGACCACAAACTAACTGTCACTCTGACAGAGAAATTCATTTTTATTTCATATTTCTCTGTAGTAGTGTCTTAAAATATTATAACTTTCATGCTTATTATATATATTCATATCTTGCTTGTCATATAGTCTTACATGCTTATTATATTTTATAATCTTATATGCACATTTAACAATACTGTGTTTCTCTTTGCTCTCCCTCTTTTTCTGTGTTGCTGCTGTTTCTTACAAGAGGTCATAAATGTCTCACTGTTGTGTATCACAAGCAGTAAATATCTTAGCTTTGGAGGTCACTCAGAGTACACTTAGCTCAAGCGACCTGCACTTTGCCCTGGTTTTTCTCAACGTAGGCATAGCCCAAATAACAGATGTCCTTGTTTCAACAATTGTGAATAAAGAGACAGAGCTGCAGAGAAATCGCTGAAGTTCCACCAGAGCCTTGCTGCAGATAGGAGGCTCTTCGCGTGACCTTCCCTCTTGCAATTGTCTACCAAACTGCTAATTTGCCGTCTGCGTCTCTTGTCTTGCTTGACCGTGTTTATTTAGTAAGTTAAAGTGTTATGAACCTGACACACTCCCCTATATTGCCGTAAAAAACCCTTGGGTCCTAATTTAATGATCTGGCCCAGGTGCGTTCAGGGCGTGTCCAAATCAACTTTTGCTAGTTTGATGGTGGAAAAAGTCATTAATTCATAGGTGTGTTTTGGGCCTAACATGCATTAAACCAAGCAGAGTGTCGTCTCCCATTCCCTTTAAAAGCCAGGGGCATTTGTACCTTGGCCCATTTCTATTATGAAGGCGGATTTGCACCGTAATATTTTATTTTGTAGTATTTTGTATGTGAGTGTGCTGCTGCGCTTTCTTGTCTGTGTGTAACAAGAATAGTGTGAGCGCTGTACATGAGGCTAGGCGCATTTTACTAATGCGCTGTTAAAATAACAATGAAATGCTGCAATATTGACTTTAGACCAGTTTTTTTTGGTCAATGGCACGATCACTTCTCGCTGCCTCAAGGTAGCAATACGCCCAGAATACACCTGAACACACCTCCCTGTTAGACCAGCACGCCCATGGGCGCAGGTGCATTTGCTATTTAAATGATGCAGTCGCATGGCAGGTGCGAGAGAGGGCCCTGTGTCTTATTGCTGTCTGTTAAACTATTTATGACATACAAGGTCCAGTTGCGATTATTGTCTTATTGTCTTGTCTCATAACACTCATCCATTATTTGTTTTTGAGCTCTTTATGACACCACATACATGTAAGGTGCAGTAAATTTCTCCAGAAAGGCCACAAATGATGATTAAGAGGGATCCAGAGGTTTTCTTTTCCTTTGTTAAAAGCCCTCAGTATTAAGTAGGCCTACAAGTGGAAGACGAGATAAAAATGTCTTGTTGGTGCAAAATAGTATAGACAGTACAGCTGACACTGGCAGATATGTAGGGAAATTAGAGTTTTGTGTTAGTATAAGTATATTTGTGTTCCAAAATGGTTGATGTTAAATGACAACATGTAGAGACAGCATTCAGATTGAAGCAGCAACACAAACTGAATACAGCACAGTTTTTATACATGATAAACACAATGTATAAAAACTGTGCTGTATGCCATTTTAAATCAGTGTAGAATTGCAACTATTGCAATTGTCCCGAAGCAACAATACATGATAAAACAGGTGCCACATTTGTACAATTGTGCGCCGGCTCTCGGCGACAGCGGCCGCTTCTTGTGTGTGCTTGCTCTCTCACGCTCAATTGGTTGTGAGAGACACTGATACACAGCGATCCGCCCTAATGGACTGTACTCTGCCGGGAGTCCTAATTCACAGAGAAAATGATCACCTGGCGGCGCCCCGGCTCCGAGCGTAGGGGAATGAATGAGCAGATGTACGAGGGGAGCGAGGTAGCGTGTTAACACACTCTAACACACACACACACACCGCTATCGCGAGCCACAGCTGCAGCTCTGATCTCTCCCAGCCCTCGACATGCTCATCTCCCTCGGCCCTCCTTTACAACGCCTCTTTCCCCCCCTGTCTCACCCTCTGACTCCATCCTCTTGCCTTCTTTACCCCCCCCCCCGCTAACCCCTCTCCCCCATTGCTCCATTTGAGGCCTTTGCATGGCTCAGCTCTCCCTTCCTCAGAATAATGCACCGCTTAGCATTCTGCTTCTCCCTTCTTACAGTTTTCATTCTCTAATTCCCCCCCCCCCCCCCCCCACCCTCACTCCCCACCTCAGTATTTTCCCACTCTGTCTTTCTATTTTCCTCTGTCTGTCTCTTTGTCTCTCAGCCTCCTCTGTCTCTTCCTCCCTCTCTCTGTCCTCGAGTGGCCAGGAGAATGATTATGCGAAGCAGGACCGAGATCCATCAATATGTCACCGGCTTGTTCCCCAAGTCCCTTCTGAGCCCCCCCCCCTCTCTCGTCACCCTCGTCTGGCCCACCGACCGACGGTGCATTAGCATGGCGAGACAAGACATGCATTCGCTGACTATAAGGATAATTGAAACTTGCCTTGATTTAACGTTGTTCTTATTGGCTGTTGTCTTGCTGTCATGCAACGCCATATCTTGGCTCAAGTGAGGGTGGGTCGGGCTGAAACAACGAGAGAGTGTACAACTGTGACCTTGCCATTGAGACATTTATATATCTGGGTGAAACAAAGGGCAAGTCAATGCTATTCTAAGCCTAAGGAACAACTCCATGTAGACACAAAAAAATCTGTTTGGCCCAAAGCCATGGACCTCCTTACTTCCTTCCTCTCAGAATACATTTTCACCTGACTCCATCAAATGGGCAAAACCATTGTGTGTGTGTGTGTGTGTGTGTGTGTGTGTGTGTGTGTGTGTGTGTGTGGAGGTACGAGAAGGATTCCCTTTATCTCTACCTTAGAGTGATGGATCAGTCCAAACACAGCAGTGCAGTAACATCATGAACACTGATTGTCTCCTCAACAGTCTCTCTCTCTCTCTCTCTCTCTCTCTCTCTCTCTCTCTCTCTCATACGCACTCACACACACAGACGCTACCATGCGACAGCTGTGCTTTTATTGAAAAATAAAATGGTGATGATTTTGTCAGTGTTACATGAGACAAGTTTATATTTAGATGTGTTCATCGATTTGCAGCTGACACGCTACACTGGGGCTGTCTGCGGCCCATAACTCAGCCTGGGCTACAGAGATTGGCCAAATCCTGCAGCCCCTACATCATTCAGCACGGGGACAGCACAAAGGGACAGGAACAGGCTTATGAATGATTCTGAATGGTTTAATTCAGCTAATTGTGATGCATTTCACATATTCTGTACAGTATTGTACAGTATGGTTATTTAATTCCAATTTATCGATCAGTGCTGGAAGAAGTACACAGAAGGGGAAGTGTGTATAAACATGGAGGTTCTATTGAAGAAATGGAATGTTATACTATGAATAATTATGAGTTCAATTTTGCCATACAAGCACAAGCCACTACAGATAAAAGTCATGTTACATGACTGTGGTTACATGGTATGGAGTATAAACCATATATACAAGACAATAATGTCAAAATGACACTCTTGGGCATAATGGCTGGAAATGCTGAGGATTCACAAAACAAAACATGTGTTTGGATGTCTGGATCCATGACAGTACATTTGACCTACCACTCTCTGTTAGGGATGCACGATATGAGGAAGATAGGTGATTGCAATTATTATTATTTTTTAAACTATATAGACAATTTAGCAGAGCCACCCATCTGTTTGGTCTTTCTGTCTTTCTTTGGTAAATCCCATTTTGGATCTGGTCTAATTATCCTTGTCTCAATTTAGATCAGGCCTGCCGATGTCCTTTCAGATTTCAGCCTCTCTTTTCCAAATATAATCTACCCACATCAGATTCAGGTTGTGTTCCATCCGGTGGAGACCTCTAATCACAGACTCCACACCACTATTAGGTCCTATTGTAGTACCTGTCCCCTGTAAATAGCACTTTAGACTTATTAGTGCTTAAGCATTCAACTTAACTGTAGCGACCGTCTGCGCTGTCCATTTACAGCTCAACAAGCCCTTGCCCTAATTGCACATTCATTGAACTTTTATAGCAGGTTCATCAAAGAGAGCCATAAACATACAACTGATATGGGAACAGATGGGTGGCATCCTATATAATATATCAGACATAAAACTCTGCGGAGGGACCAAAGTGGAGGGACTGCACAGTCCCAATCTATAGAAGCATGGGAAATAGAGGTACTTTTCCATTTGATTACAGAGGAGAGACAATATATCAATCTACAAGACTAACATCTTACACACTTTGGATATTTGATGTCAAACTTAATCAGTTTTTCATTGCATTTGTGTAAAATAACAAAAGCTTGTGACACAACAAGTCAGGGTCAAAGTACCCAACTGAAGATGGTACGTTTATGGTATGTTGACTTGGTGGTTTGTTGCAAGATGCAGGTGCAACTTCCAGTGCACTCACTGACTACGTTAACATGCACAGAACATTATGTTTTTTTGCCCTTATTCGGAAAAAGATGATATTCCGACTAATCTGTTTACATGGCTATTGAAAGTGAATATTCCACTATAATTCCCATTAACATGTAATCATGCAAAACAGAATTTTTTCAAAGTCTACCAGCGGCGGTGTCGGCCCAGGGGGGAAAAGGCTGAGTACCCAGGGCCCTTGTGTGAGGAGAGCCCAAACATATGTTGGAATGAATAGCTGTGGGTGCAGGGAGGGGCCCATAGAAAATCCCTTTCTAGAGAGCCCAGAATTTTGTGCTAAGCCTCTGGGTGGTGGACTTGTTGGACCCTGCGAAGACAGCGTCCCTCATTCACTCCTTCCCTCAGCTTCTTGGAAAGGTTGGCATAGCGATGTGTGCATGTATCCAATAAACCTGTTGATATCCAAGTCTTTGATTATGTTTGTATTTCTCCTTCACATTGGGTCCGCAGCCCTGCAAACTGTTGGCTGGTTGGTTTGTGTACAGCAACCATGGCAACACAAATAGCTGACCATAAGCCGTAAACAGGCATGATTCCGAATGTGCTGTATAAATGTCAAGAAGGAAATGCCTCTAAAAACAGAATAATACCCAAATATCCTACGTCTGAATCGGAAAATTCAAATTTGAAATATTGGCAAATTCTGAATAATAGTGGACTATTATTTGTAAACGTACTCAGTGACGTAAGATTAACATAGTAGCTAGGACAATATGAGCTGGATCCATGAGTCCATTTGGTATTTTATTAGCATTTTGCTACTTAACCGATTGAGTTGGTGATTGACCTCTGAGAGCATCTGCTTCCTCTGGCTCCCACTCCTCAGCACGGACACAGACCGTGAGCTGCTTGTTATTTATGGGCAGTGGCCCTCCATCCACAGTTTGGTCCCCTTGTTCAGGAGGTGCTCTGGGGACAGACAGCTGGTGCAGGCTGTCCAGCACAATCAGTGTTAGAGCCAAAGTCAAAGTCTTTTCATTAGATTGAACACCTCTACTGTTGTAAAGTATTATCCAAAGTCATAGATTCCTCTCCAGCGGTACGTATTCAGACTTTCCATGAGTGTAGGAACCCCTGCAATAAACAAATCATCTTTTGGAAATTACCTAGAGGTATGCACCAGCATACATAGAGATTGGCATGTTTTTTTTCAGTTAGTCTTATAGCTGGTTTGATTTGCACTGCGAGATGATTTTATGTTAAGTACCCCATGCCAATCTCTATGTATGGTGAAGGGTATGTGATGATTTGGAGTTGGTTTAATTCCAAAGGCCAAGGGAGCTTTATCAGGATGCATAGTATCCTGGTCCATGAAATAACTGGCCTTAAAAAATAAAAAATCTGCCTGCTTTTAGGGGAATTTAACATAGGGGTGTGCATACTCATGTCCCCTGTAATTTACGGAAGAACATTTATTTATTTACGATACATTATTCATTCACAAAACAAATTGGTGTCCTTAAAGGTTGGAGTTTTCCTAATTTTTCTTTTAAATTAAGGCAATAAGATCATTTTCCAAAAGATGATTTTTTTTCTTTTTTTTTGGTCAACTTAAGCAGGGTTTCCTATACTCATGAGCAGCACTGTAATCACACATCTTACTCTTTCTGTCTTATTCTTGCCTCCTTGTTTTTTGCCTTCTGGCCCCTCTCCTCGCTTTTCATTTCAACTTTTTTCCAATCCCGCCGCTGGCTTGGATCAGAGAGGTCCTCTCCCAGATTAAAAAAGTGTCTGCGGATCTGTACACTGTATCCATTGCTTCTCCCCTGCCACCAGGTAATGCACGAAAAACATTCATCTCGGAGGCCATTTCACACGCCAGCTAAAGTAATGGTCCCCCGGGATCTTTAACTGCATTATAGGGAGGGAGGGGCTGAGGGAGGAGGAAAACAGTAGGGGAAAAAAAAAACAAGAAAATATTTTTGGTGTTTGCTCTTGGTGGTTGCAGTTTGTCTCCAAAGGGACTGGCCCGTCACAGCGAGACGGAGTTTGAAGGAGCTTATTGTTTTTTTGTCCTACACAACCTTATTATTCTGCCTGCTCGCCAAGCTGGATCCGATGAGTGTACAGACTCTAAAGTGCCCGTTGACAACACTATGGGACTCACAAACACATACTGTAGATCAACACACACACACACACACACACGGCACTGCAGGTTTGACTAGAAAGAGGAAAGCATGAAGCAGGAATTCTTACACACACACACACACACACACACACACACACACACACACACACACACACACACACACACAACACACACCCACAAACACACACACACCCACACACAGAAGCATAAATTAAAAACAATCCCAGGAGGCAAACACTCACTGAGCGTTCGTGTATTCAAAAATTAAAGATGTAATCTGACTCAACACAGCCTTTCACACTGACCCAATCACCAAGACACATACGTCACAATAGCAAAGCACTTCACTTGACAGATTACAGGAAAAGTGTGTGTGTGTTCGTACTTGATGTCCACATCGGTGTCTCCAGTCTCTGCTCTGATCCCAGGAAAGATTTTACACACACACACACACACACACACACACACACACACACACACACACACACACGTTTATTCCCTGGTGCTCCTGAGAAGCGGAGATTGCCTCTTTAAGGTGGAAATCAATATTCTTTCTTTCCCCATCTCTCCTCCCTTCCCTCCTGTCCTCTCAATTCCCAGGTCCTCTCTCTCTCCATCTCGACGTGTCTCTCGGCCGCTTCCTCCACGGATACATTCGCCTCACCTGAGACTCTTCATCAGCTCGGAGGCACAGAGAGTGAACACCTCTCGCCCTGCTGGACGTATGAGGGTCCCTGCTCTGTCTCTCTCTCCGTCAGGCTGTCCATACCATGGGCGTAACATTCATCTAACAGTTTTTAGTGCACTGAAAAATGTCTTTATAGTTTTAATGATATTTTTAAGGGGGGGACAACCCTTAGATAGGGTGAGTCCTGACTCCCCCTGCAATTTCCTCCAATGTTCCATACATACACAGCACCACCATGGTGGTGGAGTCAGTGCAGGAAGGGTGTGTGTGGACGTTTTCAGCAGCTGTTTGGCTGTGGATGGGTGTGCACTTCTTTATTTGGCAGGGCCAAAAATACAGCAGGGAGATCCAGCAGGGGGGCCCGACAAAGGAGGAACATGGTGGTGCTCAGACTCAATGAGGCTTTAACCATAGTACCCATTTCAAAACTTGTCAACTTTGAAGGAGAAGATTGCGGAGAATGTGGAGTTATCAGGTAATTCTGGCACATGCATTAAAAATCTGGATGATGAAGTAACTTGATATATATTTTTATCAAAGGCAGACATATCATTCAAACATCAGTACATTTCAAAATATCATCACTCTATGCCAGTGGTTCTCACCCCTGCAATCCTAACACCATAAACCCACTCAATTTAATTCTATTTAGTTTAATGGGCATTATTGCCATGACATATGTGTTTCAAAAGCACAATTACAATGATGAAAGACAATAAATAAAGTAAAAAATAAAGCACCCATTTGTAGTATGTTATATTGAATATACAACATTTAAAATCAATGTACAGAACAATTAATAACTGTAAAGTAGACATAAATAGGGAACTGAATAATTGGGAGAAGACAACAATACATTTGCAACTGCAAATTGTGAATACCACCAATACAACTGCAATCAAATATGTGTGTGTATATATATATATATATATATATATATATATATATATATTTCTAAAATAGAAGTATTTTAAACTAAGAAAAGCACTGTATCGTCAACCTGCACGAAGCGTTGTCTGGAAGTATCCACATGTTGAGTGTGGTTAGCTGTTGCTGGGTTCTGCGAAGCTTCACATCCCATCATTATATCGTCTATCATTTCTGTGTTTACTTTCTTTGTTCAAATCTGCAGGCGGACATCAACTGAAATCAAGGCCTGTGCGAATATCATGTCCTCGGCACAAAATGTTCTGCACGGGTGTACAAGCATTAATTAGAACCCATGAACTGAAACCCGTGTTTTAGTTTGAAACTGGTTTCAGAGATTCTGTTCGGCTTATTTTTCTGGCCATAGCCAGGTTTGCTGTTCCCATGTGTTTCTCAAAATAATATAAACTATTCATTTTACAGGCTTCCAAGCATCCTAGTATCTCATGAGAACACTACACCAGTGATGAGATGACAGGTGGGATTTTCTTGTTAGCCGAATGAAAGTCGTGCAAAGTCAGTTTGTTGCCTTTTTTGACAGAGCATTAAACTCATTTTCTGACAGGTACATTGGTGGATGATAAGAATTGTGTTCTGAGCGCCATGTTTAATATGGTGGGTGAACTGTCTGACCAAAGCAAACTCAGCTTTGATCATTTCCTATGAAGCCAAGGTCAACTTTTTGTTTTTGACACAACTAAATAAACAAACTCTACTTTAACTGCATCTACTGCCAAGCAGGGGCGGGGCTAGAAGGCACAGGGGGCAATTTTTACCTGCTGATGGTACCAGGTGAAAGTTAGGGGTTATTGAAGTTGCTACAATTCCTAAGGAGTCCAACTTTAAACCAAATTTCATGACAAACCACCCAATAGTTGTTTCACTAAGAACCTCAAAGGTCAGCCTCATGGTGGAGAATAAGTCAGGGGAACACCAAAGTTGGTGGGTTTTATCCTATGGGGACCATGAATCTCCTTTCATGGTTCCATGGTAAGCCACACAATGGTTGTTGAGATATTTTGGTCTGGACCAAAGTGGCAGACGGACCAACAGACCAGCACTGATAGCCCTGGAGCTACTCCGCTAGCACGGCTTACGCCACTAACAGACTCATGTCTATTTCCATCCTGACCAGAATACAGTTGAAAAGTGGGACATGTTGTTGAAATTGCACTTATTTTTATGGACATTTTCAGAATATACTTGTAGCCCTTTACATTGAAAGAAACACATTGTCTTGTCTTGTTATTTATCGGTTATTATTTAATAGTTTTGCTTGAGATCAATTTGGGCTGTATGTGGCCCATGAACTAAAGGATTTTGACACCCCTGGTTTAAATCCAGACGTCCTGTTAAGCTTTGGCAACCACCACTGGGTACCCAGTTTGGAACTGGGGGAACCGATTCTACACTGTAGGCTAAGTGCGGGCCTGCAGGCTAATTTGATCTATCTACTTTTATTAAAATCAGAAGAAGCAAATCAGGTCAGTTCTTAACACTGAGAAAACAGTCATACTGGGCCAAATATGCATTGTAAGAATATGCAGGGTTTCAGATTTAATTTTGAAGAAATATCAAAAGAAAAAAAAAGCATTTAAGCAGAAGGACTAGATGATGTGGAACTACAAGCATTTACAGACCTGAAATATATGCATCAAAACAACTCATCCAGGACTGGTGTTAAAGCGGTGTTAAATGTGGCACCATTTGAAATGGAACTAAACAGGCTTTCCAACGGTATAAGATCTATTACCAAAAAGCATAGTATAATAATCCACCAAATTTCCTTACTGTTTGTGTTAAGTTTGTAATGGAACGTATGATGTTGCGGGTCATTGGGCATTTTTAAGTGGGTATGTAGAAATCCTGGAGCTTTCTTAGTGGGTATACTGCATATCACGTAGACTTCACCATTGTTTTTAAGGGTATTTTGCATATACGGTGATCCCTGGGTTTTTCATATCTAAATGTTAAGATCAAACCCAGCTTGCTGTACAGAGACACCCAAATCTTTTTAAGAGCATTGTGTGGACAGTAAGAGGTAATTTGGCCCTAGCGGAAACATTTCTCAAATCTCTTGTGAGAACATACCTACACTCTATTTTTTGGTGCTTGAAATGGGTTCACAACAGTCTTGGGTTTACAAAAGTAGTTTATTATTTGAATAAAATAGCAAATACGTCCAAAATTAAATGTTGTATTTCTGCTTTTTGATTAGGAGAGTTGTCAAACATCGCTTGGACTCTCCGCCGCGTCTTTTGTCCTTAAGAGGGTTTAAGAGCTTAGCCCAAGAAAACCATGGTGGGTGAGACGAGGCTCGGCGCGACGGACTGTAAGTGCAGTACCTGTAGGCAGAGGAGGGTGTGGGACACCAACGTGACACACCAAGCGGCGGTGGCTACATTAAAAAAATAGTTGCGTGAGAAAGAAGAGTAAACCAAGCTCAGACTCAGTCAGTTGGCAGAGAGACTGATTCAAAGTGACTGCATGACCGTCAGCAACCGCCGTCCCCAACTTTCCTTGACAGCTCCTCCTGCTTCACCTCCCAGTCTTCCCCGCCCTGTCCCTCCCACTCTCTCACCCACCCACTTTTACACACAAACACCCCCCCCCACCCAAACCAACACTTGGGATGCTATTTTTTGCCACGCTTCACTAAATAAGGCCGTGGAGCATGGCTGTGCGGGTGGGCTGGTGGAGGGGGGCACGTCTCTGGTTCTTACCTTGGTATAAAAACCCTGGGACGGTGGGGGTTTCCTCTGATCACGCTGAACCTCTCGCCTGCTTCCCCCCCTCACAGTGTTCTCATTCTACTTTGCTTTTGTCTATTTGTCTCTTTTGCTTTTGACACATTTTTTTTTTTTTTTCGAAAAAAGAAATAGAAATAATCCAATACACAAACACTACCTGCGTAGCCTATCCAAGAATCTTTTTCTTATTCTGACAACTTGATTTCTAATTGCTAAGTTATTATTATCTCTTTGTTTCGGAGGATTTGTTGTTACCGGACGCTGGACGACATATCGGGAAAGTGACTGAGAGGAATATGGGGGCTAAAGGACAAGAAAGACAGGAAAGAGTAAGAGATAATTGAGTTCACTCTTTTTCGTGTCTTTCACCCACCTTTCTTTCCCTTTTCTTACTTTCTTTCTTTCTTTCTTTCTGTTTTTTCCCCACCATTTATCCATCCACATTTTGCACCTCCCCTGCTTACCTCTCAACATGCTTTTTTTGTTTCCTCCCCTCCTTCCTTCGAGCACCTTTTCCTTCCTTTTTTCTGTTCTTTTCCTTTCTTTCATTCTTCCACACATCTCTTCTTCTTCCCTAACTAACCCCCCCTCCCCCCATTTATCTCTTCAATCATCTTACCTATCCCTCTCTCCCTTTCCATTCTTACTTCATTCCCTCTATTTGATTTTATTCTCAAAGCTAAATTATCTTTCCTTGTTTTCCTCACCCGCTGTCTCTCTTTGCTCACTCTTTCATTATCTCAACCCCACCCTCCCTCTTTCCCCTCTTCCCGATTTGTCCTTCAGCTCTGTCAGCACTCAGTATCTCGCTCCATCTCCTTCTCGGGCAGTGCGATCAGCTGTCTCCCTTCTAACTTTACATGGCCTGGTGTGGAGCGCAGGGACGGCCAGCTGCTGGCTGACGCATTTCACTAGCCAGTCATCACTTCAAATCGAATCCTCTTACACAAAGCTCTGTGCGTTTTCCTTATTTATAACGGCCACTATTTTTGCTCTCTTTTTTTCTTTTACTACCTGCACGGGGTCCTGTGATTGCTTTATTCTTTTTTTTTTCTTTCTTGGTCTGCCTGTTTTTTTTTTTCCCCCTCCTCCTTTTTTTACCCTGTCCAGTAAGAGAGAGAGAGAGGCAAGGCAAGTCTCCTCTCATCTATTTTCACTCCTCCTCCTCCTCCTCCTCCTCCTCGTCGCCTCTCTGCAACCTTAAACTCTCCATCGCTGATTCAGCTTCCAGGGAGGAGAGACTCCGCCTGCAGCGACTGCTTCACTCCGCGTGGGCCGCCATCCCTATCTGGATCCCCTTTTACTACGGTAGGTGGAAAAGTGTCTCTGTCTGTGTGTGTTTAGATATTTGTCAAATAAGTGTTTTATTCTGAGCGTGCTACTCACTGCATATATATTTTTGAACATGTGTGTGAGTGTATGTGTGTGTGTGTGTGTGTGCGTGTGTGATTCGTCCCAGCCAACCTTCACACACACTACACTTTTTATCATTAGCTACTCATTTTGATAAAAAAATAAAAATAAATTCTGCGTTTGGACGCTGGAAAGAGTCTTCTTATTTATTCACCTCTCTACTGTTAGAATTGTTGTAGCTGAGCGTGTGTGATTCACGTTGGCAAAGAGCCATCACTGGAACATTTGCATGGGGTTGAAAGGTCAAGGGTCATCTCCGAGGTGTTACACCCTGGAGAGATGTTTTTTTTTTTTTTAATCAGCTAGTTATGTATTGACAGACGGTGGAAAACATTATGAGTAATAACGTTAAGTAGCTCACAGAAAACTGCTCTGAGACTGTACCTGATGGAAAAAATGTTCAATGACGTGTGAATTTACACAGCGCTTGAGTGTAAGAGTGAGTAAGTACGTCGTCAAAAAAAGGTTGAAAACTTCGGTTGATGCCATGTTTTCATGTTCAGGCAGAATGAGTTAGTGGATGCATGAAAATATACATGACACACACATAGAGCCGTCATTTGACATGAACATCCATATTAACAGCATTTAAAAAAAAAATACCTTTCACACTCTGCATCTTTACAACAGAAGCTGTTCTGTATTTGTTGTAAATATTTTAGGCAGGGTATGGGCCAAGAAAATGTCAAATCGTGCCAAATGGCAGCAGCAGAACCTGATGTGGAAATGCATGGCGTTGAACGAATGCAGCCCTGCTTAGTCTGTGTACTATATTTGCCTGCAGGACAGGTGAGATTTATCAGTAGAAACACCACATGAGTGTGTTCTAATGTGCACCAGCGTTAAGCTCACCGGGACCTCAGCTCTATCTATAGACGGGACACACACATGTGTCTCTCCCCGAGAGAGGTTTAAAGTAGAATCAAGGTTCTAAAAGTGTCATGCATATGCTCCCATCCCTCTCTCTCTCTCTCTCTCTCTCTCTCTCTCTCTCTCTCTCTCTCTCTCTGTCTCTCTCTCTCTGTTGCTGCCCAGGCTAGTTTTACCCAGTTAGCAGATACCAGAGATCAGCGGTGGTCAGCTGTCTGTTAGGCATCCAGAGCCCTGACAGGCTTCACTGTGAATTGCTGGAGGCGGGGAGGTGTCGGATGTCCCAGCCCAGCTCTATAGGAGATAGCCTGCGTCGATGTAGCGGATATAGTTGACACGCAGCTGTTTGAAGGGAATCTATCTGTCTTTCTGTCTAGCAAGTGTTCTCCCACTGGGTGTGAAACCTGGCCTTTATATGGTGTTGGCTTAACCGCAGCAACTCTGAATGTTGAGAGGATACACAAAGGAATGAACTTTGTGAGGATTTATATTGTTATCTGTTTCCGACTGGTTTATTGGGATGATAAATGCTTTTCGATAACTGCACCCCTGTAGTAGGGATTACAGAAGTCAGGCCAGATGTTGGCAAATTCCCTCCACTTCCTGGCAAGCTGTGTATCCCAGTGCCATGCGGGTGCTTATTACACACTGCCGTTATCTTGCTAATCTACACTATTTCTCCCTGGAGAATTGTAATTCCTGCCTGGAATACTGGGGCCGTGCTGGCGTGGAGGCCGGAGTGGATAGACAGCTTAATTCTTTGTAATGTGTCTGTGTCGGCCACTTCGCGAGAGTGCACGTCTGCAAAGCCCGCTCGTTTGCCCCGGCCTAGGCTGGTGATTTACAAAACCTTCCTTCCATCGCTGGGAGAAAAGAGGAGGAGAGATGAGAGAGAGAGAGAGAAAGAGGGCGAGTGTGATTTATGGAAGAGACTTTTAGTTTAATTACTGGGCGGGCAGGGCTGATGTGCACAGGCCCCATGGCACTGGTTACACAATGTTGGGAACACACAAAGGGGCTATCTGGGGGCTACAGAGGATGACATATTCATATAACTTTTGCGGATGCAGTTGATGCAATCCAATTTGTGTGTTCAAAGTGCAGGACAAGACACAAGACACAAGAGTTAAATTATGTAGCATGGGAAAGCAATTTACTGTACCTGTGCAATGGACTGAGTGAATATGCACAAACACAAGTGGAAATAAAATATCCATTTTCCATTTCACTGTGGAGTCACACTCCAAAATGTAAATCTGTTGTCCCTTGCATGTAGGAAAAAAAGTATATTGAGTATATATATATTGTGCTTTGTCAACAGTCCAGCCTCGGTGTGCACTTTCATAGAGATTTGATTAGCTGTAATGTTCATGCAAAGTGTAATGTTGACAATCAAAGACAAGAGAAAGACCTCCTGATATTGCGGTTTGGCAATGCAGGTGCTTTCAGGAGCAGTGCATGCTGGGGTGACTTTTTTTCTTTCTGACACTACTAGTTGTTACTCTTAATTTAAAAATCCCAACTGTCTCCATACTAGTGGAATTAAATTAGTGAAAGGGGAGGAGCAGTTTGAAAAATTGCGACACAGTAACAGCTGTTCACCAGTAATTCAAACACACACAGCCGCACAAAGGCACCCGCCGTCCTGCTGCTCCCACCAACGCCTCTCAGAGCCTTCATTAGATGCCTGACGTTAGCAATGGTTCAATTCATTAAAAGCACGACTCAGCCTTTGTGCATTTCCTATAATGGGTATTGATCTCTGTGAGACGGGGGGGGGGGTAGAAGATGATGGGAGGGGCTGGACTGGGGGAGGTGTGGTGTGTGTGTGGGGGCGGGGGGGTGGTTGCTTGTGGATCATGACTGAGGCTAATGGGAGGGGGCAGGGGGTCTCAGGTGAATGGGGTTCAATCAAGCAACAAGGGCAATTGCACGCGCATGAACCT
Source organism: Etheostoma spectabile (assembly GCF_008692095.1). Taxonomy (NCBI): domain Eukaryota; kingdom Metazoa; phylum Chordata; class Actinopteri; order Perciformes; family Percidae; genus Etheostoma; species Etheostoma spectabile. The sequence continues at coordinate 22,159,126 of NC_045739.1, read as the reverse complement.
ACACACACACACACTTTGTACATTTACACATTGTCAAAAATGCAGAGTAGGTTACACACACACACACACACACACACACAGTGACATTCCTTCTAGCTGCTTTTCCCCTAAACTTGTCCACGTGCCACGCTACATATGCCATTCAACCTTATCATCTCCGCCGTCTGCTCAGCGTGGGACTTTAACGCTGCTGTAGTTTGACTGAAAGAGAGGGTAAGAGCGTGTGTGGAATGGAGTGTGTGAGCAGAAGAGAGAGAGAGAGAGAGAGGGAGAGAGGGAGAGAGAATGAGAGCACATGCTATATAGAGCATGGTGTACAGCATGGTAGCCTATAGACTGCATGGGACAGTGTGTGTGAGGGAGAAGTGGAGAGACATAGAGAGAGAGAGAGAGAGAGAGAGAGAGAGAGAGAGAGAGAGAAAGAGAGGGGAAAAAAGAGGAATTGCTCTCAGTGGCGGAGGACGGGTGGGACGAGTGGCTGTGCGCTTGACTAAAAGTTTTTCAGTGTGAGAAAGAGGGAGAGATTAAGGAGAGGAGAGGGAGAGAGAGGACCAGAGAGCGGATGTTAGAGAGAGAGTGGTTAAACAGAGAGAGAGAGAGAGAGAGAGAGAGAGAGAGACTGCAGAGGCAGCACCTGGGACAGACTGAGAGAAGCACTTCTTCCCAGTCTCCTTTTTTCTTCTCTGCTCTCGCTTTATTGCTTCTCTCTTTGGTGCATCGGCCCAGCTGAAGCAGGAGGGAGGGAGTGTGTGTGTGTGTGTGTGTGTGTGGGGGGGGGTATCTATCCAACATCTGCCTGTAGTTAAGTGCAACATCTCCCTCATTTCCCTTCACCCTCCCCTCCCCACCTCACCCCTTTCACTCCACCGCTGCAGCTGAACCTCTAGGCGTGACACTCAAGGTGAATCGCGTGTGTGTGTGTGTGTGTGTGTGTGTGTGTGTGTGTGTGTGTGTGTGCGTGTGCGTGTGCGTGAAAAGCTGCTTCATAATGTACAGTATGTCAAAGCAGAGCGTACACATGGTGGCCAGTCCTTGTAGTTATGTTGTAGTATTGCTGCATTTTTAATATATTTATTCCTTTAGGGGAATGTTAATGTTACTAGAGTGAAATGGGACTTTTGTGGCTTTTTCACTTGGTGGTGATTTTAGGTGCTTTTGATCAAATCCAATGTGATTAATCCGCGTGATGCGGACGTCATTGTGTGATTATTATTATTATTATTATTTTTTTAATCCAGTTTTAAATGGTTGGTTCTGTTTCTTCTCAGCGGTGTGAACAGCTTTAGACGTCGACTGCATGACAGTTCAGCAGAACAAGCTGGGTCATTTTTAAAGCAGTCGTAAAAGTTGTTTCATCTTATAAATTTGGTTCACATTTCTATGAACTTATATGATATTTCTGAGTGAGTAAGCATGTGTACTCATTTGTGTGTACTCTAATCTTCTAGTCCCTGATGTCCGGAGGGACCCTGAAGGTGCCACGCGGGGATCACAGAGGGGTTATGTGCATTCAGTGTCTGTGTGTGTGGATCCTGATTCAACATTTTCTCCTCACTGTTTCCTCCCTGTGGGTAGTCCTTGGTTTGGGTGGGGGTTGGAGAGGGATAAGGTTGGGGGCTGGGGGAGTTGGGGGGTGGCCTGATCGCCACCAGGACCGTGCCTGCTTGGGGGACATACTTCTTTATATGCCCATATGAACAAGAGCAACTATGGAATGTAAAGAAGTATGTATCCCAGGTTGGGAAAAATGACAGCGCCGCATCTGAACAAAACCCAAAACAGTAAATCGCAAACGTGACCGAGTCCACAGACTGAATCTACCGTGTGGAAACTCATTGGAGAAGATGTACCATGAGCTTTGTTCCCACATAAAGGCCCCGGGTATTGCTATACACACGGCTCATGCACATATGCAGTGTGCGCTGGCGTACTTTTTTCCGCCCTGATGTGGCCCAGTTGAGTCCAGTCAGCTCGGTGCTGCAGAGGAATGCATAGACAGTAGAAAACTGTAGATGCAGCTGCAACTCCAGTCAGCAGTTTCCTCTTGACCGCAATAGATTTTTGGCTATCTCTTTCACTTTATTGCGGAAATGGAGGACGTATTTCCTATCGAGTAATGGCAACGATTTTAGGAACACCTTCTGCTTTTTTTATTGTCATTTGTCAGGCTTTTGTCTTGGATAGCGTGAATTTGCTAATGCTCCAAAAATGCACACACACTGTACACACACCACAGACAGACAGGAGTTTTCCAGTAAATGGTGCAGTGATTAAATGCCAGCTAATGGATAGTATGGTCCAAGAGGATGGTAAGGAAGAGGAAGAAGCAGAGAGCGGCTGCAGGACTCTAACAGATTGCCAGGCTCAGACGCCTGTGTGTGTAGTCACACTGTCTGCATGTGGGCTCAAGTTGTTGGTCGGGTTAGGAACGCTTTTATATGGGACGTAGTATACTTGAGCACCAAAATCAGGTTACTGTGGACAAATTGGAATGTTTTAACCCTCGGGTCAAATTTGACCCCTTTAAAAAAGGTCTATATCTGAAATATGGGTTTCTTTTCAACCAAATTACCACAAAACAATGGATTGGATTGCATGCAACGCTCTTTACAAATACAATTGATCACTTTCATTCCTGACTAAAGTCATCTGTACGTTCCTTTGATCTTAACTATTAGTCAAAATAATGAATCATTTTGGCTTTTTTGACTCAAATATTAGGTGTAATTCTATATAAATGAGGGTTATTGAAAATTAGAAAAAATGTCTGAAAAAGGGACAAAAATGTCAAGGGTTAATCCCCAGGATCATAGTGTGTTCTTTCACAACACTTGGAATTTTCTAGAGCAGTGTCCAGGGGCTGCAACTAACGATTATTTTCATCGTCGATTAATCTATCGATTATTTTCCCGTTCCATCAATTAGTTGTTCGGTTTATAAAATGTCCGAAAATGGTCGACCAGTGTTTTCCAAAGCCCAAGATGACGTCCTCAAATGTCTTGCTTTGTCCACAACTCCCCTATGTTCAGTTTACTTTCATAGAGGAGTGAATAAACTAGAAAATGTTCACATTTACGGAGCTGGAACCAGAAAATGTCTCTTTTTTTTCCACAAAAATTGACAATGGCGATTAATTTAATAATTACTAACTCACTACTAAACACAAAATAATCGGCGTTTGAAGCTCTAGCAGTGTATTGCTAGGGAAACGTGTATGTGTTATGGTGTTTACTAGATAACTCAGGAAAATGGGGAGCAAGAATGAGAAAACGATTTCTGATGATGGCTCTGGATCAAACCCACGATGTCAGGCCACATGTCTCAGCCTGCTGAGCCAGCAGAACACACAGGGGCCACTCTTCTTTTTCCCTCACTCCTGTGTGACAATGCTGCGTTCCAGGCAACCCGTAACTCGCGTTTTCACAACCTTCTACCTGTACGAGTGCCCTGGAACGGCGGTCAAACCCGTAACCCGTACCAGATCATTGTACTCCCACATAAGCAACAATGGCGACCGCTGCTGATGCCGTACAGACGCCGTGAGAAATGGAAAGAAATACAGATGAATAGGCAACGTTAAGTAATTCCACACATTGTAATCAAAACAATACCCACACGATTGTGTACTATTACAGGTGATGTGTATTTTAATGAAGCCCAAAATATGTCGCAGACTAGAAATCGCTAGTATCAGCTAGCGGCTAGCTAACGTTAGCTAGAAGGGTTTGTGGTGACTTTGACTGGAGTCGTAAGTCGTAACTTGCGGGCTGAAAACTGGGTCTGGAACGCAGCATAATTCTTTAGCTCTGACTAAATATGTATGGTACAGGCCTACTGTGTGTGTGGAGAAACAATGATGAATCCGGGTGTGGTTTTGGGAGCAGGTACAATAATCGTGTCAGGTTTTAGTCTATATATTTTGGCCTACTTTGTATATAAATACTGTATGTGACCTAGTTAGGGTTTACCTGTCCCTGTTTAGGTGTTATTTGGGCCAGTTCCAGTGTGATTTTTTTGGCCCTGGTCAGGTGTACACCCTGGGCGTTGTGCCTGTGTGATTACTGCTGGTCTGACAGGGATCTGCAGTCAGATTACACTTCCTGTCAATCTTCTTTTTTTCAAGAAAAAGAACATGTTAACAAGGGATCATTAACGAGAAGAACTGCTTCGTGCAAATGCCAAGAAGAATTGTTGTAACATTGTAACATTACAACACATGCAGCCAGACAGCGTTTAATTAACCATCAATATAATACAAGAGACAGTTCTAATCTTAGCCGTAGATGAAGAGGCCATTGAGAAAAACTGGGTTTAAAAATGTAGACTGTAGCGAGGAACATATTCAATAAGCCCCCCCCCCCCCAAACATGAAATGTGTTTGCGAGTCAGTACAAGTGTGTGTGTGCCGGTGTGTGTGTGTTTGTTTTTATGTTGGAGGGATTTATTGCAGTGATTTGTAAGAACCAGAGGGAAAGGTTGTTGTACTGTGGGAGAATTCAAAGATGAAGAAGGGCACAGTGCTGGGGGACGGGTAGTGTGTGTGTGTGTGGTGTGTGTGTGTGTGGTGTGTGGGGGGGGGGGGGGGGGGGTTGGTGACAAAAGGGAAACGAGAGGCAGCGTGGACTGAAGTGGGATCGGAGCGGAGGGAGTGTGAGGTGGCGAGTGAGCGTGTGAGATGAGCGCGGCGAAAGAGGCGAGATAGAGATAGAGAGAGAGAGAGAGAGAGAGAGAGAGAGAGAGAGGGAAACTGGATTGAGATGGCGTTCAGGGCTGAAGTGTGTGTGTACGTGTGTGTTGGGGGGAGAGGGGGGGGGTATTGTTCTGTCACTTTGCCTGTGTCAGCAGGTGGAAGCTCTCATCAGGACATTAAATATGCAACAATGCTGACTGCGGCACCGTGCTGAGACAGCCAAAGCCGGACGACTGGGGGGCCCCACTAAAAGTAAACCAGCGGCATCGCTTTGCCTCGCTCGGCACTAGACAGCAATCCATCTATCCACCTATCCAAACACACACACACACACACACACACACACATAGAGACCTCCTGCTTCTTCTTAGGGTCGCCCTGACCCTCGCTCCCTGCTCTCCTTGGCTGGCTCCGTGGGCAGCCGGCTGGTAAAGCTGGCTGACTTACCCGCTGACCAACTGGCTGGTTGGCTGCTTCTCCCATCTGGGAGTCCACACAAGGGCAAAGGCAAAGCTAGTAATCCACGGGCCCGGGGAGGGATTAGCAGTAGTTACATACAGATCAGTCATGTGGAACACTGATGCCTCTGTGAATGTGGAATTTAATGCAAAAATCTACAGAACAGCTGACTGAATGTGTGTGCGCATGAATGTTGGATTTACCGCTCGCTGTCGACTACTGATAAAACGCAACAGTCAATCAACATTTTCCGTTCCAAACATCGGGGGCCGGATGAATAAAACTATTTGTAGATTCATGACTACACGTAAAAATATACATGCATTCTTTTCGTCAGAATTATAGGGCCATGTGTAGGGGAGCATCTGTTTAATGAACGTATAACACTGTGGGACAGGATTCCCCCCCCCCCCTTCATTAATGTTAATGGAACATTAACTCGACTCATTGTAATGTATTGCGGTCTCCGATAAAACAACGCAGGGTCATCTGGCGAAAAAAAAAAAAAAAAAAAAAGGAAGTCACCTGGCTCAACTTCTGCTGCAATCATAGATTAAAATTAATGGTTGAAGCATCCGATCCGGTTTGGCGTTGTGATGCACATGCAGAAGTGCCTTAAACCTACATTCTATCTGAATTCCAGCAGGGGGGGTGCCGTGTGCGGTTGCAAACGGAGGTCGGTTTCTGTAGAAGTCTATGAGAAAGTGACCCACTACTCACTTGATTTATTACCTCAGGCAACATTTTCACAATGTGTTAATGGTCTCAATCGCTAGTTTTAAGTCTTCT
>NC_045739.1:22152691-22153178 GCF_008692095.1 Etheostoma spectabile | reverse complement strand
ACAGAATGATGTTCATTTTTTGAATTAGGGTCCCGTTCATTATAAAATCGCAGATAAAGCAGGGTTTGTTTTAGGGCGTGGCTATGATGTGAATGCCAGTTTGCTGCCTTTCTCATATGTAATATAACTATGGGACAAAGATATGTTTAAAACCTAGCGAAGCTAAATCTTTTCCTTGAACTATGTAGGCTAGCTTTCAGCAGCATTTGCATCACGATTGCCGGTGAAAGTGTGTAACGTAGTGTGTAAGCAGCTCCTCCTTCACTCCTCACTCTTGTCTAAAATAGTCAAGTTGGCAAACAGGATGGCTGCGCCCGTAAGGGCAAACTCAACAACTCATCCTTCATGTTGTCATCGGGTCAAACCCAATTGTAACTACCCAAAATAACATGATTGATTCCACACAAGGCTCTTTGGCAAGTACAGATCTCTACTTTCATTAATTTTGGGGTGTCTTATTCAATTTTATAGCATTTGAAAAAAAATG
>NC_045739.1:22152562-22152680 GCF_008692095.1 Etheostoma spectabile | reverse complement strand
TTTGAAATAGTATTGAGTAAAAGTTGACATATTACAGTCTGTGATTATCCATCAACATACATTCCTTTCATTTTAATCTAAACAATTCCTAAATTCTGCTTTTCTAACTCAAACATTA
>NC_045739.1:22150925-22152552 GCF_008692095.1 Etheostoma spectabile | reverse complement strand
CCTATAAATGAGGTTTATTGACCAGGAATTCCGAAAATAACTGTAAAACTAAAGTTAATGAGTTAGTGTTACGTAGTGTTGTAAAAAAAAAAAAGGGACAAACATTAAAAAAACGGGATAAAAATGTAAGACAATTTTGACGGAAGGACAACACAAGGGGGGTGACGTAACACATGCTCCATCCATTAATAGTAACAGCCTATGGCTGCAATGCAATGCAACGTCATCCGACAAGGTGCTGCGAAATACATGCGAGTGCACACTCCTGGTCCTGTATTCCTGTATTTCTAAGGAGATTTTTTTTTTGAAACAAATAAAATGCAAAGGATTTGCAATAAAGAACAATAGTCAATAAATCCGAACACACAGAAAAGAGAGTATCTGCAAATGAAAATCTACATTTTGCATAAAATGTTCACAGTGGGAGGTTCACACACAATTGATGAAATGTTGAAAAGTATGTGTGGCTTCTTTATGGCAAAACAAACAAAAGAATATTTTTACAATAACTACATAATCGTGGGTTAGGCTTTGAGACTTCATGTGGGTGGTTGTGTAGTAATGGCAGGCAAAATGGCTGAGAATGAGGCCTTTAGCTCAGCCTTAGCCTCTGGCTGGGCGATGCTCTGAACACCTGTTCTGTATGTGCTTGGCAAGGTGCGTGCAGGAACGAGGGATGGGATTGTAAAGTCAGTTTTTATATTCAGTCCCAAAGTTTTATTGCCAGGATATTTTTTTTTCCCCTTCTCTTTTTAATCATCTTTATAGTAAGTGTGCATCGGCAGCAATCCACGGACTATAATAGGGGTAAGGAGTAATGGAAGTTGAAACAGATGCGACGGAGTGGTAATGTATGTGTCGTCCGGCCCAGATATTGTACAAGGACACAGACCTATTATATTCCATGTTTATGTCTCCAAAGCGAATCTCAGGAGGAATGTACATCTAAACTCCCCAAAGTCGTTCTTCAAATAATACCGGCACAGGCATAAAATACCCACACGCAGATCCCGCCGCATGTGCCGGTGTAATGTAAATGAAATGTTTATGTGGACACACACACACTCAGCAAGATAGGATGTATCTGTACTGAACGCAGTGGCTCACTGGCTTGTTTCTCAAACTGTAGAAGCCGCTTTTATTCGCAGTATCGAATAGCGACGCTGAGCTAAAGCCAAGGCAAACTTGGGACTTCACAGTTTGTACTGGCAAACCGCTCATGCACTCCAGTCATTACAGAACCGCATTGGCTTATTAGAGATGGGACATGTGCCACTGAAAACATGTCAGAAAAATGACTCTCGAGTAAAAGCAAAAAAGACAGGTGACAACAGATGAAAGGGGGGAAAAAAAAGGATGAGGCCCTGATGACAAATGAGTTCGGAAACCTAATGAATTACTCATAATTACGAGCCCTAAAAGTCAATTTGTTAATTGGCCCAGCGTTTTAATGTGAGAACGATGCAGCATCCGTTGGAAGGGAAAGTGAGAATCGATCAAGACAACACACGGCATAATGAGGAATTACGATTTATCATTTAGCGATTAAGTCATACATTCTCTGGGTGTGGGTCAAAGCCAAAGAGCTTCACCCTGCCCTCGACACACACACACACACACACACACA
>NC_045739.1:22149539-22150915 GCF_008692095.1 Etheostoma spectabile | reverse complement strand
CACACACACACACACACACACAAACACGGAGTGCGTCTCCAAAAAGCCGATCAGTCCCTACGCCGGGACAGGGATCAATGTTGAGGTAATTTGCTTCGATCAATTAAACCGACATCTGCTTGAATTAGACTCCAGTAGAATGCAAACGGCCCAACACCTTTCCCATCCGCCTGTGTATATATGTGTGAGTGTGTGTCTGTGAATGTCTGTGTGTGTACCGAGAGAGTCGCACACTCGTACGTCATTAAAAAATAATTTACCAATGTTACATATGGTAGACACATGAAGAGATCGCACAAACAAATGGCTAAAAGGTGAAGGCTGTGACACTCCAGCAGCCAGTAAGTGATGACACCAGCTGGATTTTGGAAACACTTTGCAGTTTATGTCCTCATCTCCTCTTATTGTACTTTTTCTTTTGGCCGAACGTGTTTTTTGCTGGTCGGATGCAACACATTGAGCACAAGGGAGAGAAAAAAACCTTTCACATCTGGAATGTCCAATGCCACGGGGCAACTTGCTTGTTTATTGTCCATGGTGCAGGTGGGGAGGGGGATAAAAAAGAGGTGACAGACAGTTGTATTAGCCCAAGTCTAATTTAATGCCCCTTCCCACTAGTGTACATCTGATTGATCTGCTGACAAAAGAGCCTATCCATTACTGTACGATATGAGGAGAGAGCGTCTGATCCCTTCAAATGAACACGCAGGATAATTGTTATGCAGTGAAGCTGTGAAACAGAGGGAAGTAATTAAGGGAACAAGGGCACTGTGGTGCTGCTGGGCCGCGTCCCCCCCCCTCTACGTCCCCACCGCTACTGTTTCCCCCTGCTCGCTGGAGATTAAACACACACACACAAATCAACACATATACATATTCACATGCAGGCTCCCACAGTATTGACACCTTCATAATTACTGCCAGGGTTCACAGTCATCCTAATATTCCAATTACACTCTGTCTGAGCAATAAAGTCACAACGTTTTACAATTTTACGACACGGTTATTGTCAGTTGACCAAAAGAAAATGAGAAAAAAGGCATTTCTCGCTTTCTTCTGATAACAACACATTGTGCGCAAACCACTTGACCCTGAATACAACACTCACAATTTTTTAAATAGCCCAAATAGAGTGTCCACTGCCTTTCATAATCCCCCCCACACTGCAGAGCACATGCATCCATCTCCTGCTGCATTTCAAAAAGCCCGGAGAGCAATCCCAGGGAAAAATATGTGATATATGTCACAAGGTATAACTCGGAATATAATGCATTCCTGGGCACATTGTTATTTCCATTACTGGTTATGAGATTAGTGAATGAAGACTGTGTGAGAGAGTGCCTTCATGTAGGTTCTTTCTTGCGAAGTATGAAGCA
>NC_045739.1:22147117-22149529 GCF_008692095.1 Etheostoma spectabile | reverse complement strand
ACTGTTACACATCCTGAAAATGGTATTAAATCAAATATTCATGACTATACATTCTCGGAAAAGTCAGAAATATAAGGACTGTGTGGTTGTGTGTTGATCAGATTTGTGGTTACAAAAGTCATCTTAGGTGATTGCAACCAGCACGATAAAAAAAAAGAAACTGTTTCATTTCTGGGAATGTTAAATTGCCGTCGGATATTCTGCCGGATGTCCTTCATTTCGGCCGGATGTCCGTTACTTTCCGCTTTCTTTGTGTTGTCCTTTTTAACTCTGGATTTCTGAGGACTATGGGTACTTGCTCCTCAGCTCTCTGCAGGGTCAATCCAGACATCTAGCTAGACTATCTGTCCAGTCTGAGTTTTCTGTTGCACGACTAAACCAACTTTTTAATGGAAGGTCTGGCAATGCCAGACAAGGGTAAGCATTTAGCTTAAAGCACTACTGTTCTTAAGTAGAGCCTTTAAAGATCCGCTAGTGTGGCTTTGGCCCGATCTCCCACAAATAATGAGTGCAACCAACAAAAAACGCTCTACGTGGTTGTGGCACAGATTTTTACATATATGTATTTGATGTTTAGAAAAGAAAAAACACATATACCACAGCACAGCCGTAGATATATAAGTGAAGATTTAAAATCAAGGGTAAAAACTTAATAAAGTCTGAAGGCTAATTTGCATTGTGGTCCACTATGAATGCAGAAACAATTGAAAGTCAATTAGGAGCCTTTGTTGTGATGGACATGGTTCAACACAGCCCTTTCTCAAAGTTTGCGTATAGGAGGATGGATGGATGGATGGATGGATGGGTGAAAAAACTATTACCCATGACTATTACCCATGAGACCCATGAACTGTTTGTGTCCTGTGTGAAACCAATAGTCAACATTGACTTTTTGTAACTTATATACGTAACTTACGCCCTAATTTTACCCCAAACTTTCCTTTTCCTAAACCTAACCAAACCAAGTAGTTATAATGTTAGCAACAACTTAATGTGGTGGCATTTATGCATTTCTGTAAGATCAGGTTGTTTCGTCTTTTTGCTTGAATAAAATACTTTTTTGGAGTGTAAAGTAAGCCAATGTATAAATATGTCTGCTGCTCTGGTGTATATGAATCCAGGATGTGCATTAGGTGCGTTTGACTTACGTCCCATACCATTTTTTGCTTCCCGATACCTGAACTTGCGTGTCGGCCTAGTGCTGATCCAATACCAGTGTGTTAAAAAACTCAATATATTATGTTTTAACAGCTGTATACTACTATCCCTTTATGGGTGTGCTATGATTTCTATCATTGTTGTACGGCCTGGCTCAGGTTAAAGTTGTTGTCAGTCATAAATTGCGGCTAAATTGCGTGGTATCGGATCGGTACATAAACTCCAGTACTTACCCATACCGATACCAGCATTTTCAGGCCATATCGTAGACTACATCTCTACTTTGACTGCAGCAGAGCCAGCTGTGTACATTCGTACATAACAGTACACACATCTGCGTTCCCTTCACTGACCTGCCTATGCTAACATGTCATCCGTCTGTGTGGGGGCCTCATGCATCCATCTCCCTTTGGACCTCCTCTACCACAGGAGGAGTGTAATTGGGAGCAGCATGCAGGAGTGCAGAGTGTCAGGGAGTTGGCAAACCAATGCGCTGTACAGCCACTGAGACTGGACGATAGGAGGAGGACGATAAGTGGAGCAGCCAGACAAGGCAGCTAAAAGCAGCGAGTCAGTCTCGGCCTGTCAGCTGGTAAAATGAGCCAGTCAGTCAGGGAGTCTGTCAGTCACACGGCAGAGCACCGAGTCGGGCAGAGAGGGGCTGTGATCACGGCCGCCCCCACCTCCTGTAAGTGCACTCATATATCTAAGAGGAGGAGAGGGCAGCGTCAGGACAAGGCTAGTTAGCATTCCGCTGTCATCACCATTCCGGCTCAGAACTTGGAGAGGAAAAAGGAGAGTTAGAAGAGGGAAAGGACAGATAGAAGGAAACCGTAGTGGCACCTTAGAACTCTACAGTACAGTTAGAACTCCAAAATGTGTTACGGGAGGCGGGTTACGGCCAGTGGTGGGAGAAGTATTCACATCCTTTATTTGAGTAGTGAAGTACTAATACCAGACTGTAAAGATTATCTCTTCCATATAGAAGTCCTGCATTAAAAAATGTTTCTTAACCCATGTGTTGTCTTCCCGTCAAAATTTAAAATCAACACTTTTGTTGATGCTTTTATAGATGTTTTTAACTTTTTCTTACGTTTTTGTCCCTTTTTTTTAAACTTTTTGACGATTTTGTCAATGTTTGTCACTTTTTTGACGTTTAACAAAATGTAACATTAATTTATTAACTTTAATTTTACAGTTATTTTTGGAACCTATGGTCAATAAACCTCATTTATTGGAAATTATACCTAATGT
>NC_045739.1:22146966-22147107 GCF_008692095.1 Etheostoma spectabile | reverse complement strand
AGAAAAGCAGAAATCAGGAATTATTTAGACTAAAATTAAAGGAACTTTTACTCAATACCATTTCAAAACCACTTCAATTTATTTGTCAAATCCTGTAAAATTGAATAAGACACCCCAAAATTAATGAAAGTAGAGATTTGT
>NC_045739.1:22145632-22146956 GCF_008692095.1 Etheostoma spectabile | reverse complement strand
CAAAGAGCATTGTGTGGAATCAATCATGTTATTTTGGGGAATTACAATTGACCCAAGGACAACATGAGGGTGTTATAATGTCCTATAAATGGCATGAAAACAAAAGACTGAAATAAAGTACAAGTACCTCAAAATTTGTACTTAAGCAGAGTTGAAAGAACTGAAGTATCGTCAGGAAAATATGCTTAAAGTGTTAAAAGCAAAGCCAAGAAAATAAAATCCTCAAATTATAGCAACTGGAAACAATCCAAACTTCTTCTGTGTTTAATGGTCTAATCATTTCAGCTGGACAGCTGGGGCAGTGGTAGCCTGAAGGTTAGAGAAGCGAGCTTGTGATTGGGATGTTGTCGGTTCAATCCCCGGAAAAAAAAAAAAACATCTGGTAGGGAAAGTAAAAGGGCAGCGCTTGGCCCTCCCTCATTACCACCACTGAGGTGCCCTTGAGCAAGGTCCTTAACCTCCAACTGCTCCGGGCTGCAGATCAGACTGTGGTTATACTGGGTTCCAGGTGTAACTGTGTAACTGTGTGAATGTGGTCAAGGCGTTCTTGCAATAGAGCCTAAATAAATACAAATAAATAATGGTTTAAAAACAAAATTGTAAAGTAACTGTCAGATTGTAGTGGAGTAAAAAGTGCAATATTTCTCTAACATGAAAAAAAAAGACTGAAATAAAGTACAAGTACCTCAACATTTGTACTTAAGAAGAGTCCTTATAGTCAGTGTACTTAGATACAATCCACCACTGGTCATGGCTAACAAAAAAGCAAGGAAGAAATGATCAATAGACAAAGGAAAAAGAGAAACAAAAGACAAAGAGAGTGGGATCGTAAAGGCCATGAATTACGCAGAGAGAGAGTCAGTCGGCGAAAGTAAATCTCTCAAACCCATAAAGAATTATGCGTTGTGATCTGTTCTACCGATCGTTGTGTGCTTTGAGATAATTGCTTCCATTTTGTTGCACCGAGACTATTACAGTATATGATAGCCGGATTACCATCTGTAACAGTGGGCTTTGCACAGCAGCGGGAGTGCTGGATCAGCAGCAGGGCTACTGTAGAAACTATACTGTAGGTTTAGTGAGCAGCGTGACTGAGGCTGTGTGTTGTCCTAAGGCTATTGTAGTAGTTATGGTCTCCTTTTGTAGGATTTCCAGCCAGAGGATTGAACATATTCTTCTTTTCTTTTTTTTTTCCTATCGCATCCAGCGGCATCAGCACATCACCTGACGGGAGCAAATCTCATTGTAGGTCTGAACAGTGCCGGCAGTGGGACTCTCCACCGTCAGGCTGGGCATTCTGGATGTAGACTTTCATTTTTTTTTT
>NC_045739.1:22143083-22145622 GCF_008692095.1 Etheostoma spectabile | reverse complement strand
TTAAATGACATTTGAAATGCAATTGAATTTGGCTTCAGCAAATGTATCACTCAAAGATCCACATGTTGATTTTTATTTAACCCTCTGAGGTAAAGCTGGGCAATATATCAATATTATATCGATATTGTGATATGACACTAGATGTCATCTTAGATTTTGGATAGCGTAATATAGCATAAGTGTTGTCTTTTCCTGGTTTTAAAGGCTGCGTGACAGTAAAGTGATGTCATTTTCTGACCTTACCAGACTGTTGTAACTGTTTATTTGCTGATACTGATTATTTGCCTTTACCCACATAGTCGTCATATCCACATCACTGATGATTATTTATCAAAAATCTCATTGTGTGAATATTTTGCAAATGTAAATGGACTGTTCTTATATAGCGTTTTTCTCGTCTCAATAACTACTCAAAACACTTTTCACATAGTACAGGAACCATTCCATTAATACCGTTGTTGGGCTGTAATGGTGCACCTTATATGATATACACTAAAACTTTGAGTTGAGTGATGTCATTGAAAAATGACTGGAGACTGGAAGAAGACAGAGGGGATAAGAGGAAACATGGGCCTTGACATGGATTAAGGCAGTGTTACTTTGCGGGTAATAATGCAGAGGGAAGTTGTGTGTCATATAATGTTACACACAAAATTTCCATGTTGCATTATGGTCGTACGTCTGTCGGATCTGAGCTCCTCTCAGGCGTCTCCAGTGGTTAGTCTGTGGCCGGACACAGCTGAGAGGGCTACTCTAAGCTTCAAAAGGCCAAGTCATAGCGAGATGGAGAGATAAAGAGAGCGGAAGGAAGAGAAAGAGACTCCTGGACTCTTGCGGTTTGTTATGGGAATAATAAAGCCGTCCCTAAAGGTGGAGAGGAGAGGAGAGGAGAGGAGAGGAGAGGAGAGGTTAAACAAAATGAGTCCGACATAAGAAATGTGTGCTTGGAAAGTTATAAAGCGCAGTAAAAGAGAGAATTCAGATCTTTTACTCCAGTTTACAAAAAGTATTCCTCCCCCCTGTAATTTCAAACCATGTCATTACCATGACATATCTTTTTTTGTGTAAAGTTTTGTAGTCTTTGATAGCTGTACAAACTATAGTACTACAGTAAAGTGCTATATTTGTCTCTGCAATGCAGTACAGAGTACAACATTGTTACACAGCCGTCTAATGATGAGAGCAGTGAGACTTAACCAAAACAGTGAAGTTGCGAGCCGGGGAAACCAACACCCAGCCAAGCCTTTTTTATTTAGTTTTTTCAAATGACACAAAGTCATTTGATTCATGAATATCAAAACTTGTCACTGCGAAGGACTGCTTTTTGTATTACACATGTGACCCCTTGTTATTCTGCTCTGCTCCATAGCCATACTATTATTATCTCTGACCAATAGTTGATAGGAAAACACAATAAAAGTCCACTGTGTACTTGAGGCTCCACATAGGCGTAGATTTCGGTGGGGACGGTGGGGACGGTGCGGTTCCGGTATCAGATTTTGTTATGAGTCGTTTTGTACCCACCACTTTTTTTGAAAACCTCTACCTCAAAAAGGTCATAACACACATAATTCTTGAGCGACGGGTGCCAATAAATCCACAGAAATCTCTATCCCCACAGGGCAGGCACAGACACAGCCGCTCTGCTGCCGCGCTGGCTCCACGCTTCTTTCCTTTCATAGCTCCTAACCCTCTCTTAGTCTTATGTCACGTCATGTCACATTGTTAACATGGTGCACGGATACATGAAGCAGAACACAGTGGGTCATATGTCTAATGCTTTTTGAAAACCTAAGGCTTTCTTCTTTATAAGACGTGCCGGACATCATCACATTTTTGTACATTTTTATTCATTTACATTAGTAAGCTACAGGACGGCGTCTTTCAAACATGACCTGTGCGAAAGAGAGAAAAGAAATGAACGCGTATTGTTCCCAGCACTTCTGACAATGCACTTCCGAATGCATCTCTGTCCCCAGCACCTTTCAAACCAAACTGACGCCCATGAGGCTCCATTCAAACCCCTTTGTCTCCATCCATAGTAAAGTGTACTTTACCTTTAAGCCAAACGCTTTGTTGACTCACTTTAATCACACTTCCACCGTCCTGACACATAGATCCTTACACAAGCGAATAAGACGCTGTTCTGCCACAGATTCTAATCTAGATGGCACTAACTAGCCCGAGCCTCTTTGGATCCCCATTGTCCCGAGTTAAAACAGAGCAGTCGTAATGAAGCCTTTCACTCTCTGTGCGCTATTCAGGCTCAAAAGGAGCGAGTGTCCCACTCTCTCACAATAGAAAGCGTGTCAGCCGGGGCTATCTTTACGCCCGAGCTCCTTTCTGACTTAAACTGCATTGGATTTTTTTTTTTTGTTTCACGACAGGACGTATATCAAGCTGCCTTTGTGGCCCTGCTGTGGCCTTTAATGAATGCATGGCTAAAATACCTAAGTGGTGGCGGTGGTTCGTTAAGGGAGGGGGGTAAGAGGTGGAGGGGGGATGGTGGAGAAAGTGTGTGTGTGTGTGTGTGTGGGGG
>NC_045739.1:22142505-22143073 GCF_008692095.1 Etheostoma spectabile | reverse complement strand
GGAAGTTGGAGCGTGCTCAGAGTGAGAATCAGCCTGCATACCTATGGAGAAAGAAAGAAAAAGAAAGGTGAAGACAGCAGGCAGGTCTGCTGAGGTTTGGCAGCCACGGCACATGGATCATGACGTCTTCTCCAATTCAATATCACTCAGTCTGGGGAGAAAAAAAAAAGTCCTAAAAGACTTCTTTTAAAAACTTGTATCATTTCTCTCCTGCCGTGCCCTTCGTTCTCTTAATCCGATCTCCTTTCACTCAAGAAACGGAAGCTTTACCCAACGCGTCCTTCTGCCCTCGCCCTCTCCGGTTATCTCCCTGTGTTCTACTTTGAAAATAAGTTAAGTGACAGCCCTGTGCGCAGGAGTTAGCGATTGGCTTTTTTTTATAGTTAGTTTACGAGCACATGATTACCCAAAGTGGCTGTCCCAAGCATCTTTGGATACCACTTCCATGCCATTTTTGAAGCTGCACTTCAGCATTTTCCAACACATAAAAACTCGCACAGCGTCGATGGCTCAGATGAGATCTTTCCTGTGCTTGTTGCCATGTTTTTTTTTTTTTAATCCCATTACA
>NC_045739.1:22140780-22142495 GCF_008692095.1 Etheostoma spectabile | reverse complement strand
GCATGTTAGCGTGGTGAGGACAGGTCAGAGGGGCAGTTGAAGCTGGTTAGACGACTCTTAATACGTGTAACGCGAGGAGATCTGTTTGCTGAATAAGGTTCCAGCTTGAACACTCTCTGGATATATATTGGGGGAAATTACTGCATAAAGTGGTTCATTAAGGGCACTTACAGTGTCATACTTCTTCTGTTAATGTGGAATAAAAGTCTGCAAAGTCCAATGAAAAACAAAGTCCCCAAGAGTCCAGTAAGGTGTATAAACCGAGGATACAGACCTTGGTTGTTTCAAATTTCTTTTAAAAAGAGGCTAAATAAGAGACATTCAAACTCTGTTATATTTTTATTAAATATGCTATATGCCGTAGTGGTCTACAATGAAAGGCTGGGAGAGGAGAGAGAGTGTGAGGGAGGAGGGGAGGATATCATTAAATATATCATCTAAATTGGTATTGATCGTCTTAAGGGTGTTGCCGTTAGATTAAAAGGTTAAGGAAAAAGAGCGCTTTGAGGATTAAATCATTGTGAGGTAAAATCAAGAGCGGCCGAAGATAAACACAGCAATAATCACAAAGTATGAGCGCTTGCAGACACGCTTATTGATGTCCTATAGAGACATTATAGACCCCGC
The DNA here is from genome assembly GCF_008692095.1 of Etheostoma spectabile. Lineage (NCBI taxonomy): Eukaryota > Metazoa > Chordata > Actinopteri > Perciformes > Percidae > Etheostoma > Etheostoma spectabile. The sequence continues at coordinate 22,141,868 of NC_045739.1, read as the reverse complement.
CGCGATACAATCAAGGACCATAACCAAAAACTCTGGGCATGGCAGTATAAACAAAAGCCGCAGGAAGGAGATTTAAATGAAATATGAAGACAAGGTAAAAGGCAGGCGCCCCATGGCTCTTTATGTCTGTTGAGATAAGGTCAAAGTTGCTACATATGATAAAACTACGACGGAGCTTATGTAGAAGATGTTATCATCCCAGGCCGCGGTAACCCTGAGATGGCTGCCGACTGATAAAGAAAAAAAGTTCACCGGGGCGTGCGGTAGAGTATAGCCACTGCACGACACCTGAGCCGAGCAGCCGCACAAGGTCAGGAAGGCGTTTTATCCGACAGACGTGTTTTATCTTTCGGGGAGAGTATAAGGGAGCGAAGGGAAAGTGGCTGAGCAGAGGATAGAGGGTCCTGTTACGCTTGTGTCTCCTTCTCTGATCAACCAATCAGGCGCGGGAAGAGTGCTGAGTCAGCCGCTGGGTGCTGCTCACGTCCGAATGCAGGGGAAGGAGAGGTTGGGTGGGTGGTTGGAAGAGGATCCAGCCAGCCGGTGTCTGCAGTGGACTGCAGCAGCACTAGCACCGTGACAAGGGGGCCCTGCTGTGGAAAGAGAGGGGGCCGAAGCGCCAGTACCCCTAAGTCTTAAAGCCAAATATCTTCTGATGGACTTTTATTTAACACCTGCTTCTGTAATGCCCATTACGATCCTATAGATTAGGGCTCATCAACTACAATGTCTCAAGCAAATGACCCCTCGACTGAAATAAAGACGGAGCAAGGTCCCCCTACTTTGCACAATGTATTGTATGAAATTTGAGTTGCATGTAAAACCTGGCCTACAATAACATATGGGGCAGCCGGGACCTTTACACATACCTTTTTAATATATAGAATGATGATGATTTTATGAATTATCATGTTAAACAAGTGGCACATTGAATTCTTAGGATGAACTGTTCTGTGGATTGCTAAGTTAATGAATACCTTATCTATCGGCCAGTAAGCCTATCATTAATGTTTTTTGTTTTTTTTTCAATAATATATTGGATTCATGTTAAGACATTTTAAATTTTGTAAAAAACTTTTTTTTTTTTT
>NC_045739.1:22134882-22140770 GCF_008692095.1 Etheostoma spectabile | reverse complement strand
GTTTGGTGTGTGTCCATTCCCCCCACCCCCCCACCCTGCAGTAACTCTGAGGACCCCTGTAGGAGTCCCTGACCCCCTGTGGATGATCTCTGCTACAGATATTAGATCCACCGTGGATGTGTGCACTCAGTTTGATATATACATCCCACTTTTCCCTCTGCCTTCTAGTCAGTGGGTAATTAGCAGGAATAAATACGGCCAGCCACAGGAGATAAAGTTTACAGCCTGACCACAGGTCAACTTGTTTCATTACTACAGTGTGCCTTGCATTAAGCGAATTACCAACTGGCAAAACATCGTCATCAGAAATGCACAGAGGCTTTTATTACGATGGTTTGTCATTTGAAAGCTGCACGCATTACAGGAGACGAGTGCCATTTTTTTAAAGTGGACTTTAATGGCTATTTTCAAACAACCGTCTGGGGGTTTCTGTCGTCAGAAGTCTCAGCCCGCTGACGTGACAGGAAGTGATGCTCTCAGGGGTTTTCAGGGGGGCCGCGCCCTCCCACGTCGTGGCGCAGGATGGAGAGCCACGGCCTGACAGCCAGCCAGTCAGTCAGTCAGTAAGAACCACTTGTCCTGATAAGGAGAGAGCAGAGAGAGAGAGAGAGAGAGAGAGAGAGAGAAGAATGGCAGACGGTCAGAGTCACAGAGTATGAAACATGGTCAGCGAGCGGAGAGCGGAGAGGCTGAGTGGGTGAAGGGAGTGGTGGTGGTGGCGTACGGAAGGTTGTAGTAGAGCAGCGCCCCCCCGGTGTCAGGCCATTCTTCTGAAATGAAAATATCACGGTGAGCAAGCGTGACAGTGTCCGTTTCAAAGTGTCATTCAATCTTCCGGGTGCAGTACGTACTGTGGTGTTGAGCTGGCAGCTACTCTGTAACACCACCTGTGCTGTGGAAGTCTCCCCAGGGGGGGGACGCATCCCACCCCCACTGACCTTCTCCGCTATGACTCCCTGACTGTCTCTACCACTATGTCTCTCCCTCCCTCTCTGCTGGCGTCCAGCTGTCCACAACCCTCATCCCCCCCCACCCTCATCTCCAATATAAGGGCAGGAATGCAACGGACAGCACAGTCCCAGAATAGACAAGTAGCCAGCCTATCTCCAACCACGCAGTCAGCCTGATAGAGGGCACCTGCAGTGGCTCATGCAAGAGTGCAGACACATGCAGTAGGGGTGAAGATCACAAGTTTTATCGCGATATTATATAGATTCATTGGATAACAATACGATATTTCCTGATATTTTAAAGTCTGTCACAATACCATTTCTGTACAATTCAAATTAGGGGCCTGCAATTGTAATGAGATGATATCATATGCCGATTTTACACAGTTACATTCATAGCGACTCCAAAAAAAGCACCTAAAATGGGATTTGACTTCCAGACATTCAAGTTAAAGACTTATTTTTAATAAAAAGAATAAATATACCGTGGGAATCACCTACTGATTGTTTCACTTCACTTCAATAGCATCAGATCATTGAATCGAGGCGTATTGCTCCACCTATGCATGACACCTATGCGGTACCCTGACCCACATAAAGTCTACTACACTGAGCTCAATTTACGAATGCACAACACCTTTACTTATTGTAGTTTTGATCTTGACGGAGCTGTCTTACAGTTTAATGTTGAAAGAGCCCTCACTGGCGAAGCCTTCAGCAGGCACCAAAGCGAGGTTAATGATAAAACGCTACGGGTGTGATGATTCTGTTTGATGTCGGATCTGAGTGGAGGCGCGCAGGGTGAAGGAGGGTTGCCTGTTTGATGAGTGTGTGGGCCACAGATTGGCGGAATGGAGCGCCGACAGCGCAGCAAAGGGATTCTCTCCCTAATCTACTGAAAATCCTGCTTTGAAAGGGATTTCATGTGTAGCATATTTTCTCCTATGAAGTTGATAATCGCACTTGAACGCACACAAGAGCTCCTTAGTGTCTGTCATGTGTGGACGTTCATAGATGGGTGTCCACAAATGTGGACACCCATCTATGAACGTCATAGACACCCATCTATGAAGCGTATGGATGTCCACAAATGTGGACATCCATACGCTTGGTAGCACAGAATACACACACACACACACGCGCACACGCACACACACACACACACGCACACGCACACACACACACACACACAAACTGTTTAAGCATACACGCACACTGCAGTGCTGCATGTTGCAGAGGTTGAACAGCAGCAGCTCTGGGACAGGTAGAGAATTCAGGCCATGCAAGTGTGCTACTTCCTACTTTCTCCCACCCTCTGTTCTCCACTCTCTTTCCAGCCTCCTTTCTTTTCCACTCAGTTTTTTTTTTCATAGTCAAGGATGCATCCCCCTCATCAATTTCCTGGTCTCTTGGGTGACAAGTTTATTAAACACGAGAGAGAGAGAGGGAGAGGGAGGGAGAGAGAGAGAGAGAGAGGGAGAGTCAAAAAAAGAAAGAGAGAGAGAGGGGGGGGGAGATATGAAGGGAGTGGGAAAGAAAGAGTGTCTTGCTCCTTAGCTCCTTACATGCTCTGCCAGTATTTAAGATTTTTAGTTTAATGTGATTTGTGTGCAGTGACGCTGATGTATTTGTTATCTAGAGAGGGGTGGACAGCTGCGATACAGGACTGACAGAGTAATCTCTACGCTTTCTTTCTCTCTCTCTCTCCCTCTCTCTCTCTCTCTCTCTCTCTCTCTCTCTCTCTCTCTCCTCTCTCTCTCTTTCTCTCTCTCTCTCTCTCACACCCACACCCTTCCCTTTTGAGTTTTAGAACCCAGTAGAGCTTTAGGTTGTGACTGGTTAATACTGTTTAAATACTTTGGAGCAAGTCAAGTGAAATTCATGAAGACAGTTTTTGAATTGTTTCATTTTGGGAAAAGCAGTAGGTATACAATGACATGACAGAGAAGTAATTGTATTATTTATATATATGTGTGTGTGTGTGTGTGTGTGTGTGTGTGTGTGTGTGTGTGTGTGTGTGTGTGTGTGTGAGTCCAAATAACTAGAGCGTGTCTGTTCATGCTAATGAAGGAACATGTCCGCCAGTGAAACAGTGTAGATCATTGATGTTGTCGGTACACGATCCGTCCTGCAAATGCGCAAGCCGATGATCGTGATGTACAACGATTTACGATTTCACTGCACGATCTGTTCAACAGAAGCGGTATAGCGGCTCCTTATGAGGTCATAAGGAACAAGGTTACCTCCCCTTTCTCTGCTTTGCCCACCCAGAGAATTTGGCCCACCCATGAGAGAGAGACATCATGGCTTTCAAACGAGCAAAGTGGCAGTTAGTCAAGGCCACACCCCCAACCTCCACCTTGCCCCCCCCCCTCCCCTCTCCCCTCCCCCTCCTCATAATCTACAAGCTCAGAAATGGCACATACTAAGGAATGCTCATTGGGGCACTGGCTCTAGTGGCTGTAAATCTGCACAAAGGATGCATTTTGGGAACAAGACTTCAGATACAGTATTAGGGGACCTAAGGTCTATATAAAAAGACTTTAGATACAGTATAGGGGACCACTAAGGTCTATGTAAAGAGACTTCAGATAAAGTATTAGGGGACCACTAAAGTCTATAAAAAGAGACTTCAGATAAAGTATTAGGGGACCACTAGGTCTATATAAGAAGACTTCAGATACAGTATTAGGGGACCACTAAGGTCTATATAAAAGAGACTTCAATACAGTATAAGGGACCACTAAGGTCTATATAAAAAGACTTCAGATACAGTATAGGGCCACTAAGATCTATATAAAGAGACTTCAGATAAGTATTAGGGGACCACTAAGGTCTATATAAACTTCAGATACAGTATAAGGGGACCACTAAGGTCTATAAAAGAGACTTCAGATACAGTATTAGGGGACCACTAGGTCTATATAACAGAGACTTCAGATACGTATTAGGGGACCACTAAGGTCTATATAAAAGAGACTTCAGATACAGTTTAGGGGACCACTAAGGTCTATATAACAGAGACTCAGATACCGTATTAGGGACCACTAAGGTCTATATAAAAGCATCCAAAGAGCACCATGTCATGGGACCATTAAGTTGTTCAATTTGACTATTTGAAACGGTGATTGGTGTAATGTTGACATAGGTCAACAGGGAGAAAAAGCAGTATGCGTTGGCAGAGCGCCACCTACTGTACCAGAGGGCAGAGTTACTCTCACTGCTACGTTACTGTCATTCTCCCCATTCCTCCCCACCCATGTATAAGGGGAGAACTGGCATACCCCTGTTACTGCTGTGCATGTAAACGCACTGAATGGCGGTCACTGACGGCGAGAACTAAAATCAACTAAATCAAAAAGTCCCAAAAAACACAACAAGCTGACAGTTGCAATGAGCCTCTGTAGAGCTAAGGAGAGCTGCAGAATCAAGTGATGATTCTCGGTAGGGGTTTTCTTGTAAGTTAAAGAAAAAGGCGAAAAATATCAATAGGTTGGATTCCAGTGCCAAGACTGTGCTTATAAACAGTTCACTGTGGATTTGTCACTACAAGCAACCCCTCATCCATTATTAATATAGCATTTGATACAGCAGCTTTAAGATTTTAAAAGCAACATTCTAGTGTACTATAGGGAAAGGGAAGGTACTGTGTTGGATTATATATGCAAAAAAAATATTTTTTTCCCCTCCCAGACAGAATTATCAATAGCTTGGATTCCAGTGCCCACACTTCTTAAACAGTTGACTGTGGATTTGTCATTACAAGTGACCCCTTTTATATCACACAGGTATTCAATCCATTATTAATATAACAGTTGATAAAGCAGCTTTAAGAATTTAAAAGAAACTCTGCCATTGGGAAAGGTGCCGTGTTGGATTAGATACGCAAAGAAAACGCAGCTTATTTTCCCCCCACACAGAAATATCAATAGCTTGGATTCCAGGGCCAAGACTCTGCTTAAACAGTTTATTTCCTAATGATTAAAAGATTAGCTAGTCTAATTGAACCAGGAAATGAGTGAGTTCCACCAAGGACGAGCAGAGGCGTGCAGCGAGCGGGGAAGACTGCCGAGTACATCATCTGAGCGCCACCGCGCTCAGACTAGCAGTAGGGCTGAACAGCCCAACAGAGAGGAAGTGTGTTAGCGTTAGTATGTGTGTGTGTGTGAGAGAGAGAGAGAGCGAGAGCGAGAGCGAGAGAGAGAGAGAGATATTTCACATAGCGCTGGAGGTCAATGAGAGTTAATTTTCCCGCTGTCCCATCCGCTGGCTTCATTAGCAGTATTGACAGTCGGGTGATGAATTCATTGTTTTCTCAAGTTTGTCTGCAACCATCGTTTATACGCGCTCCTCTCTTATCTCTTAGGGCCCTGCTCCCTGTTTTTTTTTCTAATCTCTTTTTCATCACCCACATTGCTTGTTCTTCTCCTTCATCTCTCCTTCTCCCTCACACACTCTCTTCTGGTCTTTTCCCCCCTCCTTTTACTTCTTAAAAGGTCCCAGTGATTTTTATTTTCATGTATGAGAAAAATATATTTGTGTGTTTGTTGTGTTATGGTTGTCAAAGCTATTGGATGCCTACAGTTTCCCTTGAGATCTATCTATCTATCTATCTATCTATTGTAAAAAAGTGAGATTTCCATTTCTTTTTTATTGTAAAACAAGTCAAGGTGCAATGAACAAAACGCTCCACCCTCAGAGGAGTGCACACAGCCAGTCTTCAGAAACTGTTCCTTTAAATGAGCCGTCAGGACTACCGTACAATTGTGATGTCACAAGTATACTACCTGTACTATAGGTAGAAAGTACCGCCCCGGTGCCGTTGACAGTCATCCCACGGGTGCATTGTCGGTTTAGACACGCAGGGAGGGCAGATGTGGAAGATCCAGGAAACACTGAAAAATCATCGTCATCACATTGGGCTTTTTATCAGGAAGG
>NC_045739.1:22134269-22134872 GCF_008692095.1 Etheostoma spectabile | reverse complement strand
TCCTTAACGGAACGTTTCGGACAGAGGATAAATAGAGGTATATTCAGACAGACCGTATGAGAAAAATATTCTCTTTATTTGAACATTAAAGCATGTAAACACGTTCTAGTAGAAACCCAAAACAAAAGTGTGAACCTGAAAACGGCCATAATGTGGGACCTTTAAATGAATTCCTTTTTGAATATTTTTGCATCTTCTATGCAATGACATGCACGCTTTGCAAGGGCAACATCTCCTCCGATAATCAATGTTTGCTTACTATGTGTCTGCATGTTTGTGTGTGTGTTTGTGTGTGTGTGTGTGTGTATGTGTGCGTGTGCGTGCAAGACATTCTCACTCACCTCGTAAAATACAGATGAATGGTCAGGTGCCTTTGACGTTTTTATTTCTAAATGTCTCCTTTAGCGTCATATAACACACGCTTGGTTGGGACTCATGGCGTCCCTTTTGACGCTGTTAGGTTAGGAAAAGCTTGTGGGTGGGCTTACGGTTCTGTGACTCGCGGGAACGGGATGGTTGGATTTTGGAAGAGGTCGTGGGTGGGATTACGGTTCCGTGACACACTGCAATAATGGGACAGTTACACTCGGGACACGAATCCCG
>NC_045739.1:22133370-22134259 GCF_008692095.1 Etheostoma spectabile | reverse complement strand
TCCTGGGTGAAAGACGTGTCTGACCCACCCACCCCCCACCCTGGCCAACCTCCCTAAGCGGAATTTACCCCTTACATACTACTCGCTAAACCCCATCTAGATGCTGCTCTCCCCCAGTACGTTCTACACACACACGGCTTCTTCGTCACATCGGACGCGTTCGGAGTGGGAACGGGGTTGGTGTGTGTGTGTTTTGTGCATTTATGTACAATGAGTTCTCATTTGTCATTCTTATTTGTGTATGCACAACCCCTTTTCTTATCATTTCCGCCTTTTTGCTCTGTCTCCTTCAGGTCCCAGATATGTCACCTCTTCCTCCTACGCCTCCTCGACTCTGTCACCTTTGGGACCTGGACTCGCTCCAAAAATGCTTTGCTAAAGCTGGTAAAATGGAACCAAATCAACTGTTCAATGGATTTGGTCCCCTTCAACCAGCTGTAGCTGTGCATTGATCACTCCGAGCACACACACGGAGAGAGGCAAACAACGAAGTGGAGAGACTCAAGCCAGTGCAGTGGGAAACAGCTCTAACATGCCAAATTGAAACTACTAACTCAGGTTCCGCACCGAAACAATTGGACTGAGACCCAGACGCTCAGCCAGGCATAAATACACAGCATGCACCAGTTGCTGCGTGGATTCATCTCTATTACCTAAAGATTACCCAAAAGACATCCAAGTCATTTGCTAAATCTGAATAAAACACGACGGGTAAGTAATTAGAGATAATGTATCTTGTTGAATTTGTATTTTTGTTGTGTAGTGCTAAAATGGCATTGTCCTTTGGAGACTTTTTAAATTGTTCTTTGCAGATTTTTTTAAGTGTGTGTTTGGTCCATGAAATGCCCTTATGTATCTGTGTGTTTTGTGTGTGTGTGTGTGTGTGTGT
>NC_045739.1:22130113-22133360 GCF_008692095.1 Etheostoma spectabile | reverse complement strand
GTGTGTGTGTGTGTGTGTTTATGTATGTATGCGAAAGAGTAGTATGGTTGAAGAGCTATCGAGTGTAAGAACAGATGCTTTGTAAGGAAAGCACTTGTGCTTTGTGTGTGTGTGTGTGTGTGTGTGTGTGTTTGACTCTTAATGCACATCAATAAAGCTCAATCCTGAAGATCTAATAAACTGCTGATGTGGTCTTTGCTCTGAAGTGTCTTACTGGTGGCGGTGGGGGGGGTTATCTATCTTGGGTGATGATGTGCGAGTGGAGGAAAAGAAGGAAGTTGTCCAAGACAATGTGGAGATGACATTAAAAACAACATTTATTAACAAACGAACAAAACATGGACATACAGGTTTTAAATAGCTAGAGCAGATTATGAAAATTATAAAAACCACACTGTCATAATTTAGTTTGGATGAATCTCCCAACACTGATTCATACAATAACAACACCTTGACTTCTGTGGTTTTTTACCCATGGGTGCTGGGTTGAAGGTACAGTAAGTGATATTAATCCAATACACTTTTTGTCAAATTCACAATCTCCACACGATCAACCAGCTCTCAGCAGCCCAGGCTGTGTAAATGGAAAACAAACAGAAAGGAGTGCACGAGACACAAAACACTACTCCAGCCAATCGGCAATAGACGGGGGGGTGTTACAGCAACACATTCTCACTCCCAGCAATGTTAGGTCAGGTGTCTTTGCATGTTACATGTTTATCTGACATGTGGCATCAGGACAGGTAGGTTTAAGAAAAAGATGGGTGTGGGTGGGGCTTAACAGCGGGACAAAAGCGGGAGAAGAACGGGACACTCACCCCGGTCTCCTGGCAGAAAGTCCTGTCCCCCCCTCCCCAAACTACTTATGTGGATTTTCAGTCTGTCATACTACTCACTACCTTAATACTACGTCCTCTTACAGGATGGGTGGTGGATGGGTCAAACAACACAGGACTTTCACCCAGGAGACTGCGGATTGCGTGTCACGGTCTTTACATACAGACAAGGGTGATTTTTTTAAGGTTGGGTTTAGAAAAAGAACAACCGGATGGTTGAGTTTAGGAAAAGAAGAATGGAACACGGTTTACATGGCACGCGGGATAAGAATGGGATGGTTGGGTTTAGGAAAAGAAGAAAGCGACGGTTGGGTTTAGAAAAATAACAAGGCGACGGTTGGGTTTAGGAAAAGAAGAAAGCAACGGTTGGGTTTAGGGAAAAGAAGAAAGCAACGGTTGGGTTTAGGAAAAGAAGAAAGCAACGGTTGGTTTAGGAAAAGAAGAAAGCAACGGTTGGGTTTAGGAAAAGAGAAAAGCGACAATTGCTTTTAGGAAAGAAAAAAACAACGGTTGGGTTTAGGAAAAAAGAAAGCAACAGTGGTTTTTAAGAAAGAAAAAAGCAACGGTTGGGTTAAGGAAAAGAAGAAAGCGACGGTTGGGTTAAGGAAAAGAAGAAAGCGACGTTTGGGTTTAGGAAAAGAAGAAAGTGACGGTTGGGTTTAGGAAAAGAGGAAAGCAACGGTTGGGTGAAAACGGGTTGATCTGGATTCAAACTCCAAGAAAACTGCAGGTCAGCCACAACTCTTAGTTCTTTTAAATCAAGTCTGAAGACCTAAGTGTTCATTTCTTACATTGCAATGTAACTTTTATTCTCGTAATTTATCCTGTTTTTGATTTCAATCAGGAGAGACATGTTTGCAGATATACAATTAAGATTTAATGTGCAGCTCAAATAAAATGTACAAAGTCTTTGGCGATTAGACTCCATCGCTATACGATTCTTTCGTATATCTACACATAGGGGTGGAGAACCATCAGACCTCCCGATGGAATCTAGACCCTTGTGGTGGCGACAAAGGAGCCCGAAGACCAGCCCAAAGGCTCCGGACCGGTCGGCTGGAGTAGATGACTGGATGTGAAAGGGGGGGGGGTGGAGGGTTGCCCTCTTTGCCTGCAACGACGGCTAAATAGCAAAGGAGAGAAACAGATTTAAAGCAGGGTTGTGACTCTGTGATTGGCCCTTGCCATTGTGCAACAACTGTGATTGGTTTAGCAGGAAGGTGAACAGCTGATTCGAGTTAGGTAGAGCATAGATTGAGAGTGAGGTCTTCCTGAAAGGATTTACACTGAGATACTTTTCAATCAGGAGAGACTAGTTGCAGAGATGCGACAGTTATACACAGCATGATAGAATATACATTTATCAGGATAACGGCTGAATTGATTTAGGAGTGCATGAATTAAGAGTTAGGTCTTCCTGAAAGAATTTTCATTGTTTTTAACTGCTCTTTAATGTTTTATGTAAAGCACTTTGAATTGCCTTGTTGCGGAAATGTGCTACACAAATTAAGCTGCCTCGCCTTACTTTCCTCACCCCTTCATCCCCCCCATGTCCTCCGCCTCCTCCCCAGCCGCCGTATCGCCCACTCTGCGCGGCTCTGGAGGTGTGTGACAGATGTTTTAATGTGGCTGCGATTCCTTATCAACACTCAGCTGAAAGCTCCATTTGCCTTGGTCCGCCGTGATCGATGGCGGGCCGTGGCTGAGCGGAGAGCAGGCGCTACGCTAACGAACGGGAAGGCGTTTCGGAGGCCGGGGCGGCGGAAGGATGCGGGTGGGGGTGGGGGTGGTGGGGACACGGTGACGATGACACACACTGCTGGAAATGGTAGATGTGGTCATTTTCTGTTTTTCATGTCCGCGGGTGTGATGAGCAAGTGAGTAATTATAGGATGGGGTGGGGTGTGTATGCAATTACACTGGGATGAAACAGTGCTTGTCAAGACCGGGAGCGCATGCTGTGGAAATGGAGAAATCAAGCAGAACATACACGTTACAAATAAACAAACAAACCGACAGGGGTTTTGATTAAACCCCTGTGTGTTTACAACGCGTTAAATCTGTGGGATTATTAAAAGTCAGTGGCATTACATCTTCTCGGTGTTTCAAAGCAAGAGAGGAGAGGGAAAAACAAGAATAGGGCGGATGTGATCCATCAAGGCATCATACCTCAGCCTGGGGACCCACAGAAACACAATGTGGTGTCTCTAATGATTCAATTCAATTTTATTCAATTTTTATTCATAGAATCAAATCAGAACAAGAGTTATCTCCAGACACTTTGCAGATAGAATAGGTCTAGACCAAACTATAATATATACAAAGACCCAACAGTTCCAGTAATTCCCCCAAGAGCAGGCCTTTAGTGAGACAGTGGCGAGGGGAGAAACCTCGGACAGACCCAGGCTCTT
>NC_045739.1:22125651-22130103 GCF_008692095.1 Etheostoma spectabile | reverse complement strand
GTCTGACGGTGCCGGTTGGGGGTGTGATGATGACCAATGGCAATAATAGTCACAATAAAGATAGTGGAACTATGACTAGAAATAGTAGTTGGGGTAGTTCATGGCGTAGCAGGGCACTGCAGGGCGTCACAGGGTGTAGCAGGGCGTAGTAGGTAGTGTGGTGTCTGAACAGCAATGCTGGAATGATGTGTGGAGAGGGAATTGGCTTGACACTGTCTTTGATTTTAAAGGTTTATTGTATCAAAGAATTTCAGCATCAATTTACAAGCTCTGCAGCAGCTCATAGAGTTAGCTCAACCCAATAAACACTCTGTCTCTCAGTACTTCAAACATACTTAATATAGGATATATTAGGTAACATAGAATGCTGAAAGTTTTGATTTGGCAGGTTAAAGTCTATAGAAGGGACACCAAAACTAACACAAAGTCCCTTGAACCTATACAGCCACCAATCACTGCTCTCCACATAGAATACCTCCTTTAAAATATCATTCCACTAAGATATGAACCATTAACCCTTTGCATTGGTACAGTGCTTCATTTGAACAGGACCTGATATGAATTCATTAGTTACTACAGTAGCACGTGCCACTTTTTTATTACTGTTTTTGACGCTTTATCCCCACTTTTTTCCTGCTTTTTTCAGCCGCTTTTTTCCCCAACATTTTTTACATTTCCCCCCCTGACATTTCTGGTTGTTTTTTTTTTACCTTCCTGGAGTTTTATTGATTTTTTTTGCACTTTTTTGGTCTGTTCCTGGTACGTTTTTTTTCAACGTTTTTGAAATACTTTCCTTTGACTTTTTTCCCTCTGTTTTTTCCTCTCCAACATCTCTGCTGCTTTAGTTAAAAAAAAATTGGTGCTTTCTTTGGACGTTTCTGCTGCTTTTTTCCACACTTTTTGTGCTTTTTTTAGATGTTTGACCAACTAAAAGCGCCAATATGGCCCAAGGTAGCATGCAGCTAAATCACTGGTGTGAGCTTCCTTTAGACAGCTTTTATTCAAAGCCAGTGAGGAAAAAGGAGAACAAAAAGAGGGCGGATGCGATCCATCAAGGCATCATACCACAGTCGAGGACCAGGGATGCATAACAGAAACACAGTGTGGTTTCTCTAATGCTGCTGAGACAAAGGACACACCCTCTCTAAGATAATGGACACAACATGTTCTAAAAGGCCAGATAACGTATGGACAGTATATATTATACTATGAGAACATGTGGTATAATGTGAGTAGTGGGGTTAAAGCATGGACACAATTAGCTGTAGTTTCACTCAAAACCTTTTTAAATTGATTGTAACTTGAGCCCTGAATACAAGTGTTTAGAAATATTCCAAAATATTCTTTCCAAAAACAGAAGGTCATAGCAGACAAGATGTCTCGTGCTGGACATGAGCAGGTGAGCTGTCCGGGCCGAGGCTCGGAATGAGACACGTCCCAGCCGCCGCAGAGCCCACCGGCCCATCACGGTATATGATAACGCTGCCCTTTCCTGTACAACAACTTATTTATCAGCACGCTGACATTGGAGAGCAAGGAGCAATGTGCCAAGTCACATAAAACAATGGGGGACATTTTAATATAGAAATTGAAATGGAGGTTGGAGGGATCAAAAAAGGGATGGGGTACTTTTGCAAAGTGCTGTGTGAGTGTATGCAACTGTGAATGCACTGTAGCTCTGTGCGTGTGTGTGTGTGTGTGTGTGTGTGTGTGTGTTTGTCTCAGGCCTCATCATTCACACTGTATTGATGTTTGACCACATTCATCAGCTCCCGGCTGACATGGCGCTGTAAAGAAGGAAGGGCTTCTTTTCTCGACTTCCATCCTCTGTCTCTTCTCTTTCTCCCCTATCCACTCCCTCTATCTTCTGTTACCGTCTCCTGCCTTTGAACTCTTTTTTTTCCTGCTTCTTCCATCCTTCCCTTCCACTTTCCTCCACCCAGTGCAACATATCCTTTTCTTTTCCTGACTTCTCGCCTCTATCACTACAGGCAAAAAAAACACTCGGCTGAGGTGTCGTTATTCTATGTGTCAGGATATTTTCTAATGCAGTACCTATTTCTGTTGTAGCTTTTCTCATAGAACAAAAAAAAAATAATCAAGTCACTCACTTTGTTAAATAAAGAAATGTTGTGGTTTTGGTGTTTTGTCTTGTTTTGGTAGTCTGATTTTCTATCTTGTCTTTTCTGCTTTTACTTCCTATCTTTTGGTTTTTCCCGCTCTTGTGATTGCCTGATGTTTTCCACCTGTTTCCCAGCCCTTGTGTCACCTGCCTGTTGTTACCTCGTTAACCTTTGTATTTAGTGTTTGCCTTCCCCTTGTCCTGTGTCGGATCATTATTTCAGTTCGGAGTATTTATGTGGTCAGTCTTCGTGGGTCGTCCCTATGTTCCTGTTTCCAAAGATTCCTGTTTTGTCTTTCATGTATTCCTGCATTTCTTTACCTGCTGTGTTTATTCTGGACACTTTTTGTTGTGAGGAATTTCTTTATTAAATAGTCAAGCTCTATTCTGCCTACGGTCTCTGCACTAGGGTCCTACGCTTGTGACAAGAAAGTATTAAAGCTTTTTTAAACAAACTTTTCCACCTGAAGCCTCTGAATTAATATTTAATTTGCGTAAACATGTAGTCTTAAAATATCCATTCTTTTTATTAACCATTTATATTTATCAGTGTTTGTATAGGTAATATGTGCTATTGATGTTAACCTGCATCTTTGTATGATTTGCTTTTTGTGAATAAAAACATTTAAAAATCTTGGCTAAGGGTGGGTATTACAGTGCATGTTTGCGTCTCGAGAAACACGCGGGTTTGAAAGCTTTTTGTTGCTTTTTAAAAGTCTTCAAATCTCTTTTGAAAACAAAAGATGACTTATGATGCGTTGTACGCATTGTTTCGGTGCTTGAAATGTCGTGATACAACACAGAAGGTGACATACAGTATATATAAATATAACATGGAAAAGGTGACGAAAGAAGTGAACAAAATATTATTTTTGCTTTTTTTTTGCATTTATGAAATGCTTGGTTACATTATAACCTTGGTACCTCTGAGTAAGACTATTTTTCTGAATTGAAGTTTTCTTTCAAATAGTGCGTCGTCACACCCCTACAGGCCGCTATTCAGTGAGCTCCTTGCAGCTTCGTTAACATCAAGTGGACACAAGCAAACTTTGATGTGCGTTGCTTTGATTTCCATAAAGAAAGCCGTTTAAAGGGGTTACAACCGAGCAGCCACGTCAGGAGCATGCCTCACTTTAATAGTAGGCGGGTTGCTGACTGTTTTATTGTCTCACTTCGTTCCCTGTGTGTTACTGTTTCCCTGTTATTTGTTCACGGTTTAGTTTTACCCAGAGTTCTTTCTGTCTTCTCTGGTTTGTTTTCGTGCTTTGGTTTCCTGTTTTACTTTGAAATCTCTGTTTCTCCTTGGTCGTGTCTGGTTTTTCTTCCTGCCTTGTTTGTTTTCCCACCTTTGTGATTGTCCGCCCCCGCCCTGATGTGTTCCACCTGTTCATCCGCCCTCATGTCACCTGTCCCTCGTTACTATACCCATGTTACCTTGTGTATTCGGTCTCAGTGCTTTCTTTGTCGCGAGTCCGACTGTTGTCATTCAGTTGTCTTTTCCTGGGCCGTTCCTCTGCACTTTTGTTCAAAGTGTTTTGGGATTTTCCTTTAGCCAGTTTTCGACCTGCTTGCTTCAAAACACTTTCAGTTGTGGGCATTTTAATTTGATAAATGGTCTTAACTCTCCACATTTTTGGGTCCAAACATGCACAAATCCTGGCGGGAAAAACAACATAAAAATAAATATAAATATCTCTGAAATTTATCTCCACCATCTGTACATTTTAAAAATGAAGGAATAAATGAATCAATGAACCAATTTGTTTTTCCATAACTTCCCATTGAGTGGATGGGACATGGATGGATCTGTGTGTTATCTGTGGAGCTGTGCAAGCGATCAAAGTTTGATTTATCACCATTTCACGTTGTCAGCTGTAAAAGACGTAAGTCATCTGGTATGAAGCTGCATATTCCCCCGTCACTGTAAGCGTTTGAGAACCTTGTATTTTGCAGCGAGTGCTCCAGCATGCAACAAAAACACATCAGTCAAAAGGTTTTTTTAACCCTTGTGCTGTCCTCGGGTCAAATTGACCCGTTTTTAAAGTGTTGATATCAGAAATATGGATTTCTTTCAACAAAATTGCCCAAAAATGACATAGAGGATTCCATACAACACTCTTCAGGTAAAACGTTGACATCTACCCATCTGTGATCCACTCAACATCCTCTGATCTTAACAATTAATCAAAATGATTCATCATTTCTGCTTTTTTGACTAAAAACGTATGTATAATTTGATATAAATGAGGTTTGTTGACCACTAATTCCAAGAATAAGTGTAAAACCTATTATTAAACTTCAGGTTTAATAACTCAGGTTTTATAAAAAAA
>NC_045739.1:22121547-22125641 GCF_008692095.1 Etheostoma spectabile | reverse complement strand
AAAAGCATGGAAAAAGTGACAAAAACATCGGAAGAGCACAAAAAAAATTCATTTTCAATTTTGACCTGTAAGAACAGTTCATGGTTAATGGGAAGATTGGCCAAATCTTAATTTAGCTTTTAATAAACTGTTACAAAACTGTTTTTTGCGTGAACAATATCTCCTGATCAGAAGAGTAATGTAACTACTGTAAGTTACATTTACTCAAGTACTCTACTTAAGTACAAATTTGAAGTACATTTTTACTTGAGTGTTTTTTTTATTCATGCCGATATCCACTTCTACCCCGCCGCATCTCGGAGAGAGATATTGTACTTTCTACTCCACTACATTAATCTGACCGCTTTAGTTAATTTAAAAATTAACATTTTTACACACCAATGACCAAAGACATGTAGTTTATTAAATATGATCATAATATAAACTACACAACAATATAACGGCACATGTGTCTAGCTGAAATGATTAGCTGATTAAGTTTCTAAAATGGGAGGATCTTATTGCACTTTTACTTTTATACTCAGAGTACATTTCCCTGATGATAATTACACACGTACTTTTACTCAAGTAACATTTTCTATGCAGCACTTTTACTTGTTACAGAGTATTTTTACAGTGTGGTATTAGTACTTTTACTTAAGTAAGGGATGTGAATACTTCTTCCACCACTGGCCATCACAACTCCTAACATGTTAGGACAAACTGGAGCTCTCCTGGAGGTCAACAGGTAAAAAGCATGTACTGTACGTATACTGTACATGTATATATATATTTTAAATCATGGAAGCGGTTTTCAGATTACATTATGCGCTTACATAATTGCAAAAGGGTTCTCCAAAGATTTTTTTGTTAGTTTTTTAAAAATGATATCAGATTAGTAAACCTTTGCAACATTGGTTGAATGGTTGCTGATAATGACCAATGTAGATATTGCATTAAAGATCACCCCCCCCACTCAGATCAGGTGGTGTCCTATAATGGAGCGGTATGGAAATTTGTAAATGACCCCAAACTTTTGACCAGTAGTGTATATATTTAATTTTTTACTTTGTAACACCAGATGTCTTTTTTGTGTGCCTCACATAAATTATTTTCCTAAACACCAATAAATTAACAACTTAACACCTAATGCAGGGGTCTTCAACGTTTTTTAAGCTCAGGACCCCTTAAGAGAGAGAGAGAGAGAGAGTGATCAGGGACCCCTTACTACATATTGTGTAAAATTAAGTTCCAAATGTAACTGGACCTACAATACCTTGTACGGCATCCTAAAGCCTTTTTTTTTGGCATAGAAAACTAAGCTATCGAAATAGCCTAATAATTGTTGGCATGATTTTATAACTCGTGTTTTAATTTTGAAACAAACATGTAGCACAGTGAATCTTAAGGATGAACTGTATCTGTGGATGGCTACCTTAGTCACTAGGTGCCTTGCTTTAAGGCAAGTAAGCCTTTTATCAATTGGGATTTCTATTTGCTAATAACATGTTGGATTCATGTTTAGAATTTTTTTTGCTTTTAGAAAAAAAAATTAACAGTTATTTGGTGCCCCCCTGCAGTGACTCTGAGAACCCCCTCCCCGTGGGTCCCAGACCCCCTGTTGAAGATTGAAGATTAATAGTCCATCAACAATCCATACACAAACTTTATACACTAATAGCAAAATGGGTGAGGCCAAGGACATCTAAATGAAGTATTTGAACCTCACAATTGCATACAAAATGAGGAAAACACTGCAAAAAGGTCAACTTCTTGAAAAAAAGAACCTGGTCCAACCGCCGCCCCCTTTATTTGTATATATTAGCAGCATGTTGTCACCTCTTGATCTGCAGTCCGTGTTGGATGATCTCAGTACCGTCTCGGTAGGAACAAGCCTCCTAGTGGACAGAGCTCGGAGAGATTTACAGCATGCACACAATGTTCAATCGTCGTCAAATGCCTTCACATCCACCTTAGCACTGCAAGTAAAAAACTGATCTGAATAAGGAGCGAGACTTCCTCGGCTATGCTCTGATGGAGCATCTGTCTAAATTGTTTATCGGCCTTATTTCCCCATCCCTCCGGGGGGGAAGAAGAGCAGATTCTGCAAAGGGAAATTAATGAGAAAGAGGACTTTTTACTGTGGATTGCGTTCCCCTGTAAATGAAAAATGACAGTAGTACGCTTTCATTCAATAATAGAAGAGAATTCAGTAAAGTAGTTTGGTGTGATATACTGGAAGAAACATCAGGGCAAATGTGTGTTTTCTGTGTGTGTGTGTGTGTGTGTGTGTGTGTGTGTGTGTGTGTGTGTGGTGTTTTCAGGCGCTATTGTCTTCACACACAGGACGTTTGGAACTAAACAAGACTTGTATGAGCAAAATGCACGCCATGCCAAATTACTGACTGCTCAGGAATAGCGGGTGGGGGGGGAATCTTTGCATGAGCCAACAGACACCATGCATTGTGTTGTAGGACAAGACGTGTGAACATCGTCTGAATTCCATCTGAATTTTAATGAAGTGAATCTAATAGTTTTTTTACACTTGAGCAACATCTCAAGGTGCAGCAGCACAAAAACACACTGCAACTGTGTCCATAGCAAGGTGTCGGGTCTGTGAACTCACACAAAACAATGGAAATCCCTTTATATTTGTTTTAACCATTTACTTTATCTCCCGTGCATACATACTGTATTTCTATTTGTACATGCTGTAATATGTAAAGAATCAACTGAATTTTGGTTGGGTTCTTGGAGATCCCGGGCCTCTGTAAAACCTTTAATACATACTATGTACAGTATATATACTGTGTGTGTGTGTGTGTGTGTGTGTGTGTGTGTGTGTATATATATAATATACTTTTTTTTTTTTTTTTAAAGCCTGATAGTTCATGACTCTTCCTAATTTTCTCAGAATTGCCTATACACATGACTTTGAACTGATGACGTTTGCGACGGAAATTATGCATTACTACCATTTATATGTATATATGTTGCTGTTTGGGCAGACTAGCACCTCAGTTTTAAATCATGGTAAACTGCTTTTAACATTTCATAAGGATTTTACTTTGAGTGCACAGTAAAAAGGATTTCTGAAAATGTTAAATCAACCCAACACTGGTTTTGTTGATGTTTCCTGGATTGCACAAACAACAACATGACATGGGAAAATAAATTAAAGCAGAGATACCTGACTTAACATAAACAGTGTGTGTATATATATATATATATATATATATATATATATATATATATATATATATGAACAGGTTCAGATGATTTAGTACGAAACCATATGCACAACAATTAAAATTCTGGCCAGTGCCAACTGGTCACATGACGAAGTTTGGCGGTCTTTACAGTTGAGTTTAGCTGACAAATGGTGATCGTTATGCTGTGACGACAGTTAATTTTAGGCGCCAAACAACTAATTAAGATTAGAAAAAGATTGTGGTTTGGGTTAAAGGGTTAAGGTTGAAACGCAGCGCCCATGATGGGTGCTACGAGAGGCACAGGCACAAGGGCATGTTGAAGATTAAACAGGCACAAGGGGACTTCTAGGGTTAGGGGGGTTAAGGTTAGGGGGGTTAGGGTTAGGTGTGTTTGTATCCCGTTAGGGTTAGGGGTTAGGGTTAGGGGGTTAGGTATAGAAAAGTTATCTCAATGGGTTAGGGTTAGGGGGGTTAGGGTAGGGTTGGGGTTAAGGTTAGGGTTGGGTTAGGCTTTACAATCTAAGGGTTTTATTTTTTTGGCACTGGCCTATTGATATGAGAAAGAAAGAAGAAGAGAAAAAAAAAAAAATGGATGGAGTTCTGGGAAGCGTGGGTTTTATAATTTACCTCAACAGATGGACTGCGTACCTGCAGTTGGCAGACGGCCTGGTAGTGTAGGGGTAGGTCTGGTCACCCCAGGACCGGAGTCGTGGGGTACGAGACCCAAGCGTGGCAACACCAATGGACCGCAGGACAATGGTAAATGTTCAGCAGGGGACCACGTTGGGCCTTTGTGTGTAATTATAGAAGGGAAAGGGATCAGGGTGAATGGAATTAACTTTACAGGGAGAAAGGTACATGTAATAGAGTAAAAAGTAGACAACACAACAATAAAAAGGTCTG
>NC_045739.1:22121163-22121537 GCF_008692095.1 Etheostoma spectabile | reverse complement strand
AGAGCTGAGATAAGTGCTCCAGTCCTAAGTAAAACAAAGGGTAATACATTATAAGCAAGCACACTTCTAAAAAAGTTTAATAAATATAAGTGCTGGGCAAATCAAGGTGACAGTAAAACCATATCACACCTCCAGCTGGCACTGGAATAAATAATGGATAATAAATAAATAAGTACATTATAAATAAATGCAAGCAAATTCATAAAATTTTGATAAAAGGCATGCAAAAACAATGAAGTGCTTAGAATAACTGTACATCAAGGAAGGGAGGGCATGCAAGCCACATCTAATTAATAATAAATTAAATAAAAATTTGTATAAGAACATGCTTAAATATATATGTGAATTAGATTAGATAATTTAAAAACATATAA
>NC_045739.1:22120787-22121153 GCF_008692095.1 Etheostoma spectabile | reverse complement strand
AAAAAAGAGGGAAAAGAAGAAGATAGGGTAGAGGAAACTCCGAAGTCCCCACCCCGGGAGAACAGGGTTCAATCCCACGCCAGGGAAGAGGGAGGTGAGGACCTGGGAGGTATTGGCAAGTAAACCCATGGAGGTGAGTTCTAAGGTACTAGTGGGCTAGGGAGACTAAATGTCATTCAGACCTGCAGGGACGGGGTTAGAGTTAGGGTTAGGGAGGTGACGACCTGCGAGGTAACGGCAAGTAAACCCATGGAGGTGAGTTCTAAGGTACCAGTGGGCTAGGGAGACTAAGTGTCATTCAGACCTGCAGGGACGGTTGTTTTGAGAAGGTGAATCCAGATTTTTTCTGCTCTCTTTCTCTGTCCC
>NC_045739.1:22120279-22120777 GCF_008692095.1 Etheostoma spectabile | reverse complement strand
GGTCATTGGACTCCAGTCCAGAGATGATGAGGTGGGTGGTGGAATGTTCTTGGAAGTGTGCAACTAAGGGTGTGGTACGTTTACCCTCCCCAATGTTATATAGGTGTTGTTTGAGACGTGTGAATATGGTGTGCTTTGTTTCTCCTATGTAATGTTTGTCACAAATAGTGCATGTGATGATGTAGACAGCATTGCTGGTGTTCAGGGAGTAGGATTGAAGAACGGGGTGAGATGTCTGGCTATGTGGGTTAAAGATAAATTTTCAACTTTTGTAGAAGATGTGTGTTTGTAGTCGGTTTGTGGTCTGTATACTGAGAACGGACCAACAATCCTTGGAGATTTTTGTTTCTACGGTAAACCGAGATGGTGTTGTAATTCTGAAAGGCTCGGTGTTGTAATTTTAAACTGGTGTAGTTCTGTTTGATGTGGAAGTGTAATCTAGTTGTGCGCTGAGAATAGGTGGACACAAGCGGGATGATGTTTTGGGTGGTTGGAGAC
>NC_045739.1:22117794-22120269 GCF_008692095.1 Etheostoma spectabile | reverse complement strand
ATGGATTGGATAATTTTTTGTGTGACTTCTCGGACAAGGTCACGCTTTAAAGAAAGGGGTAGGGTTGGGGGGAGAGACAAGTAAGGTTGTGGTCAAAAGAGTCAGAGTGGGGTGTGGTGGGACGCAAGCCCTGGTTAGGGTGGGGGGCGAGACAAGGGTTAGGGTTAGGCCCCCCATGGTGGTGGTTGGAGTTTGGGAAGGGATGAGGGATGGAAACCCTATCCTCTTCAGGGTGGTAAAGTGCAAGTGGGGTAGTGAGACGTCTGGTCCACTCAAGGTTAGGGATCTGGGCTAGTGTAGGAGAATGAACAGGGTTAGTGCGAATGAGGGCGGGCATTGTGTTACTCTTAACAGAGCGGAGAAACCGTTTGCTATAACCTCTGGTCCTGAGGCTTTTGAATAAAGAGGTGATAGCTGTCTGAAAGTCTTGTGGGCGAGAAGAGAGGCGGTGAAACCTTATGATTTGAGATTTGATGATACCTTTAAACATGTGTTTTGGGTGGTAGCTTTTTTTGTGGAGGAGTGCATGTATGTTGGTTGGTTTGAAAGAAACCTTGGTGAAGAGACAACTCAGCAATGGATTGATTGGCTGGAAAAACACTGTGGTATCCAGAAAGTTGACTTGTGTTGGGTCTAATATGTATTTGACCTTAATAGAGGGATGATGGTCGTTAAGGGTTTTGATGAAATCCGGGAAGGAGATGTCGTGTGTCCAAATGCCAAAGATGTCATCCAGGAAACGGAGGTAGAGAAGAGGTTGATGTGGGCATTTAGCTAGTGCCTCTCGCTCCCATTCGCTCATGTAGATATTGGCGTATGATGGCTGTACCGTGGATCTGGAGATAGTGCTTGTTGTTGAATAAAAAGTCATTATTGTTGAGGCAAAGATTCAGAAGTTGATTTCGTTCTCTGGTCTCCCTGGGCTAGGGTGTTTTTGGAAAACTGATTTTACTGCCTGTATTCCTGATGCGGTGTTTATTTTTGTGTTTAAACTGTCTTTATCGATGGTGAAGAGGTGGGAATGCCGGGGAACCAACATGGGTTTGATGATGTCCAGGAAGTGATTGGTGTCCTTTATGTAGCTCGGGTGTTGAGTAGAGAGGGGTCCAAGGAAAAATTCAATGTATGTAGAGATATTGTAGGATGTGCTGTTACAGTCGGAGACTATAGGTCTGCCAGGGGGTACTTCATAGGGAATGGTCCAGGTGTGTGGGTCTTTGTGGATTTTTGGTAAAAGATAGAAATATCTGGGGCGTGAGTGGTCGGGTCCGAGGAGGTGATCTCTGTTTGGCAGTGATATATTTCTTTCTGTGGAGTGATTGGATGATGTCCCTCAGTTGTGCCTGGGTTTGCAGTTGGATGCCTGATTGGATGGGTTGGTAGTGTTCGGTGTTGGATAGTTGCCTGTTGGCTTTGGTGAGATGTTCGTTTCTGTAAATGATCACGAGCTTGGATCCTTTGTCGGCCGGTTTAATTATGATGTTTGGGTTCTGTCGGATTTGTGACAGGGCCCTACGCTCATTGTCAGACAACTTGTCAGAGGCCTTTTTATTATTTCGGATAAGTATTCTAATTGCAGGGTCGAGTTGATGATGGAGTGGTTCCCAGTTGGATGGTCGAGTAAATGCGTGAGACGAGTGTGGTTGGGTATGGGCGTAAAAGTGGCCGATTAATTTGATCCGTCTGTGATATTTGTGAAGATCCCTGTGCACTTCCTGCCAATCAAAGCATGATGGTTGTGGAATGAAAGAGAGTCCCCTCTCCAAAACTGAGAGCTGTACGGATGATGGGTTGAATGGTCTGGATAAATTTAAAATGTTAGAGGAGGAGGTCCAGTCCAGATCACGGCCAGCAGTGGCATCGGGTAGGGATCAGATGGGTTGCTTTTGTGAGTGTAGACGATGGCCGGGTTAGGTTTGGGTTGATCTATAAATTTAGCTGCTTGCACCAATATTTGAAAATTGTCTGGGCTGTGTCAGTCATCAAGTGAATGTTATCAGATTGTGTGGTGAATGTGTCATGTGGTATTTCTGACAAAAACGGAAAATATGTGGCTATAGTGTTATTGATGAGTGTGAGATTGCTCTGTTGTGTGCTGGTAAGGTGGGGTGAAAAGTTAATGATTGGGAAATGGAATGTATCTGTGGCCTGTTTGTAGAGGATTTTTAGTTGTTTGCATGATGTTTGCCTGGGGTCTTCATCTCTGTTATTGATTCCAATGGATAGGACAATCCAATCCGGGTTACAGGGTTGCTGGTGTCCAGAGTCACATGGCGAGGCTGGGCAGTCTCCGAAGGTTGCTGTGGTGAGGGTTCAGAATGGATTTTCTCAATGTTGGCAATTTTAACCATCTGACTGTCTTTCATCATGAGTGTTCCCGCTCCACCACAGAATGTTAGGGTTAGGGTTAGGGGGGTTAAGGGGTTAGGTTAGGGTAGAACGCAGTGCCCTGGATGGGCGCTGCGAGGGGCACGG
>NC_045739.1:22117665-22117784 GCF_008692095.1 Etheostoma spectabile | reverse complement strand
GGGACCCCCGGTGTGATTAAAACACTTAAAATCTCCTTAAAAGACCTGGTTTGGTTCAAGCTGTTTAACCCTCTGAGCCCGAGACACTCGCCCACGAGTAAAAAAGTACCTCTGATTCA
>NC_045739.1:22117323-22117480 GCF_008692095.1 Etheostoma spectabile | reverse complement strand
TATATCCAAGATTGATCCACTTTATATCCATAATTCATCGCGTTTTGGCTAATTTTCTGCCGCTGCCTCTCTCTCTCTGTCTGTCCTGTGTATTTTTCGGGAAGTACATGCCCATATATGGGAGATAAAGGCACCCCTCTTGTATGGAAGGCCAGAG
>NC_045739.1:22094504-22116680 GCF_008692095.1 Etheostoma spectabile | reverse complement strand
ATAAATCCAGACGGAAATTAAACTGTAAAAATGGCCTCAGGGCCCAGAGCGTTAAAAAAAGGCCAAATGATACCAAAAAGGCCAAAAAATACAACAAATGGAAAAAAAAATAGATCTGAAAATACAGTACAGAAAACATTAGACTTACCTGCTGCATTTTTAGGGTTAGGGTTAAGGTCAGGGTTAGGGGTTAGGGTTAGGCAGTTGTTAGGGTTAGGGGGGTTAGGGTTAGGGTTGGGGGGGTTAGGGTTAGGGTTAGGGTTAACCCTCTGATCCCGAGACACTCGCCCACGAGTAAAAAAGTACCTCTGATTCATTGTTTAATAACTTTTGAACCATACAAGCGATTTACTTACTTTTGGTTTCGTTTAAATTTTGACGTTTTCGGCTTTACGGTGGTCTTTTCACTGTCTTTCTAGCCTCTACAGGGGATTTTCTATCCAGCCTGGAACTTCAGCCTCTTTGCAAGAGGGTTGTCCTTTATCTCCCATATATGGGCATGTACTTCCTGAAACAAATAGACAGGACGACACAAGCGGGAGATCAGAAGATTATACGAACGTTCAGCGGCAGAGTGATTATCAAAACGCGATTAATTATGAAATAAAGTGGATCCAATCTGGATATACAGTGTGGATTTAAAGCCCAAAGAGCTGAATTCCAGGCTGGATAGAAAATCCCCTGTAAGGCTGAAAGACAGTGAAAGACCCCCGTCAAAGCCGAAAACGTCAAATTTAACGAACCCAAAGTAATAACTCGCTGTATGGTTCAAAGTTATTAAACATGAATCAAGGTACTTTTTACTCGTGGGCGGTGTCCTCGGGATCAGATTGTTAACCCTAACCCTAACCCTAACCCCCCAACCCTAACCCTAACCCCCCTAACCCGAACAACTGCCTAACCTAACCCTAACCCCTGACCTTACACCCTAACCCTAAAATGTCATCAGGTAAGTCTAATGTTTTCTGACGGTATTTTCAGATCTATTTTTTTTTTCATTTGTTGTATTTTTTGTGCCTTTGGGTATCATTTGCCTTTTTGAACGCTCTGGGCCCTGAGGCCATTTTTACAGTTTAATTGCCCGTCTGAGTTATTTTGTACAAAGCTTGTACAACTCACCCTTTTGTCTACATTCAGATATGAACAGCATTATTTTTAGGACAAACTGGGTTATTAGAATATTGGGTTACGTAGGTCACTTGCATGTTAAAATGGTTGTAGGGCCTTTAAAGGATAAATAACTACATAAAATAAATAAATAAATGATCTTCCAGATAGGTATTGATTATCACGACATATAAGTAACCTAAGCCCTTTTCCATTCTAAAACACTTGTCAATGTCTTGGGAGTCACCTGTGAATAAAGAATCATTATACTTAGACAGTGGACAAAATCCATGCATTCTTTCCAAAAAGTCAAGACTTTTGCTCTCATGACATTTTACTTATGCCAATAATAACATAATAAAAAATTTCATATGTCATTGATATAACACCCACAGCAATGTTATACAATCAAAGATGTGTCTACATATTGCATAATTTGGCCTTCCATAGGTAAATAGGCCCATTTTTGTCCCCTCTTGCCTTCCATACCAGAGGGGTGCCTTTACTCCCATATATGGGCATGTACTTCCGAAAAATACCACAGGACAGACAGAGAGAGAGAGGCAGCGGCAGAATGAGCCAAACGCATGAATTATGGAAATAAGTGGATCAATCTTGGATATAACAGTATGGAGTTCAAACCTCAAAGAGCCTGAATTTCCAGGCTGATAGAAAACCCCTGTTAGAGGCTAGAAAGACCGGAAAGACGCCGAAGCCTCAAACACGTCAGGATTCAAACGAAACCGACGTGATACATCGCTGTAATGGTTCAACGTTATGAAACTAAACTATGAATCAGAGGTCCTTTTTTACTCGTGGGCCGAGTGTCTCGGCTCAGAGGGTTAAACAGGCTTGAACAACCAGGTCTGTGGAGATTTTAATGGTTTACTCACACCGGGTGCCCCGTGTGCCCGTGCCCCTGCAGCGCCCATCCAGGGCACTGGCGTTCTACCTAACCTAACCCCTTAACCCCCCTACCCTAACCCTACATCTGTGGTGGAGCGGAACACTCATGATGAAAGACCGTCCAGATGGTTAAATTGCCACATTGAGAAAATCCATTCTGAACCCTCACCACAGCCTCGGAGACTGCCCGCCTCCGGCCAGGTGACTCGGACACCGCAACCCTGTAACCCCTTGGCTTGTCCTATCCCTTGGGAATCAGTAACAGAGATGAATCCCCCAGGCAAACATCTGCAAACACTAAAAATCCTCTACAAACAGGCCACATATACATTCCATTTCCCCATCATTTACTTTTCAACCCCACCTTACCAGCACACACAGAGCAATCGCACACTCATCAAGAACACTATAGCCCATATTTTCCGTTTTGGCAGCAATACCACATGACACATTCACCACACACTCTGATAAACATCACGTTGATGACTGACACAGCCAGACCATTTTCAAATATTGGTGCAACAGCAGCTAACTTTATAGCAACCCAAACCTAACCCTGCCACGTCTACACTCACAAAGCAACCCATCTGATCCCGACCCTATGCCAACTGCTGCCGTGATCTGGACTGACCTCCCTCCTCAACATTTTAAAGTTATCCAGACATTCAACCCATCATCCGTACAGCTCTCAGTTTTGGAAGAGGACTCTCTTTCATTCCCCAACCATCATGCTTTGATTGGCAGAAGTTCACAGGGATCTTCCAAATATACAGACGGATCAATTATCGTCCACTTTTACGCCCATAACCCAACCACACTCGTCTCACGCATTACTCGGAACCATCACTGGGAACCACTCCTCATAACTACTCGACCCTGCATTAGAATACTTTATCCGAATATAAAAAGGCTCTGGGGAAAAAACAAGTTTTCTGACAATGAGCGTAGGGCCTGTCCACAAACCGACAGAACCCAAAACATCATAATTACACCGGCCGACAAAGGATCCCAGCATCGTGATCAATTTACGAAGACATCTCAACCAAAGCACAGGCAACTATCCAACACCGACCTACCAACGCCATCCAATCCGGCATCCAACGCAAACCCAGGCACAACTGCGGGACAATCATCCAATCACTCCCAGAAAGAAATATCTCCTTATCACTGCCAACAGAGATCCCTCCTTCGACCCGAACCCTCACAGCCCCCATTATTTTCCTTCTTTTACCAAAAATCCACAAGACCCCCAACACCTGACCATTCCTATGAGTACCCCCCTGTCAGCCTATATTCTCTCGCCTGTAACACACATCTACAATATCTCTACATAATTGAATTTTCCTTGGCCCCTCGCTACTAACCCAGCTACATAAGACCCCAATCACTCTTCCTGGACATATCAACCCATGTTGTTCCCCGGCATTCCACCTCTTCAACCATCGATAAAGACAGTTTACACACAAACATAACCCCGGCATCAGGAATACCGGCAGTAAAATCAGTTTTCCAAAACCCCCTTACCCAGGGAGACCGAGAACGAAACTCCACTTCTGAATCTTTTGCCTCAACAATAATGCCTTTTTTATTCAACACAAGCACTTCTCCAGATCCACGTACAGCCTCATACGCCAATATTACAGGAGCGAATGGGAGCGAGAGGCACTGCAATGCCACATCACCCTTCTTCTACTCACCTCCGTTCCTGGATGACATCTTTGGCATTTGACACACGACATCTCCTTCCGGATTTTCTCAAAACCCTTAACGACCATCATCCCTCTATTAAGGTCAATACATATTAGACCCAACACAAGTCACTTTCTGGATACCACAGGTTTTTTCCAGCCAATCATCCTTTGCGGAGTTGTCTCTTCACCAAGGTTTCTTTCCAAACAACCACATACATGCCTCCCCCACAAAAACTACCACCCAAACACATGTGAATGTATCATCAAATCTCAAATCATAAGGTTTTCACCGCCTCTCTTCTCGCCCCCGAATACTTTCAGACAGCTATCACCTCTTTATTCAAAGCCCAGGACCAGAGGTTATAGCAAACTGTCCTCCGCTCTGTTACGAGTACACAATTGCCGCCCTCATTCGCACTAACCGTTTCTTTCTCCTACACTAAGCCCAGATCCCTACCTTGAACTGGACCAAACGTCTCACTACCCACTTGCCTTTACCACCCTGAGAGGAGAGGTTTCCATCCCCATCCCTTCCCAAACCCAAACCACCACCATGGTGGCCCTAACCCACCCTTGCTCCCCCCACCCTAACCAGGGCTGCGTCCCCCACACCCCACTCTGACTCTTTTGACCACCTTACTTGTCTCTCCCACCCAACCCTACCCCTTTCTTAACGTGACCTGTTCCGAGAAGTCACAACACCAAAAATTATCCAATCCATCCTTTTTCTAGGTCCCCTCCAACCACCCAAACATCATCCCGCTTGTGCCCCTATTCTCAGCGCACAACTAGATTACACGTCCACATCAACAGAACTACACAGTTTAAAATTACAACCCGAGACTTTCAGATTACAACACCATCTCGGTTTACGTAGAAACAAAAATCCCAAGGATTGTTGTTCCTTCTCAGTATACAGACCACAAACCGACTCAACACACATCTTCTACAAAATTGAAAATTTATCTTTAAAAACCCACATAGCCAAACATCGTCACCCCGTTCTTCAATCCTACTCCCTGCCCCAGCAACTGCTGTCTACATCATCACATGCACTATTTGTGACAAACATTCCCTGGAGACCCAAAGCACACCATAATTCCACCAACGCTCAACAACACCTATCTACATTGGGGATTGTAAACTACACACCCTTAGTTTCACACTTCCAAGACATTCCCACCCCCCACCTCATCATCTCTTGGACTGGATTCCATGACCGCTGGACCGTGGGACAGAGAAAGAGAGGCATAAAAATCTGGATCACCTTCCCAAACCACCGTCCCTTCAGGTTCTGAATGACACTTAGTCTCCCTAGCCCACTGGTACCTTAAACGCACCTCCAGGGTTTATTGCCTTTACCTCGCAGTCGTCACCCGCCCTAACCCTTAAACTCTAACCCCCCCTGCGGTCTGCATGACATTTGTCCCCCTAAGCCGCCACTATACCTTAGAACTCGCCTCCATGGTTTACTTGCCAATACCTCCCAGGTCCTCACCTCCCTCTTCCCTGGCGTGGTATTGAACCCTGTTCTCTCCGGGGTGGGACTTCGTAGTTTTCCTCTACCCTATCTTCTTCGTTTCCTCTTTTTTTCCCATATTTATATGTTTTTAAATTATCTAATCTAATTTCACCATATATATGTACGCAGGTTCTTATACAAATTTTTATTTAATTTATTATTAATTAAGTGGCTTGCATGCCCTTGCCCCCTTGATGTACAGTTTATTCTAAGCCTCATTGTTTTTGTCCTCCTTTTTCGAAAATTTATATGAATTGCTTGCATTATTTTATAATGTCCTTATTTAGTTATATAGCCATATTTATCCGTGCCAGCTGGAGGTGTGATCGGTTTTACTGTCCCCTTGATTTTCAGCACTTTATATTTATTAACTTTTTTTAGAATTGTGCCTTTGCTTATATGTAGTACCCTTGTTTTACTTAGGACTGGAGCATTATCTCAGCTCTTCTTCAGACCTTTTTTATTGTTGTGTTGTCTACTTTTTACTCTATTACATGTACCTTTTCTCCTGTAAGTTAATTCCATTCACCCTGATCCCTTTCCTTCTTATAATTACACACAAAGGCCCACCGTGTCCCCTGCTGAACATTTACCTTGTCCCCTCGTCCATTGTGTTGCCACGCTTGGTCCGCGTACCACACGCTCCGTCCTGGGGGTGACCAGACCTACCCCTACACTATCCAGGCCGTCGCCACCGTCGGTACGCAGTCCCTCTGTTGAGTTAATTAAAAACCCCACGCTTCCCCGAACTCCATCCCTTTTTTTTTTTTTTTTCTCTTCTTCTTTCTTTCTCAGATCAATAGGCCAGTGCCAAAAATAACCCTTAGCTTGTAAAGCTAACCCACCCTACCCTTAACCCCAACCCTACACTAACCCCCGAACCCAACCCATTGAGATAACTTTTCTATACCTAACCCCTACCTCCCCTAACCTAACTGGATACAAACACACCCCCTAACCCCCCTAACTTAAACCCCCCTAACCCTAGAAGTCCCCCTTGTGCCTGTTTAAAATCTTCCACAGGCCCTTGTGCCTGTGCCTCTCGTAGCAACCCATCATTGGCGCTGCGTTTCCAACCTTAACCCTTTAACCCAAACCACAATCTTTCTAATCTTAATTAGTTGTTTGGCGCCTAAAATTAACTTGTCGTCACAGCATACGATCACCCTTTGTCATCGAAACTCAACTGTAAAGACCGCCAAAACTTCGCAGGTGTACCAGTTGCACTGGCCATAATTTGAATGGGGGGGGATTGTTGTCATATGGTTTCGTACTAACTCTCTGAACCTGTTCATATATATATAATATTCTCATATAATATATAGATATATATGATACCACACCTGTTTATGTAAGTCGTATCTCCTGCTAATTTATTTTCCCATGTCATGTTGTTGTTTTGGTAAAAAAAAAAAAAAAAAAAACAATCCAGGAAACATCAACAAACCAGTGTGGGGTTGCATTTAACATTTCAAAATCCTTTTACTGTGGCACTCAAAGTAAAATTCCTTATTAATGTTTAAAGGCGTTTACATGATGTAAAAAACTGAGGTGCTAGTCTGCACAAACAGCAACTAGATACAATAAGGGTATAATGCATCATTTCCGTCGCAAACGTGTCCATCAGTTCAACGTCATGTTCTAAGGCATTCTGAGAAATTAGGAAGAGTCATGACTCTCAGCTTTAAAAAAAAACAAACAGTATATTTATTATAAACACACACACCAACACACACACACACACACACACACAGATATATACTGTACAGAGTAGTATTAAATACAGTTTTACAGAGGCCCGGATCTCCAAGAACCCAAAACCAAAATTCAAGTTATTCTTTACATATTCCGCATTTACCAATATAAATACAGTAGTATGCACGTAATAAGTAAATGGTTAAAACCAAATATATAAGGTAGTTCATGGGGGGGGGGGGTTTGTGTGAGTTCCAACCCGCACTTGCTATGGAAACACAGTTGCGTGTGTTTTTTTGCTGCCACCTTGAGATGTTGCGCAAGTGTAAACAAACTATTAGATTCACTTCATAAAATTCGATGGAATTCGACGATGTTCACACGTCTTGTCCTACAACACAATGCATGGTGTCTGTTGGCTCCTGCAAGATTCCCCCCCACCCGCTATCCTGAGCGTCAGTATTTTGGCATGCGTGCTTTTGCTCATACAAGTCTTGTTAGTTCCAAACGTCCTTGTGTGAAGACAATAGCGCCTTAAAACACACACACACACACAGACACACACACACACACCCACAAACACACACACACAAACACACACACACATCACACACACACGAGAAACACACCTTTGCCCTGATGTTCTTCCAGTATATCCACCCCCTGACTTTAACTGAATCTCGTCGATTATAATGAAAGCGTACTACTGTCATTTTTTCATTTACAGGGGAACCGCAATCCACAAGTACAAGTCCTCTTTCTCATTAATTTCCCTTGCAGAATCTGCTCTTCTTCCCCCCGGAGGGCTGGAATAAGGCCGATAAACAATTTAGACAAGCTGCCATCAGAAGCATGCCGAGGAAGTCCGCTCCTTTATTCAGATCGTTTTTTACTTGCAGTGCTAAGGGGATGTGGAAGGCATTTGACGACGATTGACATTGTGTGCATTCTGTAAATCTCTCCGAGCTCTTCCACTAGGAGGCTGTTCCTACGATACGTGGTAATGAGATCATCCAACACGGACTGCAGATCAGAGTGACACAGGCCTGCTAAGATTCAAATACAGGGGGCGGCGGTTTGGACCATGTTTCTGTTTTTCAAGAAGTTGGACCTTTTTGCAGTGTTTTCCCCTCCTCATTTTGTATGCAATTGTGCGGTTCAAATACTTCATTAGATGTCCTTGGCCTCACCCATTTTTGCTATTAGGTATAAACGTTTTGTATGGATTGTTGATGGACTATTCTCTCAATCTTCAACAGGGTCTGGGCCCACGGGAGGGGTTCTCAGAGTCCCTGGCAGGGGGCAACAAATAACTGTTAATTTTTTTTTTTTCTAAAAGCAAAAAAATTCTAAACATGATCCACTGTTATTAGCCATCGAAATCCCATTGAGAAAAGGCTACTTGCCTTAAGCACGGCCCAGTGACTAAGGTCGCCTCCACATTACACTTCATCCTTAAGAGTCACTGTGCTACATGTTTTTGTTTCAAAATTAAACACGAGTTATAAAATCCATGCCAACAATTATTAGTCTATTTCGATAGGCTTCGTTTTCTATGCCAAAAAAAAAAAGGCTTTAGGATGCCGTCACAAGTTATTGTAGTTCCAGTTCATGTGGAACTTAATTTTACACAATATGGTAGTAAGGGTCCTGATCCTCTCTCCTCTCTCTCTCTCTTAAGGGGTCCTGACTTAAACACGTTGAAGACCCTGCTTAGTGTTAAGTTGTTAATTTATTGGTGTTTTAGAAATAATTTATGTGAGGCACACAAAAAGACATCTGGTGTTACAAAGTAAAAAATAATATTATCACTACTGTCAAAAGTTTGGGGTCATTTACAAATTTCCATACCGCTCCCATTATAGGACACACCTGATCTGAGTGCTGGGGGTGATCTTATGCAATATCTACATTGGTCCTTATCAGCAACCATTCAAAACCATGTTGCAAAGGTTTACTATCTTATATCAGTTTTATAAAAACTAACAACTCGTTTGAGAACCCTTTGCAATTATGTCAGCGCATATGTATCTGAAACCGCTTCCATGAGTTAAAATATATATATACAGGTACAGTAATAACTACAGTACATGCTTTTTTACCGGGTTGCCTCCAGATAGCTCCCGTTGGGTGTCCTACCATGTAGGAGTGGTGTATTTGTTGTGAGAGTGAGTCGGTGAATGTGTGATTGCCCTTCCCTGTACTTATAGTAAAAGTACTAATACCACACGTTAAAAATACTCTTGTGACACGTAAAAGTGCTGCATAGAAAAATGTTACTCTTGGTAAAGTACGGGTGTAATTATCATCAGGGAAATGTACTCTGAGTAGTAACTTAAGTGCAAAAGATCCCTCCCATTTAGAAACTTAATCAGCTATCATTCAGCTAGACACATGTCCGTTGATTTGTTGTGTACGTTTATAATATCGAATCATATTTAATAAACCGACATGTCTTGGGGTCATTGGTGTGTAAAAATGTTAATTTTTAAATTACTAAAGCGGGTCAGATTAATGTCGTGGAGTAAAAGTACAATATCTCTCTCCGAGATGCGGCGGGGTAGAATTGGATATCGGCCACTGAATAAAAAAAAACACGCAAGTAAAAATGTTACTTCAAATTTGTACTTAAGTAGAGTATTAGGAATTGTAACTTCCAGTATTCACATACTCTTCGGATCAGATATGTGTTCACGTCAACAACCCCATTTTTGTACAGTTTAATTAAATGCAATGAAGACTATTAATATAAAAGTCTACACACTGAACCTGAACTGGTTCTTACGGCAAATTAGGGGTGTTGATGTCATTGTGTCTATGGAGTTGTCTCTCCGATGTTTTTGTCCACTTTTCCATGCGTTTGGCGCTTTTTTGTTTGTTTTTTATAAAACCTGAGTTATTAAACCGAATTTAATATAGTTTACACTTATTCTTGGAATTAGTGGGTCACAACCTCATTTGATCAAATTATACATACGTTTTTAAGTCAAAAAGCAGAAATATTGAATCATTTTGATCATTGTTAATCAGAGATGTTGAGTGGATCACAGAGGGTAGGTCCGTTTTTACCTGAGAGTGTTGTATGAATCCTTATGTCATTTTTGGGGGCATTTTGTTGAAAGAAATCCATATTTCTCTGATATCAACACTTCACACTTTAAAACGGGTCCAATTTGAACCCAGGACGCACAAGGTTTAAAAAACCCTTTTGACTGATGTGGTTTTTGTGCATTCTGGAGCACGCGCTGCAAAATACAAGGTTCTGCGCAAACGCTTACAGTGGACTGGAATATCCAGCTTCTACCAGATGCTTACGTCTTTTACAGCTGACAACGTGAAGGTGATAAATCAAACTTTGAATTCGCTTGCACAGCTCCACAGATAACACCACAGATCCATCATGTCCCCCATCCACTCAATGGGAAGTTATGGAAAAACAATTGGTTCATTGATTCATTTAATCCTTCATTTAAAATTACGATGGTGGAGATAAATTTCAGAGATATTTAATTTATTTTTATGTGTTTTTTTTCCCGCCAGGATTTGTGCAGGTTTTTGGGACCCAAAATTTGAGAGTTAAGACCTTTATCAAATTAAAATGCCCACAACTGAAGTGTTTGAAGCAAGCAGGTCGAAAACTGGCTAAGGACAATCCAAAACACTTTGAACAAAAGTGCAGAGGAACGGCCCAGGAAAAGACACCTGAATCACAACAGTCGGACTCGCGACAAAGAAGCACTGAGACCGAATACACAAGGTAACATGGTATAGTAACTGGGACAGGTGACATGAGGCGGATGAACAGTGGAACACTCAGGTCGGGGGCGACATACAAGGTGTGCAAACAAACAAGGCAGGAAGAAAAACCAGACACGACCAGGGAACCCGAGATTTCAAGTAAACATGAAACCAAAGCCCGAAACACCAGAGAAGACAGACAGAACTCTGGGTAAACTAAACCGTACACTACAGACACAGTAACACACGGGAACGACGTGAGACAATAAAACAGTCCAGTCACCCGCCGAATATTAAAGTGAGGCTGCTCCTGACGGGGCTGCGCGGTTGTAACCCCTTTAAACGGCTTTTCTTTAGGAAATCAAAGCAACGCACATCAAAGTTTGCTTGTGTCCACTTGTGTTAACGAAGCTGCAAGGAGCTCACTGATAGCGCCTGTAGGGGTGTGACGACGCACTATTTTTAAAGAAAACTTCAATTCCGAAAATAGTCTTACTTCAGAGGTACCAAGTTATAATGGAACCAAGCATCATAAATGCAAAAAAAAAGCAAATTCAACTATTTTGTTCACTTTCTTTCGCACCTTTTCCAATTTATATTTAGATATACTGTATGTTCCCTCTGTTTGTATCACGACATTTTCAAGCAGTCACGAAACAATTCGCTGCCCACAACGCTCAGATAGATCATCTTTTTTTTCAAAAGCATTTGCAGACTTTTAAAAAGCAACAAAAGCTTCAAACCCGTCGTGTTTCCTGGGACGCAAACATGCACGTATACCCACCCTTAACCAAGATTTTTAAATTTTTTCATTCACAAAAAGCAAATCATACAAGATGCAGGTTAACACTCATAGCACATATTACCTAACAAACACTGATAAATATAAATGTTAATAAAAGAATGGATATGTTCAGACTACATGTTTCAACGCAAATTAATTAATTCAGAGGGCTTCAGGTGGAACGTTTGTTAAAAAAGCTTTATACTTTTCCTTTGTCACATCGTAGGACCCCTAGTGCCAGACGCGTAGGCAGAATAGAGCTTGACTATTTAATAAAGCACTTCCTCCCACAAAAAGTGTCCAGACTAAACACAGCCGGTATAGAATGCGACTACATGAAGACAAAACAGGAATCTTTGGACAGGACATATGGACGACCCACGAAGACTGACCACCTACTACCTCCCTACTGAAATAATGATCCCGACCACAGGACAAGGGGAAGGCAACACTAATACAAAATGTTAACGAGGTAACAACAGGCAGGTGACCACAAGGCTGGGAAACAGGGGAAAACATCAGGAATCAAAAGAGCTTGAAAAACCAAAAGATAGTAAGTAAAAGCGAAAAGACAGATAATAAATCGACTACCAAAACAATACAAAAACACCAAAACACAACATTTCCTTTATTTATACCAAAGTGAGTGACTTGATTATTTTTTTTTTTTGTTCTATAGAAAAGCTACAACATAAATAGGTAATGCATTAGAAAAATCCTACCCATAGAATAACGACACTCAGTCGCCTAGTGTTTTTTTTTGCCTGTAGTGATAGAATGCGAGATTCGGAAAAGAAAGGATATGTTGCGCTGTGTGTAGGAACGGGGAATGGAAGGATGGAAGAAGCAGGAAAAAAAAGAGTTCAAAGGCAGGAGACGTACATGAAGATAGAGGGAGTGGATAGGGGGAGACCAGAGAAGCTACGTAGATGGAAGTCGAGAAAATCCCTTCCTTCTTACAGCGCCATTCAGCCGGATCTATGAATTGTTCAAACATCCATACTGTGAAGGCTGAGGCCTGATACAAACACACACACACACACGACACACACCCACACAACGCACAGAGCTACAGTGGCCTTCAAAAAAAAAAAAAGTTGCATACACTCACACAGCACTTGAAAGTACCCATCCCCTTTTTGATCCCTCCAACCCCATTTTCATTTCTATATTAAATGTCCCCCATTGTTTTTGTCTTGGCACATTGCTTCCTTGCGCGCCATGTCAGCGTGCTGATAAATAAGTTGTTTGTACAGGAAGGCAGCGTTATCAGTACGTGATGGGCCGGTGGGCTTCTGCGGCGGCTGGTACGTGTCTCATTCCGAGGCCTCGCCCGGACAGCTCACCTGCTCATTCCCAGCACGAGACATATTGTCTGCTATGACCTTCCCTGTTTTGGAAAGAATTTTTAATTTTCTAAAACACTTGCTATTCAGGCTCAAGTTACAATCCATTTTAAAAGGTTTTGAGTGAAACTACAGCCTAATTGTGTCCATGCTTTACCCCACTACTCACATTTACCACTGTTCTCATAGTAAATCTATACTGTCCATACGGTATCTGGCCTTTTAGAACATGTTGTTTCCATATCTTAGAGAGGGGTGTCCTTTGTCTCAGCAACATTAGAGAAACCACACTGTGTTTCTGTTATGCATCCCTGGTCCACGACTGTGGTATGATGCCTTGATGGATCGCATCCGCCTCTTTTGGTTCTCCTTTCCTCACTGGCTTTTAATAAAACTGTCTAAAGGAAGCTCACACCATGATATTAGCTGCAGGCTACTGGGCCTATTGGCGCTTTTAGTTGGTCAAACATCTAAAAAAACGCCAAAAAGTGTGGAAAAATCAGCAGAAACGTCCAAAGAAAGCAACCAATGTTTTTTTAACTAAAGCATGCAGAGATGTTGGAGAGGAAAAACAGAGGGAAAAAAGTCAAAGAAAGTATTCAAAACTTTGAAAAAAAACCGGACCAGAACAGACCAAAAAAGTGCACAAAAATCAATAAACTCCAGGAAGGTAAAAACAACCAACCAGAAATGTCAGGGGGGGAAATGTAAAAATGTTGGGAGAAAAACGGGTGGGCTGAAAAAGCATGCAAAAAGTGGGGATAAGCTTCAAAAAACGTACTAAAAAAGTTGCAACGGCTACATAGTACCTATGATTCATACGGTCCTGTCAAATGAAGCACTGTCCAATGCAAAGGGTTCTGGTTCATATCTTAGGTGGAATGATATTTTAAAGGAGGTATTCTATGTGATAGCATGAGTGGTGGCTGTATGTGTTCAGGACTTTGTGTTAGTTTTTGGTGTCCCTATCTATAGACTAAACCTCCAAATCAAAACTTTCAGCACTCTATGTTACCTAATTATCCTATATTAAGTATGTTGCAAGTACGGAGAGACAGAGTGTTTATTGGGTTGAGCTAAACTCTATGAGCTGCTGCAGAGCTTGTAAATTGATGCTGAAATTCTTTGATCAATAAACCTTTTAAAATCAAGACAGTGTCAAGCCAATTCCCTCTCCACACATCATTCCAGCCATTGCTGTTCAGCCACCACACTACCTACTACGCCCTGCTACACCCTGTGACGCCCTGCAGTGCCCGGCTACGCAGACCTAACCCAACTACTATTTCTAGTCATAGTTCCACTATCTTTTTGTGACTATTATTGCCCTTGTCATCTCACCCCCGCACCTGCCCGTCAGACAACCGATACCAAGAGCCTGGGTCTTTCCGAGGGTTCTCACCCTCGCCACTGTCTCACTAAAGGCCTGCTCTTGGGGAATTACTGGTCCTGTTGGGTCTTTGTATATATTATATTTGGTCTAGACCGAGTCTATCTGCAAAGTGTCTGGAGATAACTCTTGTTCTGATTTGATTCTATGATAAAATTGAATAAATTGAATTGACTCATTAGAGACCCACATTGTGTTTTCTCTTTGTGGGTCCCCAGGCTGATGTATGATGCCTTGATGGATCACATCCGCCCTCCTTGTTTTTTCCCTCTCCTCTCTGCTTTGAAACCCGAGAAGCTGTAATGCCACTGACTCTTCATAATCCCACAGATTTAACAGCGTTGTAACACCCAGGGGGTTTAATCAAACCCTGTCGGTTTGTTTTGTTTATTTGTTACGGGTATGTTCGTGCTTGATTTCTCCATTTCCACAGCATGCGCATCCCGGGCTTGACAAGCACTGTTTCCTCCCATGTAATTGTCATACACAACCCCCCCCATCCTATAATTACTTACTCCCACTTGCTCATCACAACCCCCCGCGGACATGAAAAACAGAAAATGACCACATCTAACCAGTTCCAGCAGTGTGTGTCATCGTCCACCGTTCCCCACCACCCCCCCCCCACCCCATCCTTCGCGCCCCGCCTCCGAAACGCCTTCCCGTTCTTTAGCGTAGCGCCTGCGCTCCCGCTCAGCCCGGCCCGCCATCGATCACGCGGACCAGGCAAATGGAGCTTCCTGAGTGTGATAAGGATCGCAGCCACATTAAAACTCGTCCACCCTCCAAGCCGCGCAGAGTGTCGTACGGCGCTGGGAGGAGCGGAGACATGGGGGGATGAAGGGGTAAGGAAAGGTAAGGCCGAGGCAGCTTATTTGTGTAGCACGTCCGCAACAAAACAAGGCCAATTTCAAAATTGCTTTACATAAAACATTAAAGACAGTTAAAACAATGAACTTCTTTCAGGAAGACCTTAACCTTAATCATGCACTCCTAATCACTTCAGAGCCGTTACCTGATAAATGTATCTTCGATCCTGCTGGTATAACTGTCGCATCTCTGCACGAGTCTCTCCTGATTGAAAAGTATCTCAGTGTAAATCCTTGCAGAGACCTCACTCTCATTCTATTCTCTACCTAACTCGATCAGCTGTTCACCTTCCTGCTAACACCTCACAGTTGTTGCACAATGGCAGGGCCAATCACAGAGTCACAAAAACAAACCCCTGTCGTAATCGTTTCTCTCCTTTGCGATTTAGCCGTCGTTGCAGGCAAAGAAGGGCAACCCTCCACCGCCCCCCCTTTTCACACCAGTCATCTCACTCCAGCCGACCGTCCCGGAGCCTTTGGGCTGGTCCTTCGGGATCCTTTGTCGCCACAAAGGGTCCTAGATTCCATCGGGAGGTCTGATGTTCTCCAACCCCTATGTGTAAGATATACGAAAGAATCGTCATAGCGATGGAGTCGAATCGCCAAATACTTTGTACATTTTATTTGAGCTGCACATTAATCTTAATTGTAATCTGCAAACCATGTCTCTCCTGATTGAAATCAAAAAACGGATAAATTACGAGAATAAAAGTTCCATTGCAATGTAAGAATGACACTTAGTCTTCAGACTTTGATTTAAAAGACTAAGTTTGTGGCTGACCTCCAGTTTTCTTTGGAGTTTGAATCCAGATCACCCGTTTTCACACCACCGTTGCGTTCCTCTTTTTCCTAAACCCACGGCCACTTTCTTCTTTTCCTAACACCCAACGTCGCCTTCTTCCTTTTCTTAAAACCCAACCGTCGCTTTCTTCTTTTCCTTAAACCCAACCGTTGCTTTGTTTTTCTTTCTTAAAACCACTGTTGCTTTCTTTTTCCTAAACCCAAACCGTTGTTTTTTCTTTCCTAAAATCAATTGTCGCTTTTCTCTTTTCTAACCAACCGTTGCTTTCTTCTTTTCCTAAACAACCGGGCTTTCTTCTTTTCCTACAACCCACCGTTGCTTTCTTTCTTTTTTCCCTAACCCAACCGTTGCTTTCTTCTTTTCCTAAACCAAACCGCGCCTTTTATTTTCTAAACCCAAACCCGTCCCGCTTTCCTTCTTTTTCCCTAAACCCCACCAATCCCTTCTTATCCCGCTGCCATGTAAACGTGTTCCATTCTTCTTCCTAAACGCACCATCGAGAAAAAAGAGAAACGGTTGTTCTTTTTCTAACCCAACCTTAAAAAATCACCCTTGTCTGATGTAAAGCCGTGACACCAATCCGCAGTCTCCTGGTGAAGTTCCTGTGTTGTTTGACCCGAAAAAAAAAAAAAAAAAAAAAAAACATCCACCCCCATCCTGTCAGAGGACTAGTATTAAGGTAGTGAGTAGTATACAGACTGAAAATCCACATAAGTTAGTTTGGGGAGGGGGGACAGGACTTTCTGTCTGCAGAGACCGGGTGAGTTTCCCGTGCTTCTCCCCCCTTTTGTCCCGCTGTTAAGCCCCCCACACCCACCTTTTTCTAACCTACTGTCTTATGCCAAGGTCAGAATAAACATGTAACATGCAAAGACACCATGAGCTACATTGCTGGGAGTGGAGAAGTGTGGCTGTAACACCACCCCCGTCAGAGAGTATTGCTTGATTGGCTGGAGTAGTGTTTTGTTGTCTCGTGCCTCCTTTCTGTTTGTTTTCATTACACAGCCTGGGCTGGCTGATAGCTGGTTGATCGTGTGGTATTGTGAATTGACAAAAAGTGTATTGGATCATTCACTTACTGTACCTTCAACCGACCCGCACCCTGGGGAAAAACCACAGAAGTCAAGGTTTTTGTATTGTATGAATCATGTTGGGAA
This sequence comes from Etheostoma spectabile, assembly GCF_008692095.1. NCBI lineage: Eukaryota > Metazoa > Chordata > Actinopteri > Perciformes > Percidae > Etheostoma > Etheostoma spectabile. Next base: position 22,099,673 of record NC_045739.1, on the reverse strand, counting down.
TTCATCCAACCTAAATATGACCGTGTGGTTTTTATAATTTTCATAATCTCTCTACTATTTCAAACCTGTATGTCCTGTTTTGTTCGTTTGTTTACTAATGTTGTTTTTATGTCATCTCCCATTGGTCTTGGACAACTCCCTTCTTTTCCTCCACTTCGCCACATCATCACCCAAGATAGATACCCCCACCACCACAACACCCACCGCCACCAGTAAACACTTCCGGCCAAGACCACATCAGCAGTTTATTACATCTTCAGGATTGAGCTTTATTGTGTGCATTAAGAGCAAACACACACACCACACACACACACACACAAAGCCCAAGTGCTTCCTTACAAAGCTCTGTTCTTACATCGATTAGGCTCTTCAACCATACTACTCTTTCGCATACATACATAAACACAGCACACACACCCACACAACACCCACACACACACACCGACACAACACCAAACCCACAGATACAGAAGGGCATTTCATGGGACCGAACACACACTTAAAAAAATCTGCAAAGAAGAATTTAAAAAAGTCTCCAAGGACACTGCCATTTAGCACTCACAACAAAAATACAATTCACAGATCATTATCTCTAATCAACTTACCCGTCGTGTTTTAATTCAGATTTAGCAAATGACTTTGATGTCTTTTTGGGTATCTTTAGGTACTAGAGATGATCCACGCAGCAACTGTGCATGCTGTGTATTTATGCCTGGCTGAGCGTCTGGGCTCAGTCCCATTGGTTTTTTCGGTGCGGAACTGAGTTAGTAGTTCAATTTGGCATGTTAGAGCTGTTTTCCCACTGCACTGGCTTGAGTCTCTCCATCTTCGTTTGGTTGCCTCTCTCCGTGTGTGTGCCTCGGAGTGGATCAATGCACGCTACGCTGGTTGAATGGGCCCAAATCCATTGAACAGTTTTATTTGGTTCCATTTTACCAGCTTTAGCAAAGCATTTTTGGAGCGATCCCGGTCCCAAGTGACAGAGTCGAGGAGGGCGTAGGAGGAAGAGGTTCCATAGCGGGGACCTGAAGGAGACAGCGCAAAAAGGCGTAAATGATAAGAAAGGGGTTGTTGCATTACACAAATAAGAAGACAAATGAAGAACTCTGTACATAAATGCACCAAACACACAACACACCAACCCCGTCCCACTCCGAACGCGTCCCGATTTGACGAAGACGCCCGTGTGGTGTGTAGACTACTGGGGGAGAGCAGCATCTAGATGGGTTTAGCGAGTAGTATGTAGGGTAAATTCCGCTTAGGGAGGTTGGCCAGGGTGGGGGGTGGGTGGGTCAGACACGTCTTTCCCCCAGGAAACCGGGATTCGTGTCCCGAGTGTAACTGTCCCTTTATTGCAGTGTTTCACGACCGTAATCCCACCCACGCCCTCTTCCAAATCCCCCCTCCCGTTCCCGCGAGTCCAGAACGAAGCCCACCCAACAAGCTTTCCAACTAACAGCGTCAAAAGGGACCCATGAGTCCCAACCAAGCGTGTGTTATATTGACGCTAAAGGAGACATTTAGAATAAAACGTCAAAGGCACCTGACCATTCATCTGTATTTTTTACCTAGGTGAGTGAGAATGTCTTGCCCGCAACCACAGCATACACCACACACACACACCACAAACACCACACAAACCTGCAGACCATAGTAAGCCAACATTGATTATCGGAGGAGATGTTGCCCTTGCAAAGCGTGCCATGTCACTTGCATAGAAGATTCAAAAATATTCAAAAGGAATTCATTTAAAGGTCCACATTGGCCTTTTCCAAGGTTCACACTTTTGTTTTTGGGTTTCTACTAGAACGTGTTTCCAGGCTTTATGTTCAAATAAAGAGAATATTTTTTCTCATACGGTCCCCTGTCTGATATACCTCTTTTATCCTCTGTCCGAAACGTTCCGTTAAGGAGGGGGGGGGGGGGTGCCTTCCTGATAAAAAGCCCATGTGATGACATGATTTTTCAGTGTTTCCTGGATCTTCCACATCTTGCCCTCCCCCGTGCCTAAACCGACAATGCCCGTGGGGATGACTGTCAACGGCACCGGGGCGGTACTTCTAACCTATAGTACGGTATATACTTGTACAATCCAATTGTACGGTAGTCCTGCGGCTCATGTTAAAGAACAGTTTCCTGAGACTGGCTGTGGTGCACTGTCCTCTGAGGGTGGGCGTTGTGGTTCATTGCACCTTGACTTGTTTTACATAAAAAAAATGGAAATCTCACTTTTTTACAAATATAGATAGATTCGGATAATAGACTCAAGGGAACTGTAGGCGTCATGCTTTGACAACCAAAACCACAAACCACAATATATTTTTCTCATCCTGAAAATAAAAATCATGGGACCTTTTAAGTAAAGGAGGGGGGCAAAGACCAGAAAGAGAGTGTGTGAGGGAGAAGAGAGATGAATGAGAAGAACAATCATGTGGGTGATGAAAAAGAGAGATTAGAAAAAAAAACAGGGAAGCAGGCCTCAGAGATAATAGAGGAGCGCGTATAACGGGTTGCAGACAAACTTGAGAAACAATGATTCATCACCCACTGTCAATACGGCCTAATGAACCAGCGGATGGGACGCGGGAAAATTAACTCTCATTGACCTCCACGCTATGTGAAATATCTCTCTCTCGGGGGTCGTCGTCGTCGGGGGGTCATCAAAAAAAATGCTCAGTTCCGCTCGCTCTCTCTCTCCCACACACACATACTAACGCTGAACTACACTTCCTCTCCTGTTTGGCTGTTCAGCCCTACTGCTAGTCTGCGCGCGGTGGCGCTCAGATGAGGTACTCGGCAGTCTTCCCCGCTCGCGTGCACCCGCCTCTGCTCGTCCTTGGTGGAAATCACTCATTTCCTGGTTCAATTAGACTAGCTAATCTTTTAATCATAGGAATAAACTGTTTAAGCAGAGCTTGGCCCTGAATCCAGCATGATATTTCTTTCTGTGGTGGGGAAAATAGCTGCGTTTTCTTTGCGTATCTAATCCAACACGGCACCTTTCCCAAGGCAGAGTTTCTTTTCACTTCTAAAGCTGCTTTATCAACGTTTATTATAATGGATTGAATACTGTGTGATATAAAAGGGGTCACTTGTAAGGACCAATCCACAGTCAACTGTTTAAGAATGTGGGCACTGGAAGCCAAGCTATTGATAATTCTGTCGGAGGGGAAAATATTTTTTTTTGCATATATAATCCCACACAGTCTCCCTTTCCCTATGTACACTAGAATGTTGCTTTGAAAAATCTTAAATCTGCCTGTAATCAAATGCTATATTAATATTGATGAGTGTTTGCCTGTAGTGACCATCCACTAGTGCACTGTTTATACGCAGTCTGCCTGGAATCCCACCTATTGATATTTTTTTTCGCGCCTTTGTTTCTTTAACTTACAAGAAAACCCACACGAGAATCATCACTTGATTCTGCATCTCTCCTTCGCCTCTACAGAGGCTCATTGCAACTGTCCAGCTTGTTGTGTTTTTTTTGGGACTTTTTGATTTTAGTTGATCTTTAGTTCTCCGCCGTCAGTGACCGCCATTCAGTGCGTTTACTGCACAGCAGTAACAGGGGTATTCCAGTTTCTCCCCTTATAACATGGGTGGGGAGGCATGGGAGAATGACAAGTAACGACAGTGAGATTACTCGGCCCTCTGGTACAGTAGTGGCGCTCTGCCAACGCATACTGCTTTTTTTTCTCCCCTGTTGACCCTATGTCAACATTACAACAATCACCGTTTCAAATAGTCAATTGACAACTAATGGTCCCCATGAACATGGTTGCTCTTTTGGAATGCTTTTATAGACCTTCGTGGTCCCTATACTGTATCTGAAGTCTCTGTTATATAGACTTAGTGGTCCCCTAATACTGTAATCTGAAGTCTCTTTTATATAGACCTTAGTGTCCCCTAATACTGTATTCTGAGTCTCTGTTTTAATAACCTTAGTGGTTCCCTAATATGTATCTTGAAGTCTCTTTTAGTCCACCTGGGTCCCCTTATACTGTATCTGAAGTCTCTTTTATAATTAGACCTTAGGGCCCCTAATACTATCTGAAATCCTCTTTTATATAGATCTTAGTGGTCCCCTAATACTGTATCTGAAAGTCTCTTTTATATAGAAGCCTTGTGGTCCCCTTATACTGTATCGAATCCCTCTTTTATATAGGACTATGGTCCCCTAATCTGTATCTTGAGTCTCTTTTATATAGACCTTAGTGTTCCGCTAATCCTTTATCTGAAGTCGCTTTTATAGACTTTAGTGGGTCCCCTAATACTTTATCTGCAGTCTTTTACATAGAACCTTAGTGGTCCCCTAATACTGTATCTAAAGTCTCTTTTATAGAGACCTTAGTGGTCCCCTAATACTGTATCTGAAGTCCTTGTTCCCAAATGCATCCTTTGTGCAGATTTACAACAGCCACTAGAGCCAGTGCCCAATGAGCATTCCTTAGTATGTGCAATTTTCTTGAGCTTGTAGATATGATGAGGGGAGAGGGGAGGGGGGGGGCAAAGGTGGAGGTTGGGTGTTGGCCTCTTGACTACGCCACTGATTGCTCGTTTGGCAAGCCATGATTCTCTCTCTCATGGGTGGGCCAATTCTCTGGGTGGGGGGGGGGCAAAGCAGAGAAAGGGGTTAACCTTGTCCTTATGACCCTTCATAAGAGCCGCATAACCGCTTTCTGTTTGAAAGATCGTGCGTGAAATCGTAAATCGGTGTACATCACGATCATCGGCTTGCTCATTTGCACGGATCGTGTACCGACAACATCAATGATCTACACTGTTTCATGGCGGAATGTTCCTTCTTACAGGAACAGACACGCTCTAGTTATTTGGACTCACACACACCAAACACACACACACACACACACAACACACACACACACACACACACACCCATATTATAAATAATACATTCCTTCTCAAAGAAAAAAAAATCTCTGTCATGTCATTGTATACCTACTGCTCTTTCCCCAAATGAACATTCAAAAAACTGTCTTCATGAATTTCACATTGACTTGCTCCAAGTATTAAAACAGTATTTAAAACCAGTCACAAACCTAAAGCTCTACTGGGTTCTAAAACCTCAAAGGGAAGGGTGGGGTGTGAGAGAGAGAGAGAGAGAAAGAGAGATAGGAGAGAGAGAGAGAGAGAGGAGAGGGCAGA
>NC_045739.1:22072061-22094479 GCF_008692095.1 Etheostoma spectabile | reverse complement strand
TATGGAAGGCCAGAGGGGACAAAAAGGCCTATAGACTCTATGGAAGGCCAAATAATGCCCTATTTAAGCACATATTTGCTTGTATAACATTGCTGTGGGTGTAATATCAATAAAAATGACATTATTGGCTTTTTTATAAAAAGCTTGTAAAAACATCAACCCTATTGTCTACAGTCAAGATATGAACATTTTTTTTTAGGACAAACTGGGTTATTGGAATATGGGTTGGCAGTGAGGTCACTTGCATGTTAAAAATGGTTGTAGGGCCTTAAAGATAAATAAAAAAATACATAATGAAACTTCCAGATAGTATTGATATACAGACATATAAGTAAAACCTAAGCCATTTTCCATTCTAAAACACTGTCTATGTCTTGGAGTCACACTGTGACAAATAATCATTATAACTTTATACAGTTGACAAATACTGCATTCTTTCCAAAAAAGTCAAGACGTTTTGCTCTCATGACATTTACTTATCCATAATAACATAATAATGTCATTTTTATTGATATTACACCACAGCAAGTTATCAAGCAAATGTTGCTTAATAGGGCATTATTTGGCCTTCCATAGAGTCATAGCCTTTTTGTCCCTCCCCCCTGGCCTTCCATACAAGAGGGTGTCCTTTATCTCCCATATATGGGCATGTACTTCCTGAAACAATAGACAGGACAGACACAGAGCGGAGATCAGAAGATTAGACGAACGTTTCAGCGCAGAGTGAAGCCAAACGCGATTGAATTAGGAAATAAGTGGATCCAATCTTGGATATAACAGTGTGGATTTAAAGCCCAAAGAGCTGAAGTTCCAGGCTGGATAGAAAATCCCCTGTAGAGGCTGAAAAAGACAGTGAAAAGACCCACCGTAAAGCCGAAAACGTCAAATTTAAACGAAGCCAAACGTAAGTAACTCGCTTGTATGGTTCAAAGTTATTAAACAATGAATCAAGGTACTTTTTACTCGTGGGCGAGTGTCCTCGGGATCAGATGTTAACCCTAACCCTAACCCTAACCCCCCCAACCCTAACCCTAACCCCCCTAACCCTAACAACTGCCTACCCTAACCCTAACCCCTGACCTTACACCCTAACCCTAAAATGTCAGCAGGTAAGTCTAATGTTTTCTGTACGGTATTTTCAGATCTATTTTTTTTTTCCATTTGTTGTATTTTTTGGCCTTTTTGGTATCATTTGGCCTTTTTGAACGCTCTGGGCCCTGAGGCCATTTTTTACAGTTTATTCCCGTCTGAGTTATTTTGTACAAACGCTTGTAAAACTCACCCTGTTGTCTACAGTCAGATATGAACATCATTATTTTTAGGACAAACTGGGTTATTAGAATATTGGGTTACAGTAGGTCACTTGCATGTTAAAAATGGTTGTAGGGCCTTAAAGATAAATAATAATAAAATAAATAAATAAATGATCTTCCGATAGTATTGTTATCACGACATATAAGTAAACCTAAGCCCATTTTCCATTCTAAAACACTTGTCAATGTCTTGGGAGTCACACTGTGAAAATAATCATTATACTTATACAGTTGACAAAATCCAATGCATTCTTTTCCAAAAAGTCAAGACTTTTGCTCTCATGACATTTTACTTATGCCAATAATAACATAATAATTGTCATATGTATTGATATAACACCCACAGCAATGTTTACAACAAATATGTGTCTAATATTGCATAATTTGCCTTCCATAGGTAAATAGGCATTTTTGTCCCCTCTTGCCTTCCATACAAGAGGGGTGCCTTTATCTCCCAATATGGGCATGTACTTCCCGAAAAATACACAGGACAGACAGAGAGAGAGAGGCAGCGGCAGAAAGCCAAACGCTATGAATTATGGAATAAGTGGATCAATCTTGGATATAACAGTATGGAGTTCAAAGCCTCAAAGAGCCTGAAGTTCCAGGCTTGGATAGAAAATCCCTGTAGAGTGCTAGAAAGACACGGAAAGACGCCGTAAGGCCTCAAACGGTGATTCAAACGAACCCGACGTGAGTACAATCGCTTGTAATGGTTCAACAGTTATGTAAACTATAATCAGAAGGTACTTTTTTTTACCTCGTGGGCAGTGTCTCGGCTCAGAGGGGTTAAACAGGCTTTAACAAACCCGGTCTTAGGAGATTTTAAGGTTTATCACACCCGGGTGGCCCCGTGTGCCCGTGCCCCTCGCAGCGCCCATCCAGGGCACTGGCGTTCTACCCCTAACCTAACCCCTTAACCCCCCTAAACCCTAACCCACATCTGTGTGGAGCGGAAACACTCATATGAAAGACCAGTCAGATGGTTAAAATTGGCCAATTGAGAAAATCCATTCTGACCCTCACCACAGCTCAACCTCTGGAGCTGCCCACCTCCGGCAGGTGACTCGGCAACCGCAAACCCTGGTAACCCTGGTTTGTCCTATCCACTTGTGGCAATCATCAGAGATTAGAATCCCCAGCAAACATCTGCAAACACCTAAAAATGCCTCTACCAACCAGGCCACAGATACATTCCATTTCCCCATATTACTTTTCAACACCACCTTACCATCACACACAGAGCAATGCACACTCATCAAGAACCTATAGCCACATATTTCCGTTTTGGTCGCAAATCACCACATGACACATTCACCACACGGACAATCTGATAACATCCGCTTGATGACTGACACAGCCAGTACATTTTCAAATATTGGTGCAAGCACTAACTTATAGACGACCCCCAACCAACCCTGCCACGTCTACACTCACAAAACAACCCATCCTGATCCCGACCCATGCCGACTGGCTGGCCGTGATCTGGACTGACCTCCCTCCTCTAACATTTTAAAGTTATCCAGACCCATTCAACCATCACCGTACAGCTCTCAGTTTTGATAGAGGGACTCTCTTTCATTCCCAAAACCATCCATGCTTTTGATTGGCAGGAAAGTTGCACAGGGATCTTCACAAATATCCACAGACGGATCAAATTATACGTGCCACTTGTTACGCCCCTAACCACCACACTCGTCTCACGCATTACTCGAACCATCACTGGGAACCACTCCTCATCATCACTCGACCCTGCATTAGAATACTTATCCGACATATAATAACAAGAGCTCGCTGGGAAAACAAGTTTGTCTGACAATGAGCGTAGGGCCTGCACAAATCCGACAGAAGCCCAAACACATAATTAAACCGCCGACAAAGGTCCAATCGTGATCAATTTACAGAAACAATCGTCACCAAAGCCCACCGCAACTATCCACACACCGACACTACCAACGCCCATCCAATCGCATCCAACTCAAACCCAGGCACAACTGGGGACAACATCCATCACCTGACATCCAGAAAGAAATATCTCCTATCCTGCCAACAGAGTATCACCATCCTTCGACCCGACCCTCGTATGAAGCCCATGTATTTCCTTCTTTTACCAAAAATCCACAAAGACCCCCACACACCTGGACCATTCCCTATGAGTACCCCGCCTGTGCAGACCATACTCTCCCTTAACAGCACATCGCTACAATATCTCTACATAACTTAATTTTTCCACCTTGGCCCCTCCTACTAACCCCAGCTACATGAAAGACACCAATTCACTTCCTGGACATCATCAACCCATGTTGATTCCCCGTGCATTCCACCTCTTCAACCATCGATAAGACAGTTTAACACAACATAACACGCATCATGAATACCGGCAGTAAAATCCGTTTTCCAAAACCCCTACCCAGGGAGACCGAGAACAAATCACTTCTGAATCTTTGCCTCATCATAATGACCTTTTTTATTCAACCAAAGCACTATCTCCAGATCCACGTACAAGCCATCATACGCCAATATTACAGATCGAATGGGAGCGAGAGGCACTATCAATGCCCACATCACCTCTCTCATACCTCCGTTCCTGGATGACATCCTTTGGCATTTGCACACCCTACATCTCCTTCCGCGATTTCACAAACCCTTAACGACCATCATCCCTCTATGAAGGCAAATACATATTAGACCCAACACAAGTCACTTTCCCGTGGAGACCACAGGTTTTTTCCCAGCCATCAATCTATTGCGGATTGTCTCTTCACCAGGTTTCTTTCAAACCAACCAACATACATGCACTCCCCCACAAAAAACTACCACCCAAACACATGTAATAGGTATCACAATCTCAAATCATAATTTTCACCGCCTCTCTTCTCGCCCCAAGACCTTTCAGACAGCTATCACCTCTTTATTCAAAGCCTCCGGGACCAAGGTTATAGCAAACTGTCTCTCCCGCCTTTAAGTAACACAATGCCCGCCCTCATTCCACTAACCTGTTTCTTCTCCTACACTAAGCCCGATCCCTAACCTTGAACTGGACCAAACGTCTCACTACCCACTTGCACTTTCCACCCTGAAGAGGATAGTGTTTCCATCCCCATCCCTTCCCAAACTCCAAACCACCACCATGGGGGCCTAACCCTAACCTTGCTCCCCCCCCACCCTACCAGGGCTGCGTCCCACCCCCCCACTCTGACTCTTTTGGACCACCTTACTGTCTCTCCCACCCAACCCTCCCCTTTCTTAAGCGTGACCTGTTCCGAAAGTCACAACACCAAAAATTATCCAATCCATCTTTCTAGGTCCCCTCAACCCCCCAAAACTCATCCCTCTTGTGCCAACCTATTCTCAGCGCACAACTAGATTACACTCCCACATCAAACAGAACTACTACAACAAGTTTAAAATTACAACCCGAGCTTTCAGAATACACCAACCATCTCGTTTACCTAGAAACAAAAATCCCAAGGATTGTTGGTCCTTCTCAGTATACAGACACAAACCGACTACAACACACATCTCTCTACAAAATTGAAAATTTATCTTTAAACCCCGACATAGCCATACATCTCACCCCGTTCTTTCAATCCTACCCCTGCCCCAGCAACTGCTGTCCTACATCATCACATGCACTATTTGTGACACAACTTCCTGGAGACAAACAGCACACCATAATTCCACAACGTCTCAACAACACACCTATCTACACTTGGAGGGTAAACCTACCACCCTTAGTTTCACACTTCCAAGACATATCCCACCCCCACCATCAATCATCTCTTGGACTGGAGTCCAATGACCGCTGGAGACGGGGGACACGAGAAGAGAGGCAGAAAAATCGGATCACCTTCCCCAAACACCGTCCCCGAGGTCTGAATGACACTTAGTCTCCCTAGCCCACTGGTACCTTAGAACGTCACCTCCAGTGTTTATTGCCTTTACCGCATCGCAGGTTCGTCACCCTCCCTAACCCTAACTCTAACCCCCCCTGCGGTCTGATGAATTTGTCCTCCCTAAGCCCCACTAGTACCTCTGAGAACTCCCTCCATGGTGTTACTTGCCATACCTCCCAGGTCCTCACCTCCCTCTTCGCCTGGCGTGGATTGAACCCTGTTCTCTCCCGGGGGTGGGGACTTCGTAGTTTCCTCTACCCTATCTTTTCGTAATTCCTCTTTTTTCCCATATTTCTTGTTTTTAATTATCTAAATCTACTTCACTATATATGTACAGGTTCTTATACAATTTTTTATTTAATTTATTATTAATTAATGTGGCTTGCATGCCCTTCCCCCTTGATGTACAGTTATTCAAGCCTTCATTGTTTTTGTCCATCCTTTTATCAAAATTTTATGATTGCTTGCATTATTATTTATAATGTCCTTATTTAGTTATTCATAGCCATATTATATTCCGTGCCAGCTGGAGGTGTGATCATGGTTTTGAAACTGTCACCTTGATTTTGCCGCACCTTATATTTATGTAAACTTTTTTTAGAAGGCGTTCTTGCTTATATGTAGTACCCTTGTTTGTACTTAGGACTGGAGCACTATCTCAGCTGCTTCTTCAGACCTTTTTTTATTGTTGTGTTGTCTACTTTTTACTCTATTACATGTACCTTTCTCCTGTAAGTTAATTCCATTCACCCTGATCCCTTTTCCCTTCTTATAATTACACACAAAGGCCCACCTGTCCCCTGCTGAACATTTCACCCTTGTCCCTGCGTATCCATTGTGTTGGCCACGCTTGGGTCCTCGTACCCCACGCTCCTGTCCTGGGGGTACCAGTAACCTACCCCTACACTCCAAGGCGTCGCCACGTGGGCGGTCGCAGTCCCCTGTTGAGTGGTAATTAAAAACCCCACGCTTCCCAGAACTCATCCCATTTTTTTTTTTTTCTCTTCTTCTTCTTCTTTCTCAGATCAATAGCCAGTGCCAAAAAATAAACCCTTAGATGTAAACCTAACCCACCCTCACCTTAAACCCAACCCTACACTAACCCCCAACCCTAAACACCATTGAGATAACTTTTCTATACCTAACCCCTACCTACCCCCTAACCCAACGGGATAACAAACACACCAACCCTAAACCCCTACCCTAACCTTAAACCCCCCCTAACACCCTAGAAGTCCCCCTTGTGCCTGTTTATCTTCAACAGGCCACTTGAATGCCTGTGCCTCCGTGCCACCCAGATCATGGCGCTGCGTTTCAACCTTAACCCTTTAACCCAAACCACAATCCTTTTCTAATCTTAATTATTGTTTTGGCGCCTAAAATATAACTTGTCGTCACAGCATACGGCCTCCCCATTTGTCATCGTAGAACTCAACTGTAAGTACCGCCAAACTTCGCAGGTGTCCAGTTGTTCACTGGCCATGAAATTTTTAATGGGGGGATTGTTGTCATATGTTTCGTACTAACATCTAACTGAACCTGTTTCATATATATATATATATGATCTCATATAATAATATATATATATATATAACCACACCTGTTTATGTAAGTCAGTATCTCCTGCTAATTTATTTTCCCATGTCATGTTTGTTGTTGTTGGTAAAAAAAAAAGCAATCCCGGCAACATCACACAAACCATGTGTTGGTTGATTTAACAGTATGTCAAAATCCTTTTTTACTGTGGCACTCAAAGTAAAATTCCTTAGTTACATGTTTAAAGGCGTTTACCATGATGTAAAAACTGAGGTCTAGTCTGCACAAACAGCAACAGATCTATATAAGGGTAGTAATTGCATAATTTCCGTCGCAAACGTGTCCATCAGTTCAAGCATGTAAGGCATTCTGAGAAATTAGGAAGAGTCAGTGACATTCAAGCTTTAAAAAAAAACAAACATATATTTATATATACAACACACACACCACCACACACACACACACACACACACACAGATATATACTGTACAGAGTAGTATTAAATACAGTTTTACAGAGGCCCGGATCTCCAAGAACCCAAAACCAAAATTCAAGTTATTCTTTACATATTCCGCATTTACCAATATAAATACAGTAGTATGCACGTAATAAGTAAATGGTTAAAACCAAATATATAAGGTAGTTCATGGGGGGGGGGGGTTTGTGTGAGTTCCAACCCGCACTTGCTATGGAAACACAGTTGCGTGTGTTTTTTTGCTGCCACCTTGAGATGTTGCGCAAGTGTAAACAAACTATTAGATTCACTTCATAAAATTCGATGGAATTCGACGATGTTCACACGTCTTGTCCTACAACACAATGCATGGTGTCTGTTGGCTCCTGCAAGATTCCCCCCCACCCGCTATCCTGAGCGTCAGTATTTTGGCATGCGTGCTTTTGCTCATACAAGTCTTGTTAGTTCCAAACGTCCTTGTGTGAAGACAATAGCGCCTTAAAACACACACACACACACAGACACACACACACACACCCACAAACACACACACACAAACACACACACACATCACACACACACGAGAAACACACCTTTGCCCTGATGTTCTTCCAGTATATCCACCCCCTGACTTTAACTGAATCTCGTCGATTATAATGAAAGCGTACTACTGTCATTTTTTCATTTACAGGGGAACCGCAATCCACAAGTACAAGTCCTCTTTCTCATTAATTTCCCTTGCAGAATCTGCTCTTCTTCCCCCCGGAGGGCTGGAATAAGGCCGATAAACAATTTAGACAAGCTGCCATCAGAAGCATGCCGAGGAAGTCCGCTCCTTTATTCAGATCGTTTTTTACTTGCAGTGCTAAGGGGATGTGGAAGGCATTTGACGACGATTGACATTGTGTGCATTCTGTAAATCTCTCCGAGCTCTTCCACTAGGAGGCTGTTCCTACGATACGTGGTAATGAGATCATCCAACACGGACTGCAGATCAGAGTGACACAGGCCTGCTAAGATTCAAATACAGGGGGCGGCGGTTTGGACCATGTTTCTGTTTTTCAAGAAGTTGGACCTTTTTGCAGTGTTTTCCCCTCCTCATTTTGTATGCAATTGTGCGGTTCAAATACTTCATTAGATGTCCTTGGCCTCACCCATTTTTGCTATTAGGTATAAACGTTTTGTATGGATTGTTGATGGACTATTCTCTCAATCTTCAACAGGGTCTGGGCCCACGGGAGGGGTTCTCAGAGTCCCTGGCAGGGGGCAACAAATAACTGTTAATTTTTTTTTTTTCTAAAAGCAAAAAAATTCTAAACATGATCCACTGTTATTAGCCATCGAAATCCCATTGAGAAAAGGCTACTTGCCTTAAGCACGGCCCAGTGACTAAGGTCGCCTCCACATTACACTTCATCCTTAAGAGTCACTGTGCTACATGTTTTTGTTTCAAAATTAAACACGAGTTATAAAATCCATGCCAACAATTATTAGTCTATTTCGATAGGCTTCGTTTTCTATGCCAAAAAAAAAAAGGCTTTAGGATGCCGTCACAAGTTATTGTAGTTCCAGTTCATGTGGAACTTAATTTTACACAATATGGTAGTAAGGGTCCTGATCCTCTCTCCTCTCTCTCTCTCTTAAGGGGTCCTGACTTAAACACGTTGAAGACCCTGCTTAGTGTTAAGTTGTTAATTTATTGGTGTTTTAGAAATAATTTATGTGAGGCACACAAAAAGACATCTGGTGTTACAAAGTAAAAAATAATATTATCACTACTGTCAAAAGTTTGGGGTCATTTACAAATTTCCATACCGCTCCCATTATAGGACACACCTGATCTGAGTGCTGGGGGTGATCTTATGCAATATCTACATTGGTCCTTATCAGCAACCATTCAAAACCATGTTGCAAAGGTTTACTATCTTATATCAGTTTTATAAAAACTAACAACTCGTTTGAGAACCCTTTGCAATTATGTCAGCGCATATGTATCTGAAACCGCTTCCATGAGTTAAAATATATATATACAGGTACAGTAATAACTACAGTACATGCTTTTTTACCGGGTTGCCTCCAGATAGCTCCCGTTGGGTGTCCTACCATGTAGGAGTGGTGTATTTGTTGTGAGAGTGAGTCGGTGAATGTGTGATTGCCCTTCCCTGTACTTATAGTAAAAGTACTAATACCACACGTTAAAAATACTCTTGTGACACGTAAAAGTGCTGCATAGAAAAATGTTACTCTTGGTAAAGTACGGGTGTAATTATCATCAGGGAAATGTACTCTGAGTAGTAACTTAAGTGCAAAAGATCCCTCCCATTTAGAAACTTAATCAGCTATCATTCAGCTAGACACATGTCCGTTGATTTGTTGTGTACGTTTATAATATCGAATCATATTTAATAAACCGACATGTCTTGGGGTCATTGGTGTGTAAAAATGTTAATTTTTAAATTACTAAAGCGGGTCAGATTAATGTCGTGGAGTAAAAGTACAATATCTCTCTCCGAGATGCGGCGGGGTAGAATTGGATATCGGCCACTGAATAAAAAAAAACACGCAAGTAAAAATGTTACTTCAAATTTGTACTTAAGTAGAGTATTAGGAATTGTAACTTCCAGTATTCACATACTCTTCGGATCAGATATGTGTTCACGTCAACAACCCCATTTTTGTACAGTTTAATTAAATGCAATGAAGACTATTAATATAAAAGTCTACACACTGAACCTGAACTGGTTCTTACGGCAAATTAGGGGTGTTGATGTCATTGTGTCTATGGAGTTGTCTCTCCGATGTTTTTGTCCACTTTTCCATGCGTTTGGCGCTTTTTTGTTTGTTTTTTATAAAACCTGAGTTATTAAACCGAATTTAATATAGTTTACACTTATTCTTGGAATTAGTGGGTCACAACCTCATTTGATCAAATTATACATACGTTTTTAAGTCAAAAAGCAGAAATATTGAATCATTTTGATCATTGTTAATCAGAGATGTTGAGTGGATCACAGAGGGTAGGTCCGTTTTTACCTGAGAGTGTTGTATGAATCCTTATGTCATTTTTGGGGGCATTTTGTTGAAAGAAATCCATATTTCTCTGATATCAACACTTCACACTTTAAAACGGGTCCAATTTGAACCCAGGACGCACAAGGTTTAAAAAACCCTTTTGACTGATGTGGTTTTTGTGCATTCTGGAGCACGCGCTGCAAAATACAAGGTTCTGCGCAAACGCTTACAGTGGACTGGAATATCCAGCTTCTACCAGATGCTTACGTCTTTTACAGCTGACAACGTGAAGGTGATAAATCAAACTTTGAATTCGCTTGCACAGCTCCACAGATAACACCACAGATCCATCATGTCCCCCATCCACTCAATGGGAAGTTATGGAAAAACAATTGGTTCATTGATTCATTTAATCCTTCATTTAAAATTACGATGGTGGAGATAAATTTCAGAGATATTTAATTTATTTTTATGTGTTTTTTTTCCCGCCAGGATTTGTGCAGGTTTTTGGGACCCAAAATTTGAGAGTTAAGACCTTTATCAAATTAAAATGCCCACAACTGAAGTGTTTGAAGCAAGCAGGTCGAAAACTGGCTAAGGACAATCCAAAACACTTTGAACAAAAGTGCAGAGGAACGGCCCAGGAAAAGACACCTGAATCACAACAGTCGGACTCGCGACAAAGAAGCACTGAGACCGAATACACAAGGTAACATGGTATAGTAACTGGGACAGGTGACATGAGGCGGATGAACAGTGGAACACTCAGGTCGGGGGCGACATACAAGGTGTGCAAACAAACAAGGCAGGAAGAAAAACCAGACACGACCAGGGAACCCGAGATTTCAAGTAAACATGAAACCAAAGCCCGAAACACCAGAGAAGACAGACAGAACTCTGGGTAAACTAAACCGTACACTACAGACACAGTAACACACGGGAACGACGTGAGACAATAAAACAGTCCAGTCACCCGCCGAATATTAAAGTGAGGCTGCTCCTGACGGGGCTGCGCGGTTGTAACCCCTTTAAACGGCTTTTCTTTAGGAAATCAAAGCAACGCACATCAAAGTTTGCTTGTGTCCACTTGTGTTAACGAAGCTGCAAGGAGCTCACTGATAGCGCCTGTAGGGGTGTGACGACGCACTATTTTTAAAGAAAACTTCAATTCCGAAAATAGTCTTACTTCAGAGGTACCAAGTTATAATGGAACCAAGCATCATAAATGCAAAAAAAAAGCAAATTCAACTATTTTGTTCACTTTCTTTCGCACCTTTTCCAATTTATATTTAGATATACTGTATGTTCCCTCTGTTTGTATCACGACATTTTCAAGCAGTCACGAAACAATTCGCTGCCCACAACGCTCAGATAGATCATCTTTTTTTTCAAAAGCATTTGCAGACTTTTAAAAAGCAACAAAAGCTTCAAACCCGTCGTGTTTCCTGGGACGCAAACATGCACGTATACCCACCCTTAACCAAGATTTTTAAATTTTTTCATTCACAAAAAGCAAATCATACAAGATGCAGGTTAACACTCATAGCACATATTACCTAACAAACACTGATAAATATAAATGTTAATAAAAGAATGGATATGTTCAGACTACATGTTTCAACGCAAATTAATTAATTCAGAGGGCTTCAGGTGGAACGTTTGTTAAAAAAGCTTTATACTTTTCCTTTGTCACATCGTAGGACCCCTAGTGCCAGACGCGTAGGCAGAATAGAGCTTGACTATTTAATAAAGCACTTCCTCCCACAAAAAGTGTCCAGACTAAACACAGCCGGTATAGAATGCGACTACATGAAGACAAAACAGGAATCTTTGGACAGGACATATGGACGACCCACGAAGACTGACCACCTACTACCTCCCTACTGAAATAATGATCCCGACCACAGGACAAGGGGAAGGCAACACTAATACAAAATGTTAACGAGGTAACAACAGGCAGGTGACCACAAGGCTGGGAAACAGGGGAAAACATCAGGAATCAAAAGAGCTTGAAAAACCAAAAGATAGTAAGTAAAAGCGAAAAGACAGATAATAAATCGACTACCAAAACAATACAAAAACACCAAAACACAACATTTCCTTTATTTATACCAAAGTGAGTGACTTGATTATTTTTTTTTTTTGTTCTATAGAAAAGCTACAACATAAATAGGTAATGCATTAGAAAAATCCTACCCATAGAATAACGACACTCAGTCGCCTAGTGTTTTTTTTTGCCTGTAGTGATAGAATGCGAGATTCGGAAAAGAAAGGATATGTTGCGCTGTGTGTAGGAACGGGGAATGGAAGGATGGAAGAAGCAGGAAAAAAAAGAGTTCAAAGGCAGGAGACGTACATGAAGATAGAGGGAGTGGATAGGGGGAGACCAGAGAAGCTACGTAGATGGAAGTCGAGAAAATCCCTTCCTTCTTACAGCGCCATTCAGCCGGATCTATGAATTGTTCAAACATCCATACTGTGAAGGCTGAGGCCTGATACAAACACACACACACACACGACACACACCCACACAACGCACAGAGCTACAGTGGCCTTCAAAAAAAAAAAAAGTTGCATACACTCACACAGCACTTGAAAGTACCCATCCCCTTTTTGATCCCTCCAACCCCATTTTCATTTCTATATTAAATGTCCCCCATTGTTTTTGTCTTGGCACATTGCTTCCTTGCGCGCCATGTCAGCGTGCTGATAAATAAGTTGTTTGTACAGGAAGGCAGCGTTATCAGTACGTGATGGGCCGGTGGGCTTCTGCGGCGGCTGGTACGTGTCTCATTCCGAGGCCTCGCCCGGACAGCTCACCTGCTCATTCCCAGCACGAGACATATTGTCTGCTATGACCTTCCCTGTTTTGGAAAGAATTTTTAATTTTCTAAAACACTTGCTATTCAGGCTCAAGTTACAATCCATTTTAAAAGGTTTTGAGTGAAACTACAGCCTAATTGTGTCCATGCTTTACCCCACTACTCACATTTACCACTGTTCTCATAGTAAATCTATACTGTCCATACGGTATCTGGCCTTTTAGAACATGTTGTTTCCATATCTTAGAGAGGGGTGTCCTTTGTCTCAGCAACATTAGAGAAACCACACTGTGTTTCTGTTATGCATCCCTGGTCCACGACTGTGGTATGATGCCTTGATGGATCGCATCCGCCTCTTTTGGTTCTCCTTTCCTCACTGGCTTTTAATAAAACTGTCTAAAGGAAGCTCACACCATGATATTAGCTGCAGGCTACTGGGCCTATTGGCGCTTTTAGTTGGTCAAACATCTAAAAAAACGCCAAAAAGTGTGGAAAAATCAGCAGAAACGTCCAAAGAAAGCAACCAATGTTTTTTTAACTAAAGCATGCAGAGATGTTGGAGAGGAAAAACAGAGGGAAAAAAGTCAAAGAAAGTATTCAAAACTTTGAAAAAAAACCGGACCAGAACAGACCAAAAAAGTGCACAAAAATCAATAAACTCCAGGAAGGTAAAAACAACCAACCAGAAATGTCAGGGGGGGAAATGTAAAAATGTTGGGAGAAAAACGGGTGGGCTGAAAAAGCATGCAAAAAGTGGGGATAAGCTTCAAAAAACGTACTAAAAAAGTTGCAACGGCTACATAGTACCTATGATTCATACGGTCCTGTCAAATGAAGCACTGTCCAATGCAAAGGGTTCTGGTTCATATCTTAGGTGGAATGATATTTTAAAGGAGGTATTCTATGTGATAGCATGAGTGGTGGCTGTATGTGTTCAGGACTTTGTGTTAGTTTTTGGTGTCCCTATCTATAGACTAAACCTCCAAATCAAAACTTTCAGCACTCTATGTTACCTAATTATCCTATATTAAGTATGTTGCAAGTACGGAGAGACAGAGTGTTTATTGGGTTGAGCTAAACTCTATGAGCTGCTGCAGAGCTTGTAAATTGATGCTGAAATTCTTTGATCAATAAACCTTTTAAAATCAAGACAGTGTCAAGCCAATTCCCTCTCCACACATCATTCCAGCCATTGCTGTTCAGCCACCACACTACCTACTACGCCCTGCTACACCCTGTGACGCCCTGCAGTGCCCGGCTACGCAGACCTAACCCAACTACTATTTCTAGTCATAGTTCCACTATCTTTTTGTGACTATTATTGCCCTTGTCATCTCACCCCCGCACCTGCCCGTCAGACAACCGATACCAAGAGCCTGGGTCTTTCCGAGGGTTCTCACCCTCGCCACTGTCTCACTAAAGGCCTGCTCTTGGGGAATTACTGGTCCTGTTGGGTCTTTGTATATATTATATTTGGTCTAGACCGAGTCTATCTGCAAAGTGTCTGGAGATAACTCTTGTTCTGATTTGATTCTATGATAAAATTGAATAAATTGAATTGACTCATTAGAGACCCACATTGTGTTTTCTCTTTGTGGGTCCCCAGGCTGATGTATGATGCCTTGATGGATCACATCCGCCCTCCTTGTTTTTTCCCTCTCCTCTCTGCTTTGAAACCCGAGAAGCTGTAATGCCACTGACTCTTCATAATCCCACAGATTTAACAGCGTTGTAACACCCAGGGGGTTTAATCAAACCCTGTCGGTTTGTTTTGTTTATTTGTTACGGGTATGTTCGTGCTTGATTTCTCCATTTCCACAGCATGCGCATCCCGGGCTTGACAAGCACTGTTTCCTCCCATGTAATTGTCATACACAACCCCCCCCATCCTATAATTACTTACTCCCACTTGCTCATCACAACCCCCCGCGGACATGAAAAACAGAAAATGACCACATCTAACCAGTTCCAGCAGTGTGTGTCATCGTCCACCGTTCCCCACCACCCCCCCCCCACCCCATCCTTCGCGCCCCGCCTCCGAAACGCCTTCCCGTTCTTTAGCGTAGCGCCTGCGCTCCCGCTCAGCCCGGCCCGCCATCGATCACGCGGACCAGGCAAATGGAGCTTCCTGAGTGTGATAAGGATCGCAGCCACATTAAAACTCGTCCACCCTCCAAGCCGCGCAGAGTGTCGTACGGCGCTGGGAGGAGCGGAGACATGGGGGGATGAAGGGGTAAGGAAAGGTAAGGCCGAGGCAGCTTATTTGTGTAGCACGTCCGCAACAAAACAAGGCCAATTTCAAAATTGCTTTACATAAAACATTAAAGACAGTTAAAACAATGAACTTCTTTCAGGAAGACCTTAACCTTAATCATGCACTCCTAATCACTTCAGAGCCGTTACCTGATAAATGTATCTTCGATCCTGCTGGTATAACTGTCGCATCTCTGCACGAGTCTCTCCTGATTGAAAAGTATCTCAGTGTAAATCCTTGCAGAGACCTCACTCTCATTCTATTCTCTACCTAACTCGATCAGCTGTTCACCTTCCTGCTAACACCTCACAGTTGTTGCACAATGGCAGGGCCAATCACAGAGTCACAAAAACAAACCCCTGTCGTAATCGTTTCTCTCCTTTGCGATTTAGCCGTCGTTGCAGGCAAAGAAGGGCAACCCTCCACCGCCCCCCCTTTTCACACCAGTCATCTCACTCCAGCCGACCGTCCCGGAGCCTTTGGGCTGGTCCTTCGGGATCCTTTGTCGCCACAAAGGGTCCTAGATTCCATCGGGAGGTCTGATGTTCTCCAACCCCTATGTGTAAGATATACGAAAGAATCGTCATAGCGATGGAGTCGAATCGCCAAATACTTTGTACATTTTATTTGAGCTGCACATTAATCTTAATTGTAATCTGCAAACCATGTCTCTCCTGATTGAAATCAAAAAACGGATAAATTACGAGAATAAAAGTTCCATTGCAATGTAAGAATGACACTTAGTCTTCAGACTTTGATTTAAAAGACTAAGTTTGTGGCTGACCTCCAGTTTTCTTTGGAGTTTGAATCCAGATCACCCGTTTTCACACCACCGTTGCGTTCCTCTTTTTCCTAAACCCACGGCCACTTTCTTCTTTTCCTAACACCCAACGTCGCCTTCTTCCTTTTCTTAAAACCCAACCGTCGCTTTCTTCTTTTCCTTAAACCCAACCGTTGCTTTGTTTTTCTTTCTTAAAACCACTGTTGCTTTCTTTTTCCTAAACCCAAACCGTTGTTTTTTCTTTCCTAAAATCAATTGTCGCTTTTCTCTTTTCTAACCAACCGTTGCTTTCTTCTTTTCCTAAACAACCGGGCTTTCTTCTTTTCCTACAACCCACCGTTGCTTTCTTTCTTTTTTCCCTAACCCAACCGTTGCTTTCTTCTTTTCCTAAACCAAACCGCGCCTTTTATTTTCTAAACCCAAACCCGTCCCGCTTTCCTTCTTTTTCCCTAAACCCCACCAATCCCTTCTTATCCCGCTGCCATGTAAACGTGTTCCATTCTTCTTCCTAAACGCACCATCGAGAAAAAAGAGAAACGGTTGTTCTTTTTCTAACCCAACCTTAAAAAATCACCCTTGTCTGATGTAAAGCCGTGACACCAATCCGCAGTCTCCTGGTGAAGTTCCTGTGTTGTTTGACCCGAAAAAAAAAAAAAAAAAAAAAAAACATCCACCCCCATCCTGTCAGAGGACTAGTATTAAGGTAGTGAGTAGTATACAGACTGAAAATCCACATAAGTTAGTTTGGGGAGGGGGGACAGGACTTTCTGTCTGCAGAGACCGGGTGAGTTTCCCGTGCTTCTCCCCCCTTTTGTCCCGCTGTTAAGCCCCCCACACCCACCTTTTTCTAACCTACTGTCTTATGCCAAGGTCAGAATAAACATGTAACATGCAAAGACACCATGAGCTACATTGCTGGGAGTGGAGAAGTGTGGCTGTAACACCACCCCCGTCAGAGAGTATTGCTTGATTGGCTGGAGTAGTGTTTTGTTGTCTCGTGCCTCCTTTCTGTTTGTTTTCATTACACAGCCTGGGCTGGCTGATAGCTGGTTGATCGTGTGGTATTGTGAATTGACAAAAAGTGTATTGGATCATTCACTTACTGTACCTTCAACCGACCCGCACCCTGGGGAAAAACCACAGAAGTCAAGGTTTTTGTATTGTATGAATCATGTTGGGAATTCATCCAACCTAAATATGACCGTGTGGTTTTTATAATTTTCATAATCTCTCTACTATTTCAAACCTGTATGTCCTGTTTTGTTCGTTTGTTTACTAATGTTGTTTTTATGTCATCTCCCATTGGTCTTGGACAACTCCCTTCTTTTCCTCCACTTCGCCACATCATCACCCAAGATAGATACCCCCACCACCACAACACCCACCGCCACCAGTAAACACTTCCGGCCAAGACCACATCAGCAGTTTATTACATCTTCAGGATTGAGCTTTATTGTGTGCATTAAGAGCAAACACACACACCACACACACACACACACAAAGCCCAAGTGCTTCCTTACAAAGCTCTGTTCTTACATCGATTAGGCTCTTCAACCATACTACTCTTTCGCATACATACATAAACACAGCACACACACCCACACAACACCCACACACACACACCGACACAACACCAAACCCACAGATACAGAAGGGCATTTCATGGGACCGAACACACACTTAAAAAAATCTGCAAAGAAGAATTTAAAAAAGTCTCCAAGGACACTGCCATTTAGCACTCACAACAAAAATACAATTCACAGATCATTATCTCTAATCAACTTACCCGTCGTGTTTTAATTCAGATTTAGCAAATGACTTTGATGTCTTTTTGGGTATCTTTAGGTACTAGAGATGATCCACGCAGCAACTGTGCATGCTGTGTATTTATGCCTGGCTGAGCGTCTGGGCTCAGTCCCATTGGTTTTTTCGGTGCGGAACTGAGTTAGTAGTTCAATTTGGCATGTTAGAGCTGTTTTCCCACTGCACTGGCTTGAGTCTCTCCATCTTCGTTTGGTTGCCTCTCTCCGTGTGTGTGCCTCGGAGTGGATCAATGCACGCTACGCTGGTTGAATGGGCCCAAATCCATTGAACAGTTTTATTTGGTTCCATTTTACCAGCTTTAGCAAAGCATTTTTGGAGCGATCCCGGTCCCAAGTGACAGAGTCGAGGAGGGCGTAGGAGGAAGAGGTTCCATAGCGGGGACCTGAAGGAGACAGCGCAAAAAGGCGTAAATGATAAGAAAGGGGTTGTTGCATTACACAAATAAGAAGACAAATGAAGAACTCTGTACATAAATGCACCAAACACACAACACACCAACCCCGTCCCACTCCGAACGCGTCCCGATTTGACGAAGACGCCCGTGTGGTGTGTAGACTACTGGGGGAGAGCAGCATCTAGATGGGTTTAGCGAGTAGTATGTAGGGTAAATTCCGCTTAGGGAGGTTGGCCAGGGTGGGGGGTGGGTGGGTCAGACACGTCTTTCCCCCAGGAAACCGGGATTCGTGTCCCGAGTGTAACTGTCCCTTTATTGCAGTGTTTCACGACCGTAATCCCACCCACGCCCTCTTCCAAATCCCCCCTCCCGTTCCCGCGAGTCCAGAACGAAGCCCACCCAACAAGCTTTCCAACTAACAGCGTCAAAAGGGACCCATGAGTCCCAACCAAGCGTGTGTTATATTGACGCTAAAGGAGACATTTAGAATAAAACGTCAAAGGCACCTGACCATTCATCTGTATTTTTTACCTAGGTGAGTGAGAATGTCTTGCCCGCAACCACAGCATACACCACACACACACACCACAAACACCACACAAACCTGCAGACCATAGTAAGCCAACATTGATTATCGGAGGAGATGTTGCCCTTGCAAAGCGTGCCATGTCACTTGCATAGAAGATTCAAAAATATTCAAAAGGAATTCATTTAAAGGTCCACATTGGCCTTTTCCAAGGTTCACACTTTTGTTTTTGGGTTTCTACTAGAACGTGTTTCCAGGCTTTATGTTCAAATAAAGAGAATATTTTTTCTCATACGGTCCCCTGTCTGATATACCTCTTTTATCCTCTGTCCGAAACGTTCCGTTAAGGAGGGGGGGGGGGGGTGCCTTCCTGATAAAAAGCCCATGTGATGACATGATTTTTCAGTGTTTCCTGGATCTTCCACATCTTGCCCTCCCCCGTGCCTAAACCGACAATGCCCGTGGGGATGACTGTCAACGGCACCGGGGCGGTACTTCTAACCTATAGTACGGTATATACTTGTACAATCCAATTGTACGGTAGTCCTGCGGCTCATGTTAAAGAACAGTTTCCTGAGACTGGCTGTGGTGCACTGTCCTCTGAGGGTGGGCGTTGTGGTTCATTGCACCTTGACTTGTTTTACATAAAAAAAATGGAAATCTCACTTTTTTACAAATATAGATAGATTCGGATAATAGACTCAAGGGAACTGTAGGCGTCATGCTTTGACAACCAAAACCACAAACCACAATATATTTTTCTCATCCTGAAAATAAAAATCATGGGACCTTTTAAGTAAAGGAGGGGGGCAAAGACCAGAAAGAGAGTGTGTGAGGGAGAAGAGAGATGAATGAGAAGAACAATCATGTGGGTGATGAAAAAGAGAGATTAGAAAAAAAAACAGGGAAGCAGGCCTCAGAGATAATAGAGGAGCGCGTATAACGGGTTGCAGACAAACTTGAGAAACAATGATTCATCACCCACTGTCAATACGGCCTAATGAACCAGCGGATGGGACGCGGGAAAATTAACTCTCATTGACCTCCACGCTATGTGAAATATCTCTCTCTCGGGGGTCGTCGTCGTCGGGGGGTCATCAAAAAAAATGCTCAGTTCCGCTCGCTCTCTCTCTCCCACACACACATACTAACGCTGAACTACACTTCCTCTCCTGTTTGGCTGTTCAGCCCTACTGCTAGTCTGCGCGCGGTGGCGCTCAGATGAGGTACTCGGCAGTCTTCCCCGCTCGCGTGCACCCGCCTCTGCTCGTCCTTGGTGGAAATCACTCATTTCCTGGTTCAATTAGACTAGCTAATCTTTTAATCATAGGAATAAACTGTTTAAGCAGAGCTTGGCCCTGAATCCAGCATGATATTTCTTTCTGTGGTGGGGAAAATAGCTGCGTTTTCTTTGCGTATCTAATCCAACACGGCACCTTTCCCAAGGCAGAGTTTCTTTTCACTTCTAAAGCTGCTTTATCAACGTTTATTATAATGGATTGAATACTGTGTGATATAAAAGGGGTCACTTGTAAGGACCAATCCACAGTCAACTGTTTAAGAATGTGGGCACTGGAAGCCAAGCTATTGATAATTCTGTCGGAGGGGAAAATATTTTTTTTTGCATATATAATCCCACACAGTCTCCCTTTCCCTATGTACACTAGAATGTTGCTTTGAAAAATCTTAAATCTGCCTGTAATCAAATGCTATATTAATATTGATGAGTGTTTGCCTGTAGTGACCATCCACTAGTGCACTGTTTATACGCAGTCTGCCTGGAATCCCACCTATTGATATTTTTTTTCGCGCCTTTGTTTCTTTAACTTACAAGAAAACCCACACGAGAATCATCACTTGATTCTGCATCTCTCCTTCGCCTCTACAGAGGCTCATTGCAACTGTCCAGCTTGTTGTGTTTTTTTTGGGACTTTTTGATTTTAGTTGATCTTTAGTTCTCCGCCGTCAGTGACCGCCATTCAGTGCGTTTACTGCACAGCAGTAACAGGGGTATTCCAGTTTCTCCCCTTATAACATGGGTGGGGAGGCATGGGAGAATGACAAGTAACGACAGTGAGATTACTCGGCCCTCTGGTACAGTAGTGGCGCTCTGCCAACGCATACTGCTTTTTTTTCTCCCCTGTTGACCCTATGTCAACATTACAACAATCACCGTTTCAAATAGTCAATTGACAACTAATGGTCCCCATGAACATGGTTGCTCTTTTGGAATGCTTTTATAGACCTTCGTGGTCCCTATACTGTATCTGAAGTCTCTGTTATATAGACTTAGTGGTCCCCTAATACTGTAATCTGAAGTCTCTTTTATATAGACCTTAGTGTCCCCTAATACTGTATTCTGAGTCTCTGTTTTAATAACCTTAGTGGTTCCCTAATATGTATCTTGAAGTCTCTTTTAGTCCACCTGGGTCCCCTTATACTGTATCTGAAGTCTCTTTTATAATTAGACCTTAGGGCCCCTAATACTATCTGAAATCCTCTTTTATATAGATCTTAGTGGTCCCCTAATACTGTATCTGAAAGTCTCTTTTATATAGAAGCCTTGTGGTCCCCTTATACTGTATCGAATCCCTCTTTTATATAGGACTATGGTCCCCTAATCTGTATCTTGAGTCTCTTTTATATAGACCTTAGTGTTCCGCTAATCCTTTATCTGAAGTCGCTTTTATAGACTTTAGTGGGTCCCCTAATACTTTATCTGCAGTCTTTTACATAGAACCTTAGTGGTCCCCTAATACTGTATCTAAAGTCTCTTTTATAGAGACCTTAGTGGTCCCCTAATACTGTATCTGAAGTCCTTGTTCCCAAATGCATCCTTTGTGCAGATTTACAACAGCCACTAGAGCCAGTGCCCAATGAGCATTCCTTAGTATGTGCAATTTTCTTGAGCTTGTAGATATGATGAGGGGAGAGGGGAGGGGGGGGGCAAAGGTGGAGGTTGGGTGTTGGCCTCTTGACTACGCCACTGATTGCTCGTTTGGCAAGCCATGATTCTCTCTCTCATGGGTGGGCCAATTCTCTGGGTGGGGGGGGGGCAAAGCAGAGAAAGGGGTTAACCTTGTCCTTATGACCCTTCATAAGAGCCGCATAACCGCTTTCTGTTTGAAAGATCGTGCGTGAAATCGTAAATCGGTGTACATCACGATCATCGGCTTGCTCATTTGCACGGATCGTGTACCGACAACATCAATGATCTACACTGTTTCATGGCGGAATGTTCCTTCTTACAGGAACAGACACGCTCTAGTTATTTGGACTCACACACACCAAACACACACACACACACACACAACACACACACACACACACACACACCCATATTATAAATAATACATTCCTTCTCAAAGAAAAAAAAATCTCTGTCATGTCATTGTATACCTACTGCTCTTTCCCCAAATGAACATTCAAAAAACTGTCTTCATGAATTTCACATTGACTTGCTCCAAGTATTAAAACAGTATTTAAAACCAGTCACAAACCTAAAGCTCTACTGGGTTCTAAAACCTCAAAGGGAAGGGTGGGGTGTGAGAGAGAGAGAGAGAGAAAGAGAGATAGGAGAGAGAGAGAGAGAGAGGAGAGGGCAGA
>NC_045739.1:22069732-22072036 GCF_008692095.1 Etheostoma spectabile | reverse complement strand
ATAAATCCAGACGGAAATTAAACTGTAAAAATGGCCTCAGGGCCCAGAGTGTTAAGGTTAAGGTTAAGGTTAAGGTAAACTTCTTCTGGGACACAAACTGTCTTCTCTGGCAGTTCTGCAGTTTTCACCAGTCAGTTTTTTTTTTACAAGACCAAGAATGATCCCTATTTGCCATTTACAGTAGTACAAACATTGATTGAATTATGGAGGGGGATAGTAAGTCAAAAGTATAAGTAAGTAAAAGGAGAGAATAACATTGCTCACATGAAGTATGCAGGGTGCAGCAAAGGCACTGTCTAACTCTGTTTCACGACCAACAGCAACAACTTCCCAAGCTTCCACACAGAATGAGAAACCAGCTCCTTCAAACATAATTGAGAAATAATAATTGGAAAAAGAATTATTAGAAAAGGAAACAATGCACCATATGGTATGTCATTTTTGTAAAACATACTGTATCTTGTGTGTTATATAATCTTTATCCTACACAAACCTGCATTTTCATTATGCTTTTTACACACACATGTCACACACATGTATGTAAGAGACAGGCTGCAATCTTTTTTTTTTAATTGAAACATTATCAATTAAATAACCCCAATCTTCTACAAACAGGACGCAATGTGTTGTGATTAAGTTGTTGGCCAGTGAAACTGCCTGGGAAACAAGTGCAGCTTTGTCATCGGCAGCGTTTTCTCTTTATTGTGGGACTTTTTTTCTTTGTTGCAGTGTAAGCCTCTCACTGCATGCCACTGTCCTGGAACCACTGCAGTCTACGCAGACACCACTACAGTGGATTCCTGAACAGTAAGGCAGCCGAGAGACGACTGACAGGCAAGAAAAGAAAAAACAACAGCTCTTTCTGCTTCCTTTCCTCCTTCCTTCCATCCATTTCAACTTCTTTCCTTACCACTTTATCCCCTCCCCGTCTTTCTCTGTCCTCGCTCCTTCCTGTCTCTGTTCCTGCTACACAAGGGCTTTCAGTAAAAATGTATTGATTTCTGCCTCACTCCTATGTCCTTTCTTGCCTTCCCTTCCTCCCTCCACACACACATGCACACACACACTTGTCTCCCTCCATGCCTCTTCAAAGAAGAAGAAAAAGCGAGCTGCAACACTTCATCCGGCGTGTCATAAATAAAAGGCTGGTAGATATTCAATCGACTGATAAACTGACATCCTGTATGAGCCAAAGTGAAAGTCAATGGGAGAGCAGCCGGGAGGTCTCCAACACAGATGGCTACACACACACACACAGACACACACACACACACACACAGGTATATTAACATGCCTGGAGAAAACAAATATGTCGATCAGTGGAAGTTTGTTAGTTTTATTTGGATCCCCATTAGCTTCAGCATAAGCTAAAAGTTATTCTTCTTGGGGTCCTACAATGGGTTGTGTGATAATTACGACATCACATTACGCACCATACACACACAGACACTACACAACACATTGGGAAATACAAATCATGTTTATTTTACTTAATATATTGATATTTAAATTTTACAGTTAACGCAATTAAGCAAAAAGAAAATTAATTACGCTACTCCGAATAGATCTATTTTAAGAGATGAGATATAACAAAAAGCACTTTAACAGACTCTCTCTAAAAGAAAATGTGTTATATGTATAAAATATAGAAAATATGTGTCCTCATACCTGGCAAATAAAGCAGATTATGATTCTGAATTGGTATTAGACATTTCAATTTCTTTGAAGGTAATATAGCTTAACCCTCCTGTTGTCCTTGGGGCAAATTTGACCCCTTTTAAAAATGTCTATATAAGAAATATGGCATTCTTTTTAACCAAATTACCACAAAAAATGATTGATTCCATGCAGTTTCAAATCAGTTTCCTGACCAAACATAAGTTCCTCTGATCTTAAGTATTAGTCAAAGAAATTCCCAATTGCTGCTTTTTTAACTCAAATATTAGGTATAATTCAAAACAAATGAGGGTTATTGACCATTGATTCTTAAAAGTAGTGTAAAAGTAGTGGTAGTAAGGTGGTGTTAGTGAAATTAAAAAAGAAGTGTTAATCTTTCTGACCCGGGAGGACAACACAAGGGTTAAGTGATTGGCATTAAATGCATTAAATTATTGCATTAAATCCTCACTCTTACTTGTGGATATGGAGGATCATCATAACAAGCTAGGTGGCCTTTTTCTTTTTTTTTGAGAACAAGGAATTAGTATAAAGGTTGTGTTATACAGAGAAAGAAAGACTCGAAAGGTAGCACTTTAAAGAAGTGTGAATTTGTAGTGTCGTAAATAGACACGAAAGGCAGCACTA
>NC_045739.1:22069583-22069722 GCF_008692095.1 Etheostoma spectabile | reverse complement strand
ATTAGTGTGAAGAAGAGTCCAAGGAGACGAAAAGGTAACGTCTCTAAAAATAGAGTCGTGAAGGGTAGAGACTCTGAGGGGGATCACAAAAGGTAGCACTAACATGGACTAATCAGTGTGAAGGTAGTCTCAAGTTTAC
>NC_045739.1:22069481-22069573 GCF_008692095.1 Etheostoma spectabile | reverse complement strand
TTTTATCTATTTTATGATTTTTTTTTTTGAGGATACTTGTGTTTTATCTGTTCAACTGTTTTTGTGTAAAGCACTTTGAATCGCCCTGTTGC
>NC_045739.1:22067622-22069471 GCF_008692095.1 Etheostoma spectabile | reverse complement strand
TCTACAAATAAAGCTGCCTTGCCTTGCCTTGCCTTTAGCAACATTTGGATAGAACAAGTGTATCTTTTTTTGTTTTTTGCCAACAAGATGTTCCTTTTCAGTAAACTTGCTTTTCAGCCTGGCCACAAATGTGTGGATCAGATGTTTTTGGGAGGATAATTTAAATAAAACTCAACTGGTGAGTCAAACATCAGCAACAAGGTATCTCTCTCCCCTTCTTTCTCGCATCCCCTCCTCTGTTTTTCTCTCTTCAGGGGTGGATCGCGTTGATCTCGGGAGTCTGGTCTATCTCACCGAGCTAGCTTATTATCTCCCCCAGCACTCTCTTATCTGAATGGATGTGATGTCAGCCTCTTCTATCTATCTTTCTCTGTCTGTCTCTAAGCCAAGAGTGCAGTGTGTGTAATGTGTGTGTGTGTGTGTGTGTGTGTGTGTGTGTATGTGTGTGTGTGTGTGTGTGTGTATTTGGGGATCTTTATGCAGGGTGCAGGATTCCCCCTTACTCACCTGCCTCACCTGTCTTTTTGTTGTTTATTTAACTTTCTGACTGTTTCTCTGTCTTGTCTTTTCTACTTTTTCTTGTTTTTCCTGTATCCAATATGTCCGCCTCACGTGATGCCACTGTCATTATCTGCCAGGCGCTAAAACAAATAGATAACTCTGAAAGGTACTTTATTTTTATGGCACCAAATAAATTCTCAATCGAGACATTTCAATCTCTGACAAAGCGGGAGGAAATCATGTTTGATAGGTTGTGTAATTTACAACAAACTCCCGCTCACACCAACGGTAGTCTTAATTATTCTGGCTAATGTGTTTTTACTCACCAGTTACATTCATTAACCTCAATTAGCCTCAGAAAGTGGCATAGTACCACTGCTGGCACTCCTCACGACATGGAAATATTTTCAACATTTGTGTGGTGGTGTGGTGTGTGTGTGTGTGTGTGTGTGTGTGTGTGTGTGTGTGTGTGTGTGTGTGTGTGTGTGTGTGTGTGTGTGCGCACCAGTAATGGATGATTAATTGGAGCTGGGAATAATTAATCAGTCATCATTACTGTGTACAATCAGAACAAATGTGTTGTTAACGTGGTTGTGAAACTGTGAGTACACAAGCACAAGTATACAGCAAGTGCACGCACACACACCCACATAAACACATACCTATACACACACACACACTCACACTTACATATAATACATGTGGCAAGGGAAAAAACTCTGTTTCTATGTCTTATTCAGTGGGGAAATGTAGTTGGTCAAATAAATGATTTAATAACAGACGTGTGTGTGTTTGTGTGTGTGTGTGTGTGTGTGTGTGTGTGTGTGTGTGTGTGTGTGTTATCTCCCAAGTTAAAAACGATAATTTCGCCAATGTTTGGAGCATTTGCTCACTTTAGCTTGTTTTTTCTTTTGTCTTCTCTCTGTGCATACAGTAGCTGATGTGGGTACAGGACAGGTAAAAGGGGACAATATGGAGAGAAGGTCAGTGTATAATGTTGGTTCAAATAATCATGACAGGGGTTACAATAAGAGAGAAGGTTCTGGCTTTACTAGATTTTTCCAGCCAAAGAACTCCATCGACTTCCCTAAATACAGTGCGCCACTGTGTCACCCTATCTTGTGACTGTGAGTGGATCGCCATGGTTACAGTGGGTGAACTGCATGGCAGGTTAAATGTGTAAGATCCCCCCTAGCGCACATACCGCACATGCCCCGCCTCCTCCTCCGCTAACCCTTTCCCCCACCCTCCGCTGTGATTGGCCTGGTTTAAACTGCTGGATGCATCCTAAAGAGGAGGGTAGTCCCAGCGGGCCGGCGAATAATGAATGCCCTCTATCTATCCTGGA
>NC_045739.1:22061163-22067612 GCF_008692095.1 Etheostoma spectabile | reverse complement strand
CAGAGAGAGAGAGAGAGAGAGAGAGAAAAAAAAGAGAGATAGATGCTATACATACCGTGGCATTATGGAAATACGCATTCTTTCTCCTTCATTCCTGTTCTATCTCTGCTTCTGTACCCCCTTC
Source organism: Etheostoma spectabile (assembly GCF_008692095.1). Classification (NCBI taxonomy): domain Eukaryota; kingdom Metazoa; phylum Chordata; class Actinopteri; order Perciformes; family Percidae; genus Etheostoma; species Etheostoma spectabile. The sequence goes on along the minus strand of NC_045739.1, from coordinate 22,067,488 downwards.
CCCCCATCACCTCCCTCTCTATTTCTAGCTTACCCACACACTTTCACATACATACATGGCTGAACTCACTGACCGTCTGCTGCACTGGCCCTGACATCCATCCATACATCCCAGACTGTGACCTTCGGATGGCGGCTCCGCATCTCCACCCGGCATGCGACAGGGGGATGGGACGCAGGGGAAATTGGGAACGGCAGGTGTCATCTTCACTCGTGATCGATAGATATTAAACTCAAACAGCAGTCATGCATTTAGGAAAGGAAGGAGGTTGGTGGGGGTGGGCCAGCTGGTGCTGACAGGGATGATGGTCAGGGACGGTGGCGAGGGGTGCCTGGTATGCTACTCATTAAGGTTATATATATATATATATATATATATGCACCACATACCTGGGGCGGCTGTGGATCGGTGGTAGAGCGGTCGCCTGCCAATCGGATGGTTGGTGGTTAGATCCCTCGTCCTGCAGTCCCATGTCAAAGTGTCCTTGGGCAAGACACTGAACCCTGAGTTGTGTGTAAATGTGTGTGAGTGTTTATCTGATGAGCAGGTGGCACTTTATACGGCAGCCTCGGCTACAGAATATGAATGTGTGTGAATGGTGAAAGGATCCTGTGTGATGTAAAAGCGCTTTGAGTAGTCGTTGAAACTGGAAAAATGCTATGCAAGGACAGTCCGTCCGTACCTGTAGAGGCCCCTGCAGAGTCCCCTTTGTTGCATGTCACACCCCTCTCTTCCTTTGTTTTCTGCATGCATCGCTGCTGTCATCTGTCCAATAAAGGCAAACATAGTGAAAAAATCCCTTTTTTTTCAACCTGGGTCTTACTCTCTTGCTGATAGCCTGTCCATGGGTTTGGTTCTCTTAATGGTCAGTTGGACTCAGAGACAAGCGTTTGAAATTATGAGAGAAAAATTCAAGTTTGTTTCAAAAGCGTTCTGCTTGCCTACCTGTACATTGTTATGCCAGGGTCACATTTCCTGAATCTCTACAACAGAGGCAGCGAGAGAAAAGTTAATAGTCGGTTTGCCACAACTATAAGAATAAGTTAGTAAAAAATAGATGAAGTGTCAGTATTAGTAAAATGTCACCCAATGAAATCTGACAGAAAACAAAGAGAAAACTTGCACACTAAGGCAGATTTGATTTTTTTTGTGCTTTTATGTATGCATTTGCATCCCAAAAATCTCTCTCAGGTGAGGACAAGATTGTCACAAACAGGGAGAATTTCACAAGCTGTTACTGGTGCTGTGGAATTGCTTCGAGATCTCCTTTCTGATGTCAGGAGCGCAGTCTGATTAATAAAAAAAATGCAGGAAGCAGACATCCAGACAGCCGGCAGTGTGGCACACACACAATAGCTAGTGCCTGTGGCTCCAGGGAAACTCCAACTGAAGATCATTCATAAATGCAGTTTACTTCTTTTTTTATATGTCTACTGTAAAAGCATAAGGACTTAAAGATCCCCTCTTGTAAAAAAATGACATTTTCCTGCCTTGTTAGATTATAAAGCAGGACAAGGTGATATACTGTATACATCAATATCAATCTACAGATACAATGCACACAGCCGGTATTGAGAAACTGTGCCTTTAAAACAAGCCGTACCATGATGTCACAACTATGTCACAAATAGGTAGAAAGCGCCGTTACAGTCATTCCCTGGCTGCAGAGACGGTGCACGCTGAGTACGCGAGTCCCCTCTTGGCAATTTTGTCTTGAAAAGCCCATTTGCAGTAATATTATATGAAGACTGCAAAAGTAAATGTTCAATTTCATTCTAATTTTCTTTTTTTTAATGACCAGAAACAGAAGTCCACATTCGGTCAGTGTTGCTCGATAGTCCACTGTTGGTAGTATAGACGTAAGTGTGTGTGTGTGTGTGTGTGTGTGTGTGTGTGTGCGTGTGTGTGCGTGCGTGCGTGTGTGCAAATGCCCCCCTTGTTTGCTTTTATTCACTTTCCTAAGTCAGCCAGAGGATTGACATCTTTATTCTCCTTTAAGGAGCAAACACAAACGTAAGAAGAGAACTAACCAAATGCCAGCTCCTCTGTTTCAATATGGAGGACCAATTGGTCCAAAAATGAGGTATGACGATAAATCAACGTTGAAATATAATAATGATGACAAATGAGTTCTTTGAGGGAAAGCGATGTGGCTGACCTGTCTTTCCACTTTGTGCATGGCGAAGCAGGAAACTACAGTAGGGAGGGCTGGGAGCAGTGCTCCTGGTAAAAGCTATAAAATAAAGTACTTAGATGGATAGTTAGGGCAGTATGTGCCCTGTGTGTGTGGTGTGTGTGTGTGTGTGTGTGTGTGTGTGTGTGTGTGTGTGTGTGTGTGTGTGTGTTATTGCGTGATGTGTGGTGTGTGGTGTAGACTGGACGACTTGATGAAGCGGGTAAATTTCACTTCTCCTTCTTGCCTGTATGTTTCCCTCAGCAATCACCCCATCCTCAAAACCACCCACACACACACACACACACACACACACACACACACACACACACACACACACACACACACACACACACATTCTCATACCTTACTCGCCGCTCTGCTCTGGCTTGACCCTCCTTCACACTTGAACTGCTCTGCTGTAGTGAGAAGAACATACTGCAGTCATTCAAACATACACAAACACCCCCCACAGCCCTCAAACAGAAACATCGGCCGTGTGTGGCTGTCCTTTACTCAGAGAAGAGGGATCTGTGATGCGGCTTTGATGCCCTCAGACACACTCAAGGTCTGCCCGTTTCTCCGCCTGTCACCGACTTTGACGCCCTCAAACACAGAGACAGGGACAGCAGGAGAGAAAGTGAGAGCAAAGAGATTAATAAAGAAGAGATTTATTGTATTGAAACAGCAAGGAAGAAGAAAGTGGAAGTGAGGGGGAAAAGAGGGGAGGAGGAGGAGGAGGGAGAGTGAGAGGAGTAGAAAGAGCGAGCTGATGTTTGCTGACAAGGGCAGAAGCGAGGCCTCCTCTGAGAGCAGCCTGATGCAGAAACAAATGAGGCGACAGGAGGGAGCAGACAGCTCCGTCACACACTCTGATGTGCGTGAGTGGGCGTGGGTATGTGTGTCTTTTCATAAGTGTGAAAACCCCCAGAGTGGTTGTCACTGTTTCTGACACTGAACCAAAGGGAAACATCCACTTTCAGGAAAGCCACAACAACAGTAATGCTCATAGGTGCATTTAGCAAGGGCAGAGAGGACAGGAGAGGAAAGGAGAGGAGGGGGGAGGAGGGAAGAGAAGAGGAGAAGTTTTAAAAGTACCTTTATTAGAAGAATTATAAAAATCAAAACAGTTCAAGGAAAAGAACCCCCACCCCCCTCACAAACACCCAAACGACTGAAGAGGAGAGGAAACAATAAAGGAGAAGAGAAAGAGAGGAAAAAGGAGAGGGAATGAGAAAAGGAAACTGGAGAGGAAGCAAGAGAGGAGATGAGAAAGGAAACAAGAGAGGAGAGCAGGAAAAGGAGAGAGAGACAGGAGAGAGGAAACAGGAGAGGAAACAAGAGAGGAGAGGAGAAAAAGCAGGGAGAGGAGAGAGGAAACAGAGGAAACACAAGAGGAGAGGAGAGATTAAAAAGGAAAAGGGATAGTAGAGGAGAGGATGAGGACGAGGAGAGGGAACAGAAATGCAAAGAGGATATTTCTGCTGCTGGTAAAGAGGACGTTAGTGAGGCACAGGGGAGAGTTGGCAGTGTCATGACGGCACATCAGCCTTTCAGTCAACTGTTGTGATAACACACAAACACAAACACACACACACACACACACACACACACACAACACAGACTCCCTCCCCCTGGCTGGCAGAGTGGTATATACTAGCAGCATGTGTCTGATGTGCTGGGCTTCTGAGGAGGCAGTTAGCGGAGTAATGGGTGCTCACACAGCTTGTTACAGGGCAGGCAGAGATATGGAGAGACAGTTAAGGAAGGTAGAGAGAGAGAGAGATGTAACATAACTATATAATTATTAAGGATGAAAGTCTATGTACAGTGTGTGAGAAATAGTCACATTTAACACTTGAATACATTGTAAATCAAATATTAAATGTGGCACTGAAAGCTCAATGCACTGCAACTTAAGAAGACACCAGCAAAAGAACCGTCTTCGGCAATTTGACAACACATGCACCGCATTTAGGAAAAAGAAGTGAGACAACACAACCACATAATGAAACGGGCTGCAAAAGCCCATACAAGCACATCTGTTGTTTGTCTATTTGTTGTTAGTTTCCCAAGTTGCAGTGCATTGAGCTTCAGGGCCATTATATATATATATATATATATATATATATATATATGCTGCAACCACATTCCCCCTGGTGGAATAATACCTTTTGACTAATCAGCCCTTTGCTGTCACGTTTCACTGTGCAGGGTAGGTTCAGGTCAGGTTTAGGCAACAAAAGTACACCTGGTTAGGTTTAGGAAAAGATCGTAGTGCAGGTTAAAATAAGTTTGTTTGTTACATAACCTTTGTGGGTGAAGACAATTACGTCCATTGCGTAAGTTATTTCACTTACAAATGAAATATGTCAACGTTGAATTTTGGTTTCATATGGGACATGAACAGGGGTCCCCTGGGTGAAAGTCCTGTATCCCAGCTCCTATCTTGTCAGAAGGCACACCACACAAACACACACACGCTCACACACACACACACACACACACACAGAAAGAAGACGAAGGGCCTTGAAATTAGCCGCGGGAAGAGGGATTGATGGCAATGGTACTTATGTGTATGAGTGTGTGCTTTTGTAAGTGTGTGTGTGTGTGTGTGTGTGTGTGTGTTCACAGGGCTAATATGCATAGCCACCTCACTACTAAAACTAGAAAAGATTAATACCCTTCAGTGGTGGCTGCTGGCTGCCTTTTCCTCACTGTCTGCCGCTTCCACCTCCATTTTTCTTCTCTCGTTCTTCTCTGTCTATTTTTGCATCCCACCACATCTCCCTGAGCACTAACTGACTCCAGCTCCCTGTCTTGCTTCTGTACTGCAATACCTCAGCTACCACACACTCTCATTCTTTCTCTACAGCATCATTAGCAAAGACATGCCTCCGCTTCTTCTTCTCCTTCCTGCTCCTCCTCTTGCTCCTTTTTTTTCTCTCATCTTACTACACTCATAATTTTACTTCTGTAAACTTTTTTTCTCAGTACTCTCTTTCCTTTACATCCTCATACACATCAGTGTGTCCCTGGTGTCTTGTGTTTCATTTGAGTGAGTGATCAGTCTTCAGTGCTGCATAGCTCCATTCAAGGCTGCCATCAGTGTGACAATTAGGCCGGTAAATAAAGATAATGTGAGCCACCCGGGGTCCTTAACTGCAGCGCTGCAATTAACAGAACTGATTGGTGGGCTAAGCCTCAACACGGAGGGTTGGAAATCAGTGAGTCAGAAAGAGTTGGAGTAGTCCAACGACCACTTCATCTCGAAAAGAATGAAAAACCCCCGAACAGTTATGTTTTGTTGAGTGAAATGTTCCTCACATGAATTATACTACTTGGACTAATGCAGTTACTTTGTGTTTTTCAATGGTGTACAATGAAACTGCCAAGATTGTGGGTTTTCTGTTGTAGTTTTCCATGTCCTGTTTTATTTTGTAGTCTCAATTATCCAACTGTTGCCTTATTTTACGCCCTGTCCTTTGGATTTACCGTCTTTTGGACTATCTGCCCCGCCCTAATGTCTTTCACCTGTCCCCCAGCCCTTGTGTCATCTGCCCCTTGTTCACCCTCGTGTCCTTGTGTATTAAGTCTTGGTGCTTTCTGTTCCTAGTTGTGGTTCATCGTCGTCCGTCGTGAGTGTTGTGTGAGCTGTGTTCCGTGTTCTTTATTTCCCCGTTCCTTCCGTGTTCCTTGGTTGTTCTTTTGTTTGGAAATTACCAGCTTGCGTGTTTTGTAAGTTGTGACAGTTCAGTGGATAGGAGGACCCAAGCACTGAGAGCAGACAGGCAGGAGAAAGATGGTGTCGAGGATTTATTAAGAAAAAAAAACGTGCAAAAAAAAGAAACGACATGAGTAAAAACCAAGGCAGGCAAAAAACAAAGTCCAAAGAGAAAAGGATAACCAAAAAAAGTAACGCAGAAGCCACAGGGCAGATGCAAACAAACAAAACACACTATGTTTCCATCCACACGATTTTATCTGAATTAAGTGATATTGAATTCAAATGCTTTATGAATTTCATGAATGTCAACTCAAAGTAAATACGTTCGGTCTCATCGGATTTTACATTGATCAATATACGGCTTATGCGATAAACGCTGATGGAAACGTTATTTTTCAAATAAATAATGAATTGCGATTAAGTTT
>NC_045739.1:22052683-22061153 GCF_008692095.1 Etheostoma spectabile | reverse complement strand
ATTTTATGGTTGCAACCCGCCACAGAACAAAGAAGAAGTTTTAATTCATTTCCGCCCAGTATTTCCGCTATGTTTGCACACATGTTGGTGGATTAAAGTGGACAAACGAGGAGATGAGAGACTTTTTGAATATAATTTATCAGAAACCTGTGAAGGAAATGGCCGAAAAGGTTAGGACAAGCTGTGGGACGTCCTCCGGAGTAAATGGAAGGCACTCAAACAACGAGACATGTCTCGAAATAAGAGTCTCGCAGTGGTGGGAAACCAAAAGACAAGTTGCATCTGCATCATCATGGTGACGTGTTGATAGGGTTGTTGTTGTTTTCTCATTATTGCTTGATATGACGCTATCAGCTGGCATCAAATGAGCACGACAACTTATGCAATATTGATCATTTGTTGGTAGATGATGCGATCCAATTTGTCTAGAAAAACTTTGTTTGCAAATGTTTGCTTGAATGTTGTGCCATTCAGCGCAAAAATGAACGGAAACACCTTAAAATGTCTAAAATCAAATCGCAAAACAGTGTGACGTCATTACACACAGTTTTTTATTCTTTTTACAGCCGTTGGATGGAAACACAGTTTCACCAGCTTTATTCACATGAGTTTTTTTACCGAACTTCAGATAATTTGATAGACAAGTGGATGGAAACTTAGCTACTGGCACTGAATACTGGTGACAAAAGGCAGGTGACACAAGGGCTGGGAAACAGGTGAGAAACATCAGGCAATCACAAGGGCGGGAAAACACAGGAAGTAAAGCAAGACACAACAAAACAGAAAACCCAGACAGTCAAAATAAAACAGGGCAAAAGACAGAACGAGACAGAACAGACTTTCACAATAAGACAAGATAATCCAAGGCAAAAATCAAAAGAAACTACAGAAAATACAGAACAAAATACCAAAACCATAACAGAAGTTGTCTTTGTGTTATTATTAAATCATTCTGAGTTCTAACCGCTGCTCCCTCCTTGTCTTTCTGCTCTTAGTTCCAAGCCAGATTACTGACAAAAACATTGTTTGGTTCTTTTGAGACAATCTAAAGCAAGTGCAAAGTTTCATTACAACATGTAATCGGCATCAACAAAACCTCAGCTGCCACTCCACCCGGTGCAGCCAAAAGGTTTTATCTGGAGTCCTGAAATAATCACACAGGTGGAAGAAATGGCCGTGTGCTCCATAGAAATTCATGGAATTACAACTGCATATCCGCCACTGCCACCTTTGTGCTTGCAAATGATTACAGGCCTATGGCTTTAATTTGCAGATACATTAGATTAATGATTATGTATTAAGACGGGGAGAGCGGATTAATCGTTTTTTGTGCTTACTGGTAATCACCAGCTGGAGGTCATACTTTTCCCGTCCTTAATTACTACTCTACATCCCTGGATACATCAGACAAAACTTGCTTTGGCACAGATGGAGTAAAAATAAAACGAGTTAGAGAGAGGATGGCGGAGCAATTGGAAAAAGGATCATGAGGTATTCCACAGTTGGCAGAGCGTCGGAGTGCAGCTGAGGCGTGTTCGCCCCGGTGCCAAGTCTCAGGGTAGGTTTGCTGGGCAACGCCAAGACTTCCCACTGTGGCTTCTGTTTCCCAACACCTGTCCCACAGCAGCACTTGATGAATGTGCCTGGCATCACAACATAAAGACCCAGAGGGAGAGGTCCCATCTGCAAACCTGGCAACACATCTAAAAGGGAGCAGAGGCTAAAAAAATAAACCGAGAATCAAACGTTACTCCTCTCTGTGTGGTTCTCAATCTAGACATCTCAATCTCAGTGGATTCACAACGGACACTTTACAGAATGTACATTCCAGGATAGGAGGGAGAGCAAAATCCCTGGGTTGGTTGTGTTTCTTTAAACCAATCACAAATGTCTTGGGCGGCGCTAAGATCCGGGTGCAGAGAAAATTGTCACGGAAAGGAACTTGTTTTGGTGGAACATTTGCACCCCGCAAAAGAATAATGAGAAAATGATGAGAAACGATCCAAACCTTAACCCTAACCCCCTAACCCCCTAACCCAAACCTAACCCCTAGCCCCCTAAACCCTGGGGTCAGAAAACTATCAGCTGACACTGCACTGAAGTTCCAAATCAGGCTTTTCCCAAACAACTAATATGAGGACTGTTTCTTTGAAAAATGAATGAAATGACAACATATCTCTAGAACAGGGTTCTCCAACGTTTTTTACCCAAAGGACCCCTTAACTGACAAGAAAAATGGAGCAGGGGCCCCTATTACATCTTCTTTATTAATCTCTACATAAATTAGGTTGCATATTAAACTAGGCCTAGGGTAACGTGTGGGCGCCCTAAAGCCTTTTTACATTTTTAGTGTGACAATACTAAGCTATAAAAACAATCATTGTTGGCATGATTTTATAAATCATGTTTTAATGTTAAACACATGTGGCACATTAAATCCTTAGATCAACTGTATTTGTGGATGGCTACCATAGTCACTACCTTTTCTATAAGCCAGTTAGCCTATCATTAAGGGTATTTTCACAAATAAGCTGATTTATATTTGCCAATAATATGTTGGATTGGATTCATGTTTATTTTAAGTTTTGAAGAAAAACTTTTAAACAATTAACAATAATTTGGTAGCCCCCCTGCTGTACACTCTGAGGACCCCCTAGGGACCCCCCGTGACACCAGTAGTCCAAACATATGTACATAATGTGGCACTAAATTCAATGGTGGGGTAAATTCTTGTGCAGTATGGCAGTGAAACGAGTTACAGGCAGCCACACAGGCGGACTTCCCATCTCTTAGTAAGTCTTTCTTCCCGATGCTACAGCTGAGACACAGTGGCTCTCTGTCGGTCAGGTCTGTTGCAGCAGAGGACCGGGACACCAGCGAGGTGGAGACAAGAGAGAAATCGATAGGGAGTTAAATTGAAGAATCTGTGCCCATTACCTTCCCTGTTTCCCTTCTTTCTCTCTGTTTGGCTGTGACAAGACTGCAGCAACGGCGGGCTGCACGTCGGCCCCATTCACATCCGAAGCACACACCTGCCACGACAAATAGAAGCAAACATTTTTATTTCTCATTGCAGTCTTTGCCTGACATGACTCCATCCATCCATCCATCCATCTTCGACCGCTTATCTGGACTCGGGTCACGGGGACGGCAGCTACAGCAGGGGACCCCAAACGTCCCTTTCTCAAGTTACCAGCTCCGACTGGGGAATCCCGAGGCATTCCCAGGCCAGGTTGGCGATATAATCCCTCCACCTAGTCCTGGGTCTCCCCCGAGGCCTCCTACCAGCTGAACGGGCCTGGAACACCTCCCTGAGGAGGCGTCCAGGGGGCATCCTTAGCAGATGCCCAAACCACCTCAACTGGCTCCTGATACCTCTCAAGCCTTCTAAATGAAAATACGTAAACTTTTTCCAGTCAAGCTTTAAGTGCAATCCTTCTTAATTTAATCTTTTCTTCTGAGTCGACAGTGCCAAGGAGTTTAGTCATTTCAAGAGTTATACAGGCCTACGCCGAAGTTGATTTGTGATTGAAAACTTCATTGAAAAGATTTTAATTTTCAGCACTATTGATGCCAAGTTAAAGCCCATTCTCAATGCACCAGTGTCTTCCCATGTACTATTGCTGTGTGACTTTTTGTCTGTGGTCTGTCGGTCCAGCCAGCTCCATCCCCAGTCCACAGGCTCATTACTCATTTCACACTGAGCAATCGAGCAGAACAATTCAGGATCACATCTATTTCAATCTGATATAATCACCCTCGTGAAATCTAATAAATTATGCAGCACTCAATAGCTCGGCACCGGTCCCCTCTGTATAAGCTAGTGATGCCAGCACATTATACTGAAAGTCACTGCAGAACACCTCTGTGCACTTCCTGGGTACAGGTTGTTTTATGTCAGCAGTGGTGAAAAGTATTGTACTTAAATATATATTTTTAGGCAAGTGTAGATAGATGGATGGATGTATGGACTTTAGTAATCCCAAATTGGAAAATTAATCTGTTAAAAGCAGCAAGTTACCAAGACCATACACACAAACCAAAAATAAAAGAAACATCCTAGAAATAATAAATGAGATACAAATAAGATGAAATAAAATGAGATTGCAAAGTTACAAAATGCCAGAACTACATGTAGATAAGACAAAATTTACAACCTACATACACAGTGTGTATAAAAAAAAAGTGTTATAGTAGATATGAAGTGGCCAGTGTGCAAGTAGCATAATTGCAATATTTTAATGAGTGAGGTATATCCAATGGGTGTAAACTGTCCAACTTGAGAGCGGTTAGCCACCTCGTCTCGGCTAGTTACATAGAAAGCCGTGAAGATTTTGAACAGTTCACCCGGAGACTGAAGACAGAGGACATTCCATTCAGAAACCTGTATCTCACTCAAAACAGCATGGATAGATTTTTCCAAGTTGGTATGCATGTGGAACCACCAGAGACACAAAATAACACTTCAAATTCTCAAATCCCAGTTTTTTATCAATAGGGGCACTTTAAAGTTACATTAAGATAAAGTTGCAAATTGCCCAGCAACAAAACTAACAGGAGAGTCCCTGAAGTCCCGGCAAAAAATTAAAAAAACATTTTCTTAATCTTGTTGCACACGATTAAAAACTTGTCTGTACAATCTTAAGTGCATAAGGAAATATGTGGACTTTGAAGGCTCCATAATTTAAGACTCTGAAAGGAGTCATTTTGTATAGTGAGTATTTTTACAGTGCATTTTGCAGGTAATACTTATGAAGTGAAGATAATGGGTAGACGCTCAGTCTAGGTGCTAGTTCTGGGTTTATCACTCACACAAGTGTTTCATCACTCGCTCACCTGGTTCTACGGTTGTAAATAGACCCTGCTGTGGTGGGCGAGGTGACGGACACACCTGCTGGACCCTGCAGGTCCAGCCTAGTCTTGTGTGGATGGCAGCTGGCCCACCTGGAGGTCCCAATCTGACGGGTTCAATGGGAGTGACGAGATGGGGATGGTCACTCCCAATGAGAGCAGGGGTTTGACATTTGTAAGGGTCCGTATAGGAAGGCCAGTGAGGTTTGGGGTGTTCCGAAGTTGCTCCATGGGTAAGTATGGCAGCTAGTCCAATGCGAGCACTGGTGAATGCACCTTTAATCTTGAACGGGTCTTTGGCTTTGACGGCGAAGAAATGAGAGACACTGATGCACCACTGAGTGTCTGCACTTCCTCTCTAATCGTGCGGAGTGGTAGGTCTTCTTGAGTCCCCTGCACCCCTAGCTTTTCTGCAGCATCTGGCAACAACATAGTCCTCTCTGAGCCGTCATCAAGTATGGCATAGGTGTTGATTGATTGATCACCATGGTGGATGCGGACTTTGACCACTTTCAGAAGGACCCGACTGCCTTCAGTGGGTCGGTCTAGATATAGAACCTCTGTTGTGCCCCTCATGCCATGGCTTTCCGCTGCCGGTGTAGAAGCTGCTTCCTTTGATGACCTCACATTCACCTCGTGCAGCACCTGGAGGTGTTTCCCTTGACAGAGGTTGCATGTCTTTTTTAAGTTGCATTGGGCCGCCTGATGTGGCCGTGCACATCGCCAACATCTCTTGTTACTTTTTATCCATTCGGTCAGCTGATCCTTGGTTAGCCTGGTTACCTCGGTACACTGACTGAGGTAGTGTTCCTCTTTGTGCAGAAGGACAGTATGGCTTGCTCTTGTCCCTTTGAAGGGCTGCTTAACCCTACCGCCTCAGGTTTCTTAGATTTGTCCTTCACACGTGGAGGACAGTGTAGGTTGCTTAACCTTCCTACCCTCAGGCCTGGACACATGCTTCTCCGCGTTCCTTTCACAGCTGACTGTCCTTCAGAGTCTTGGCACCAAGACTCGTATTTCAGCCACTCTGAGAGATTAGTTAAGGTGTGGGCTTGTGTGCCCTGATGGTACATGCAGCGGCGAAACTCAGCTCTCTGCTCAGGTGGCAGCTTGCTCAGCAGGCGAGCAACGTGTGAGCCACACTGCAGTTCCACTTCACCCTCGTGGCCTAGTGTCTTCAGCATTCCCACAAGTGACTGAATCTGGAGTGCAAACTTCTCAAATGCAGCAAAGTCTCCCCGCCTTATGTCTGGTGAGTCCATCACGGCAGCAATACGTCTCAGCGCTATCTGATGCGGTTGGCCAAATTTGTCATTTAGGGCAACCATTGTGTCCGAGAAGGGTGTTGGGGAGTTAAGGTAAGCATCTGCTATTAACCTGGCTTCTTCTAGTTGCAGGTGATCGACAAGCACTTGGTATTTAAACAGCTCAGATGCATCATGTGGTAAGAGGTTCTCCAATGAGATCTTGAGCCGTGCAAACTCACTTGGGTCCCGACTTGAGAAGTTGCGGATGTTGGGCGTGGCCCACGGTAACTGGCTCTGGATGTGGAGTTATGACTCTGAGATGATCTAAAGGGCAGTGGCTTTGTCCATGCCATGTCTGGGTGTTTTGTTGGGCGTTGGGTTGCCACCAAGCTCACTCTGTTGACCAACTAAGCTGTAGGTACTTGTACTCGGCGGAGGTAAGCCGTGCGGCTGGGACAGAAGTGAGCAGGCTTGTACCAGGGAGTGTAGACGGGCATCGTCATCCCATGCTGGCAGTAGAGGGGCCCACGTGCTGAGGATTAGTTGTGGCTGGCCCACAGGCCTGGCGGAGCTTCTTCCTTAATTCTTGGAACCTCATCTATTCTCCTAATATGAGGATGTAGCCTAGGTGGGTCACCAAGCAGAAGTCCGGCAATTACTGGTTCTGGCCATGGTGGTGGTGGCGCAGGCCAATCATCCCCTTCCTCAGCTTTAGGTTCACTTTCAACGGGTGGCTGTGGTGGCATCACCGCTGACTCTGGCTTTCTAGTATGGAGAGAGGTTTGAGTCTGTATGTTGCAAACAGCATCTACTAACTGTTTCATATCTGCTCGCAGCGCCCTAAGCTCGACTATATCCGATGCCATGTGCCGCTGTGTCTGCTGCAGGAGGTGTCTTTCATGACGAATGTCATCTAACTCAACTCTGCTGTCCTCATGTGAAAGTATGGGGTGCAGCGCTGGAGGTAAGGGAGTAGAGTAATCTCGTAGCTGTTCCCTAAACTCTCTCTCTGAAAGCCGCTGGGGGGCTAGCTGATTCTTCTGGCTGTGCTGTGGGCTATCAGCCCTATAGCTCAGGTCCATCTCCTGAAGAATAGCATCCCGCCTCTGCAGGCGAAGGGGAAAGTCATAAGGGGGGGTGAGGGGTGTCATCCTGGCATTTCCCTCCTGGTGAGCACTCTTTAATTCCTCTCTGTACCTCTGACCGAGGTAGCCTTGATGATCGACCTCATAGTCTGCAAAGCGTACAGGTGGGTGGATATGGCGCTTGGGACGTGCACCACGAGCAGCGTACTCTGGATGTAGTTCCATCTTTGACGTAAACCCAGTGATCCGGCTCGAAGGACCATCAATGAAGTGAAGATAATGGGTAGACGCTCAGTCTAGGTGCTAGTTCTGGGTTTATCACTAGGTTCACTCAGGTGTGCCGGCCAGAGCACCACTTAAGGCCACTTATTCCAGAGTACGAAATGAAGAGCTGAGAGGTAGTTCCTTTTATGATTATTTATTTTCTCTTCTTCAATTGTGAGGGTAATTCTGCTGTGTGGGTGTGTGTGTGTGGTTTTCTAAAAGAGAGAAACAAATACAAATGAATAAGAGAAACTAGAATACATCATCCCTCCTTAAGCCCTAATATACATTACCATACATAAAAGAAACAATAGTCAGAATATGACTACATACCTAACTCTAATAATGTAAACGAGAATAAGATTCAACACTTCTCATATGCCTTCATTAGTTACCGATACATACACGGCACTTCCTGTCATCTATAATACAATGTAAAGCCTCCAACTAGCTAAACGGCCCGATGCTTTTATTGTGAAAACCCCGACCGGAAGCTATGTTCGGCCGATTAGCAAAGCCCCGACAGAGAAGCCTCGACAGCGGCACACATACACATATTTAACACTACTTACTTCGTATTCTACACAACTACAAGTATGAACATCCTTACAAAAGTAGTACAGTAGAAACGAGTTTAAACACAACGTTACATATTTTGGCTCGACGCCAGGTGAGCCGAAGCTCGAAGCTAGCATGAATGAACGTGGCTATAATTAGCACAACGGTCACGTAGCGACCTCTTGAACCCTTAACTATCATTCACGTTAAGTAACACAAATAACAGCTGGTTTAACAGAAAAATACTATCACGAGTTAGGTAGCAAATATACTTACTCTTTTCATTTACGCACACTCTTAAGGAAGGTGCCGCTCACAACTGCTCTCCAACTGACCGACTAACTCTTTCATACTGCTTGTTAACGGTGACGTCAACTAAAGTATACATACCAGCATGCACTTTGGCTGTTAAAAGCACTGAATAAAACGGGAGTAAACGTGAACCATAAAGCCATCTGGTCAATT
>NC_045739.1:22036672-22045196 GCF_008692095.1 Etheostoma spectabile | reverse complement strand
AGGTTCACTCAGGTGTCCGGCCAGAGCACCACTTAAGGCCACTTATTCCAGAGTACGAATAGAGCTGAGAGGTAGTTCCTTTTATGATTATTTATTTTCTCTCTTCAATTGTGAGGGTAATTCTGCGTGTGTGGGTGTGTGTGTGTGGTTTTCTATAAAGAGAGAAACAAATCAAATGAATAAGAAACAATGAATACATTCATTCCTCCTTAAGCCCTATATACATTACCATACATAAAAGAAACAATAGTCAGAATATGACTACAATGGTCAAGTGTACTAAATAATTGTTACACTAACATAACTTTGGGGCCTTTTCTACAACTTATGTACTTCTATCCAAATACACAGGACTTTTAGTTGTAACAGAGTATTTTAACACTGTGGTATTGTTGCTTTTACACAAGTGTTAGGAACCGGCACAAATTCACAACAAAAGAAGGGAGGCCACACAGTTAAGGATTAAATTAAAATTTATTGAACCCACAATGAATAATTTTTCAAAAAAAGAAAGATAAAAACACGTATTTCTGTGGTTTAGTGAGTGCATGGTGGTAAGTGAGTATGTGGAAAGTACAACAGACCTCAAACAACAAGCCAAACCAAAGAACAAGCCCCGCTGGCTGTGTGGACAAAGAAATCTGCCAGCCATCTTAAATAGGAATCAGAAGGCGATCAGGCCTGGGGATTCAGGTTCCTTGGGTACATTCACTTTTAAAACGGTATGAACTGTTTTGCAACGGTTTCCACACCGTGAAATGGTGTGCAACGGCTTTGAAAAGTGTTGTCTCTCGTTTGGTGGGTGTGTCTCTTGTTTACTGGCTGTGTCACAGATGATACCAAATCAGCAGTGATGCATGTGTAAACCCCTAATCATAAAAAGGCAGAGCGCTTGGGCACGCAACAGGGTGTTCAACGCACACCCATTTACTTAAAAAAAAAAAGTGTGGCCCTGCAGGGAAAATACCCAAGAGCCACCCACAGAGTGGCAGGGGTCATCACACAAGTAAAGGATACAAGAGCAGTCTTCCACTGCTGTTTGTCAGTAACATCTGGCTGTAAAACAGCTCTGAGTGACTAATGGGCTTCATTCTCATTCTGTTCTGACCTGACGATCTAATAAAATTAAAAAATCATAGGATAATAATATGTACTGTATACTGTAATCATAGCCACTAGCCAGTCAAGTATCTCCTTAAACGTAATTCCTAAACCTTAACATCAGGTAACATTGGAGATCATAGGCCTATAGCTGGCAGTGGGTCCCTGGATGCCATGAAAACTAATATATTTTAATGGGCCTGAGACCTGGGGCCAGACAATAATTTTCTTATTTGGGTCAAAGGCTGAAAGTTGAATAACCTCTGCAATAAAATGAATGGTATTTAATGGTATACTTGCACCCTATAGTCTCCACTTATTACCTTGTGGACACAGAGGGGGGAGGGTTAGATTTTACAGACTGGGGGTCACGCTGTGTAAAGAGGCCTGTGGAGATATGGTCAGTGATGAGTGTGGTCTATTTAAAGGCCCTCAGGGTTTAACACTATCTTTAATTCCTCAACCACCGGTTGGGCTGTTATCTGCTTTGCACACCGCCGGGTGGCTGCAGGTCACATACTCAAAGCCAAGAGTCAAGACACCATAGTCGGACATGGTGTTGGTAAATTAGCTCAGCGATTCCCAACCATGGATACGTATACCCAAGGGGCTACTTCTGCAGTTGCCAGGGGATACATGGAAAGATTGTGCAAAAAAAAATGAAATTATGATTTGATAAAAAGAATATATTAACATTAAGTCAACTGTAAAACCTGAACACTTCGTGTTCCAGTTATGTAGGAGAAAACAAGCACAGATGTTTGGACAGATGTCTAAAAGCAATGAATAAAGGTTGGACTAAATAGCCTTAAGTAATGGCTATTAACTAAATAACTGGTTGAACCAGTCAGCTTAAAGTAACCTCAGTGGATAAATGGTCACATATGGTAATATGGTAATATGGTAATATGGTCACATATTAAGTTATTTTCTAAGTAGAAGTAGTCTAGTAGTCTAGTATTAGTATGATTGCTGACCCAAACCAACCTTAATATTGATAATTCAATTTTAAGAAAAACATAACAATATCCACTTTTATTTAATGGATAGTGTTTTACATTTAAGGGAATTGATAAATGGGTACGTGAGCTCATCTGACCGGGCTGTGGGGGTAACTCAGACTAAAAAGGTTTGGGACCATTGAATTAGCTTGGCTTAGGGTGGGGTTGTGGTTAAATCAGAATCAGAAATACTTTATGGATCACTGAAGGGAAATTCTGTGGTAGAGTATTACACACATTTCAAGCCAGTGTTATTGCACAAAACAGATATTATCATCCAGTTTCAACCTCACTAAGTGTCTAAGGGTTAGGGTTAGGGTTAGTGTCACTGAATTAGCTTGTTTGCTCATGTGAGTTCATTTTCTTCAGTGTTTCTCTGACTCTGAGGTTGTCTTCCCAATGTTAGCTCTGTCTCCCACCACTTCTCTATAAACCACTGAGCAGAGAAGAAATGCTCTTTTTTAGAGAAACAAATGTCTACATAATGTACAAATGCTTCTCTGTCCTTTGTCTTCAGCTAAGTGCTTAACAAGTGCGTTTTGGCATGGAGCATTGATGTTAACTACAAAGTAAGGAAAAGTGAGTCATTCCAAGGCCTTTCTGAGACGTTATTTACTGTGCCTCTGTGTCTGGTACCATAGATCACAGCAAGCCGGCTGTTTTGGTTTGCAATATTTCAAATGATTCAAAAAAGCGCACTAAAAGCAATTACAGTAAAAATCATCTTGGTGTCCTCGAGGGACAATGAGACTTTGTCTTGACATCATCTCTGTTTACAGTTACATTTGTGTCGCAAATCAAAAGACATCCTCATACCTCGACAACATTACACGTTGATTTCCGAAGACTCTCAAAACGATACAACAGTGTTGTATTTACTGCCAAACAGTGGCGGTGTAATCATGTAACGGTTCTACTTAACCTAATGGACACTGTTTTTTCAACGCCATGGATTGTTATTTACGGAAAGGTTACGTCTCGACAAACAAAATACTTAGGGTTAGTCAAACATGAAAGGAGATGCGTAAATAACTGCTAAAATCAGGACATAATGTGACCTAATGAACATCATGGCTTCATGGGCTAAGATACGTAAAACTTGGTTAATTTCAAAAAGACCGTTGACAGTTTTGGTATCCCACAGGACACAAGTCCCGGCCTCCTTTGTTTTTATGATTCATCCACCACCCCAACATAACCTGTCACACAGAATTTGACACTCTCACCCAATCACATCTGGCATGCCGAGGGGCGAAGCCAGATGATGTTAACTTTCGGGGGTTAGCCCAGACTTAGGTGGGCACGCTCCCTCTGGATGATTCCTTTTCTAATTGCATTATATTTCAAGCAATTTGATAATTTAACGCCTGCACATTATTTGTGACAAACATGATAATTGGCAACTGCATCGGATTATCAAAGTTTATTTCAGAGGTGTCTCAACAAATATGGTATATGTCCCTTAACATTCTACAAAACTTTGTTGTACAATTGAAAGTATATTGACAGGCAACATTGTAGTGTGGTTTGGAAGGGCTACGTCACATGACCATAATCTTCTGACAAAGGTGGTCAAAACTGCATCTAAAATCTTCCATTAGGGAGACGTTTGCAGAGCATCCCAATGCGTACATCATGTTTTGGGGGTAGTTTTTTACCCCATGGTTATAGGGTTACTGAATGGCACAGCAAGAAGGAGGGCTGTGGTCTGAACTTAGCCACTATGTATACTGTGCTTGGATATTCTAGAAGTTTTTAAATGCTATTCATGTTATTTATAACTGTTACTATTGACTAGTGCTGAGAGAGTGCAAAAGGCATGTTGTATTTCATTGCTCTGTACTAAGGTGCATATGACAATGAACTTGAAGTTGAAGTTGAATTGAACACGCATGGAACCCATTTTCATTCAGATATCTGCAGGTCAGGGGTCAAGGGACCAATTTGCAAATGTCCAGGAGTGTTTAGTTTCATATCATACCAATATCTGGCATTACCTTAGCTTTAAAACAGAACCTGCTACATCCTCTGAAAGGTATTAAAGATGGACTTAACCATTCAGCGCTTTTGAGAAAATATCCGGGGCTGGAGGCCTAGAAGCCCCCCCCCCCCCCTTTCTCCACCCCTGGTGCCCAGAGCATTCATGCGACACTGAGGCGAATGTCTATACTGGGTCTGTCTCTTTCACGTATTTCAAAGCCTCAGCAACAGGACAAAGAGGTTTTGCCGATCGAAGCAGAGTTGTTTATTGGCAATAAATGTACAGTTATATCATATTATGATCATATCTTGTTCATCAGGCCATGAAAACATTATGCTAAAGCGTTTTGTAAAATCCTTAGAGGCTACAGACAGCTGACGGAGACACACTTCAAGATGCTGATTATATTGATCTACCATCTTTTACTGAATGAGGATGGGCTGGCAAATAACTAAAAACGTAGCAGGGAGAGGAAGGGCCTGCACACACGTTAGATTAGTTTAGTTTATATACATCATGGACTATATATAAAACTAAAAAAATCTGCAAAAAAGAGCAGTTATGCATTGTACCAGAATTAGCTACTAGCTACTTTCCATCTGTAGTCCCTGTGTGTGTGTGTGTGTGTGTGTGTGTGTGTGTGTGTGTGTGTGTGTGTGTGTGTGTGTGTGATGACAGGGAAATGAAGCAGAAGAGACTGAGTAGTCTGAGAGAAAAGGTAAGTAGATGGTTTCTAATCTTGGAAACACTTAAAGACTCAGACCATTTGGCTGTAGTCCAGATCACTCCCTCTTCAGGCCCACTCTCTTCCTCTCTCTGTTTGGTTTCTGTACATTTGTGAAGGAGTGCTTCATGGGTTTCCTCTTCATCATACTTGGTC
The DNA here is from genome assembly GCF_008692095.1 of Etheostoma spectabile. NCBI lineage: Eukaryota > Metazoa > Chordata > Actinopteri > Perciformes > Percidae > Etheostoma > Etheostoma spectabile. Next base: position 22,040,233 of record NC_045739.1, on the reverse strand, counting down.
GAACAGTTCAGGCTGCTCTCATGAACCATTCATACATCGAACAATGCGAGCAGCTGACTAAACAGCAAGTTGTCGAGGATGTCATTCCTCTCGTGAGACAGGTATAAGACAGTTCAGAAGGAGAAGGATGGCCTTGATGTGTTGCCCGGTTTTTTGGTTCACTTCCTGTATTTGGGTCGGGTAGGAACTGAACTATGAGGCACTTGGAAGCGAACTGAGACCCCTGTTTTTTTGGGCAGACTAGAAAACAGTTGTTCATTCCGCACCAGAGTTTGAATGAGCTTTCACACTGTCCCAAACCATTACTCCTGGGTTCGGTTTAAACCAGGGGTGGCCACTTCCGGCACGCCAGAGACTCTGATCCGGCTCGTGGCGGCAAAGGGCACTTGGCTAAATTTTTTTTAATATTTTTTAAAATTATTCTGAAAAAGAGTTTACAATTTGCAAGCATAGAAGATTACTTTTGTCCGAAAGAAAGGAGAAAAACAATTTAATTTCCTTTTTGATTCAAATGTCCTGCAACGACGAGCTCAAAGCATAATACAACAACCTCCCTCTGCTTGAGTTTTATAAACATTATGTGCTTGCTAAAGAATTCCCTGGTCTCAGGAGACATGCACTGAGATTCACGTCCTTGTTTGGCACAACTTACTGTTGTGAGCAATTCTCGGTTCCGCTCAAGACTGACAGACCAAAACCTAGAAAATCAACTGCGAGTAGCATCATCCTCATCGCCATCCAACATCGGAGGCCTAGTTTAAGAGAAGCCGTTCCAGCCATCTCCCTAGACAGCAGGCGCGTGCAGGCGTGAGATGCAGCAAGGCTACAAAAGATCAAGGTAAATTAAAAATTTGTCAGCATTAGAGGCATTAAAAAAAACACATTAAATACAACCAAAACAATAGTGTGACGTCCTTCCGCTCGTTTTCTGTATGTCTTGTCTACAGCTGTGTCAGGAGGCCTCAGGAGCAGATGTCCAAAAACAAAAGATGGCCCGCGAAACAAGTTCTAATAAAAACTGATATGAACCTTGATGCCATAAAGCTTCCCCACACCTGGTTTCAACGGACCCAACAGCTCAGAAGTGAAAGTCTTTATATACTGCTTATGAATGCTAAACAGTGGAGTTAAAATACGTTACTAGAAAACTTTCCTACAGTTATTTTCTACTTCAGCACACACAGACTACTAATATGCACATCAGCAGAATGAGACATGCGCATATGGAGAGAAAAGAAACACACACACACACACACACACACACACAGAGTTGAATACATACACTAGATGATGGGATCACGGCGCAGGTAGTTTACATCTGACACCGGCATAAATGAATATGAAGGGATGAAATAGGATTAGCCTCTTTGCTATTGATTAGCTGGCTGTGTAATAATTAAAGCGGGCTGAGCCGCAGGGCTACTGCAGTGTATATATGTGTGAGTGTGTGATGAATGCCAAGGTCCCCAAACTCAAGATCACTCCACTCAGCACAATCACAACCACCTCTCCTCCTGCCAGCACGACTGCAGCCAAACCACCGCATGGTCACGCAAGACGGGGTTTACTGCGTGTGTGTGTGTGTGTGTGTGTGTGTGTGTGTGTGTGTGTGTGTGTGTGTGTGGGTGGGTTTGTGGGTGTTTGAGAGACAGTGTGACCAAGTGAGCCTAGTATGAATGCATTTACGATTTTTATTTGAACTATTTTTTTCCATATATTTTTGAAAAATACATTTGTAATCTAAGAATTGTAATCTAATCTAACAAAATCAGTAGGTTGCAGTGTACTGATACTGGCAAAAAACACTTGTGCATAGAGTCTGTTTCTGTCTCCATACTGCCTCACACACACACACACACACACACACACACATATGCCAACATTAGTGAGACCGTGTGTTTGTGTGTGTGTGTTGTATGTACACCACTGAGCAGTTAGTCCTCTATCTCCCTGCAGCGTAATCTCTTGATTTGTGGGATTGACCCCTCTTAATTCAATGGAAGAGAATCGCTGTGACAGCAACACTGAATGGATTTTCAATGCACTGCACCTGGTCTAATAAGTTCAGGGATAACCTCTGCCTTCCTGCCGCACGCACACACACACACATACACACACACACACACACACACACACACCACCACACCACCCCCCCAACCCCCACACACACACCACACCACCACACACACACACACACACACACACACACACACACACACACACACACACAGAACTAGACGAAGAGGGGAGGGGCAGATCACAAGCACAGATATTGTACAAACTGAATGAAGTCATCGGCCTTAATCAAGCGATTGAATTCCTCCGTTCTGTCCTCTTACCTTTCCCAGTCTCTGTATTGTGTCCCTTCAGTCTGGTGGCTCTGATCAATGTCCTCACCATGGGCTCTGTCTCTGTGGAGTCATCCCAGGACATCGTCATTAGGAGGCTGTTGCCAGATCTCACAGTCCCCTACAATAAAGCCTGTTAAACCGCCGATCCATCAGTCTGATACCCGGCTGTCAAACAGCTTACATTTAACATTTGAAGACGCTGGCTGACACTCATCTTATCCACACTTGGAAAAGGCAGCCGTCCTGTCCAGGGAGGATGCTTCAGGATGGTTACTGCCAGGCTTCTCTCCTGTAAAACCAGCTTCCAATCTGGAGGCAGACACCATCCCCACATTTAAGAGAGAGCTTAAAACTCTCCTCTTTGATTAAGCTCATAGCCCAGGGTTGCCTCGGACCAGCTCCTAGTTCTATAGTTTTAGACTGCCGGGGGGCTGACCTCCTCTCTCTCCATCTGTGCTCATTCATGTCCCTTTAATGCATGATAATGCTAACCCAGCTCCGGGGAGTTTATCTCCAGGAGTCTTTATGCTTTTTCGCCGATCTGGTGGTTCAGGTGGACCGCTTTTGGCAGCCGCTGCTGTTGTCCTTCTCGACGCCCCCCTATCCGGCCCTGCTTCTGCTCGACGCCCCACTATCCAGCCCTGCTCGACGCCCCCCTATCCAGCCCTGCTCCTGCTCGACGCTCTGCACTGCTACATCTATTATGTCTAGTTATGGTTCTTTTAGCTTTATTGTTGCTATAAGTACCACGGCGCATCATGCCAACTGCTATGAATGTTATCAATCATGTATATCTATATCAGGAGCCATTTTTCCATCCACTTCTCAATCGAATTATCTGAAATTCGGTAAAAAAAAACTCATGCGAGTAAAGCTGGTGAAAGTCTGTTTCCATCCAACGGCTTTAAACCAAATCAAAATCTGTGCGTAATGACGTCACATGCTGTTTTGCAATCAAATTGGAATATCAAATTAATTTCAGACATTTAAGTTGTTTCCATTCATTTTTGCACTGAATTGCACAACATTCTAGCAAACAAAGTTTTTCTAGACAAAATGGATCATGCAGTCTGCAAATAAATGATCAATATTAAGGTCCCATGGCATGAAATGGTTTTTAACAAACAAGGTTTTTTAACATTAATATGGGTTCCCCAAGCCTGCCTATGGTCCCCCAGAAGCTAGAAATGGTGATAGGTGTAAACCGAGC
>NC_045739.1:22036369-22036662 GCF_008692095.1 Etheostoma spectabile | reverse complement strand
GGTATCCTGCTCTGCCTTTGAAAAAAGGAAAGCTCAGATGGGCCAAACTGGAATCTTGCTCCTTATGAGGTCATTAGTAGCAAGGTTAACTCCCCTTTCTCTGCTTTGCCCGCTTATCCATGAGAGAGAGAGAGACATCATGGCTTTGAAACAAGCACCATCTCTGCTCCTCAAAAGCTACAGAATCAGAAATGGCACATACTAATGAAAGCTTAATATGGGACTGGCTCTAGTGGCTGGAATTTTGCACCAAGGCTGAGTTTTGGGAAAGAGACTTCAGATATGGTATTAGG
>NC_045739.1:22035416-22036359 GCF_008692095.1 Etheostoma spectabile | reverse complement strand
ACTAAGGTCTATATGAAAGCATCCAAAGAGCACCATGTCATGGGACCTTTAAACCTTTTTGAGTCGCAGGGGGATTTTTCTTCTTCTTAGTGGCCACTGAACAAAATCCCTGGACAAAATGAGTGCTCTTTGTAGGGGCTTGTGTGAACATCTGCCAGTATGATGATCAAAAGTTAGATCTTTTTGGTGGCCTTTTTTTTTTTCTTCATTTAACCTGGTTGTTGTCACTGAGTCCCTGGCTGCAGCGGAGGCTGAGGTGACCTGGAGCGCCATTGTGACCCTGTGCGGCATGGGAAGTGTTGCGTGACCGAGAGTTTGGAGGTTGTGTCTGCAGAGGCTCGGGGAGGTCAGGGACAGTCACACCTCTGTACTAGACCAAACAGAAACAGGAAAAGGGGAGAGGAGATGAAGGAGAAATGAAGGAGAGGAGAAAGCCGCTGGGTTAATGAGCGAGGTTGTGTGGATGATAGAAAGCGTGCTAGATTTTAAGCATGCAGCCGCTGGAAAACATTGTCCAAAAATTTAGTCAGAGCTATAAAGTAACTTAGTACATTTATTCGTGCATGCTGTACTAATTATTAGGGAATTATTTGAGGGAATTATTTTAAATTTGAGTTTATAAAATGTCATACATTGAATTTCATCAGTCAAGGGTTAAGACCAGGTGGGTGTAGTCAATTTTTTGAGGACACAAAAGCCAGACCATGGTTTGGTTTGATCCGGACTGAGACCACCTCTTTTGGTTGGACCAAATTTCAGCCGTTTGGTCCAGAGCGTGGTCCGGGGGAGGTTTGACCTCTGTAATTCTGGTTTGGATCAAACTGAAAAGTCTGAAAGTCCAGACCAAACAAGGTACGCGTGAAAGCCCACTAAAACAATGGTTTAAACTCCATGGAAATAATGAATATGACTTAAAGGTCCCATGACATGGTGCCCTTTGGAT
>NC_045739.1:22035170-22035406 GCF_008692095.1 Etheostoma spectabile | reverse complement strand
TATATAGACCTTAGTGGTCCCCTAATACCATATCTTTCCCAAAAAAGTCAGCATTGGTGCAGAATTACAACCACTAGAGCCAGTCCCCAAATGAGCTTTCCTTAGTATGTGCAATTTCTGAGTCTGTAGCTTTTGAGGGGGAGAGAGGGGGGGCAAGGTGGAGGCTGGGGGTGTGGCCTTAACTAACTGCCACTTTGCTCATTGAAAGCCATGATGTCTCTCTCTCATGGGTGGGT
>NC_045739.1:22033702-22035160 GCF_008692095.1 Etheostoma spectabile | reverse complement strand
TCTCTGGGCGGGCAAAGCAGAGAAAGGGGAGGTAAACTTGCCCCTTATGACCTCATAAAGAGCAAAATTCCTGATCGGCCCATCTGAGCTTTCATTTTCTCAAAGGCAAAGCGGGACACCCAGGGCTCTGTTACACCTATCGCCATTTCTAGCCACAGGAGGACCAAAGGCAGGCTGGGGGAACGCATATAAATCTCAAATAACCTCAAAGTTAAATTGTCATGCCATGGGATCTTTAAGGGTAAGATTATGCTTACAATGTTAGACATGTGACACTTACTAAGCAACTGTGTCAGCTAAATCAATGTTGTACCGCTATAAAAGCAATCCCTAACATGTTGAGTATACTGTCCTGTCCGTTACCTAATTCATCAAACTTGATCTCAGCTCAGTCAGGATTCTCTCAAAAGTAGTTCACTAGTTTCTTCTATTATTTTTTGGGGAAGATTTAAAGCTGGGTCACGACATGCTTTGATCTTTTCTCTATTATCATACATATTTGTATGAACTGAAAAGAAATCCTAATCTCTAAATAAATATAAAATGAACAAGTGTGGTAGGGTGGTAGTTTTGCAGTACTTGTAGAACCGATTATATCAATCGTAAACCGAGAAACAGGTTTCCACTTTAAGGCCAGTTTGTTCTTTGTATGTCTAGTTCTATGTTTCCTGAAGCCACAACAAGCTCAGCTAATTGTCTCCAGTTCCATTCTCCATTTACAATTCTATTGTGGAATAGCTGTTATCTGTCACCGAGATCAATGTAAAAGTAATAGTACTTACCCGCAGTCAGACTAGAAGTGTGTACAGCAGTGATGCAAACGGCCTGCGCCAACACATGCGGCATCCACTGTCTCCTCTGAGTAATAGCCTTTTAATTACAAAGAACAAAGAGAAATCACTGGCAATTTTAAGAGGGGTGACTAATATCTCCTACTGGGGGGTGACGGGCCGAAGGGAAGACTGCAGAGAGAGCAGAGTGGGCCCTCTAGTGCTCAACAGGGAGAAGTACCTGAACCTTTGTGAACGCTCTTCAAAGTTAAGGATGGCGAGACATCAAATGCAGTCAGGACCAAAAGGACATGTCGACTTATACTTTCAATATTGCTCCTCACTTTTAATACTCTTAATATTAAAACTATACTTTACTAACAGCAAAATGCATACTGCCCAATAAAGCAGATGGATTCCTGGGATGGATTCAGACTGTGATATTCAACAGGGCCTAAACAGGATTATTGGGGGAGCATTACATCACTGAACTGTTAGCAATCCTTTTGCTTTTACACGGCATATTATCCACGCCGTGTAATGCACATGAGTGCATGCTTCTCATAAAGAAATATTGTAAAGTTTCCCCCGTCCCCCTCCTCTCATCTTTAAACAGATGGAGCAATAACCTGAGTGAGCTTCCAACTGTTACAATGTGTGTGTGTGTGTGTGTGTGTGTGTGTGTGTG
>NC_045739.1:22030687-22033692 GCF_008692095.1 Etheostoma spectabile | reverse complement strand
TGTGTGTGTGTGTGTGTGTGTGTGTGTGTGTCAGTCAGTGCTATTTATCATTTTGCCGCAGTTGGGTGAAAACCTTGTATGTCCAAATCTGCTGTTTTCTTAGGAAATTGAAAAAAAGGCTAATTTGAAAAATTTTTATTGAGCTATTAACCTCAGACAAAATCCTCTAGAACCCAGATGTAAAAGGTGACCAATAGCATTGATTTATGAAAAGAAAAATGCAATGACGAAATATGGAGATACAAAGTTTCTGGCCCGACACCGACAGTTTGTCTTAATGTGTAAGCAGTATTTTAAATCTGCAATAACTGATGTTTGGCCTCTTGACAGCAGCAGAAACAAGCTGTAAACACAACACTGACATCACCTTTTAAGTTGATATATTGAATTAACTGTTGCGTATTTACACATCCAGCAATGACGGAGCAACATTAGCATTCATTTTAAGTTGGGACTCTGGCCTCCATATGAAAGTAAGTAATACTTACACTCAGCTCTGTCTCCTCCTGATGGAAATATCTGTCAACTGCTCCACGATGTTCAGCAGCTACTTCTCAAATGTGTTGTTTTCTTCTGTTTGCTGCTTGGCAGATATTGTACAGGGAGTTTTACAAGCTTTTTAGCTTTTTTAAGTGTTTTTATGAACTGAAACAAGCCGGAAAAACCCAAACTATTAGATGCAAAAATGCTCCGTAAAGCTGAGGGGAACTGCAGAGTTAGGGGATAATTTTCTGTTTGTTGCCAAAAGTTACACCTTTCACATTAAGTATAGCCATGTGATCCATTGTAAAATGTAAAAAAAATGTTGATTGGTCAAAGCACCTTTAATATTGAATCTGATTGAGGTGGTTTTAAATGGATTCCCTTAGATTCTGATTTTTATAGACTTGAGGCCCATGGTTCCACCTTGCACGGTAGCTGGATTCTCACAATATCGCAAGATCACACAAAAATCCATCTTATCAGGCTTAAAGTTGTCTCGCATTGCCTGACCTTCCCCCACAGCGCTGAGGAGGAAAAGTCTGGCTAGTCCCCACAACATTCCAGGATGGGAGTAAAAAGTGCTCTGGTTTATTAATCGTCTAGGGCGCTGTTAAGCGCTATTCGCAGGTATGGTGCCTCTGCAAAAATATCCTCTGGAATAATGTTGTTTTGGTGGAACATGTGCACGTTGGGAGCTCTGCAATTGAAATGTCTGCTGAGTGTGTTTAGAATTCTGTTAAAAAAAAGAGGAATACAATTTGATTGTCCATTCTAGCTCAGAGGATGTTTTCCAAATCGACCTGAGAATTGAAGTGAAGGTTTGGGACGTCTGGCCAAAAATAAGGGACATTATGTACGGCGCAAGAGCAATCCTATAAATAAACCGTTGTCTATATAGACTAGGTTTGAAGCAATGTGTTTGTGCATCCTGTGAGGAGCTACTGGCAGTTTGTTCAAAACAACAATGGCAGACGTGATAGAGTGTTCAACCAATTATGGTAGATGCTAACTCGGATCCGCTAAACGTGTCAATGTCACAGAACGTGCTTCTTGGTCTGCCATATTCTGCCTTATTCTGCCTCTGATTGGCTTACTCTGGAGTTGGTACCCTATCCCTAAACAATCCCTACTCCCCATGCCTAAACCTAACTCAGTTGACCATTCTACCACCAATCACCTGCCAGGTATTCTTGTTAAGTGCCTGCTCTTTTCCCAAAGAGTTTGTGATGATGGCTTCATTGGGCACATCACTTCTCTGAGTTTTCTGAAGGAGAGAAACGCATTAAAACACATTTTGACATACTGTAGATGAATGGATTGTGTACTTTGGCAAGTACGTTTCCTCACACTATCTTTTCTTTGCTTTGTTATGAATCATTTTGATGCAGACACTCTGATTGCTATCCACACCTTTGGGATTCTGCTGTGGTGCTTCTAACTACTTTACATGCAGTAATGCATCATATAAACTGATCTTATGTATAATGGCAAACCTCTATCAGCAACTAGTATCTTGAGTAGCATGTTGAAGTTTTGACTATACCTGTCAAATTAATTTTGCGGGGTAAAACGAACAGTATCTACCTTCAAAATGCAGCCAAGAAGTTTAAAGTAGCAAAATATGGACATATGTGAGTAAAGGACAGCATTGTACATGAGTAAAACTTGAGTAACTTAGCTAACCCTAGTATATATCCACGATGTTCCACTTCCGGGATTGCTCTGTTGCCGACGGATATTTCACCGCATTTTTCTCTTTTTGGCCATATGTCTGTTACCTTCCGCTTTCGTTTTATGATTTCTGAGGACAATGGTTAACTGCTCCACAGATCTCTGCAGGGTCCAATCCAGACAGCTAGCTAGACTATCTGTCCAATCTAAATGTTTTTTGTACCACTAAAGCAACTTTGGAACGTGCACGTTCCACCAAGAAATCTTCCTTCCCGAGTTTTTTTTGTTTGTTGCAAAGACACTGTTGATCTGTCTGGTGCTTAGCGCCGCCTATGACGATTGTGATTGGCTTACAAAAATGTCAATAAACCAGAGCACATTTGTCTCCCATCCCGGAATGCTGTGTGGACTAGCCAGACCCTTCTCCGCAGCGCTGTGGAGGAAGGTCTGCCAAAGCCAGTCTAACCTAACCCTATTCCTGAACCTATTCAAAAGAAATAGAAAGACCTGCATTTTTGCTGCACTGTCTGAGGGCCGACGCAGGCTGAATTCCCACTTAACGTACTGATTGACATTGTGTCACTACTTGCCTGTGACCAGTATGTGGATGAGTGTTTGACTCCTGCTTGCTCTCTGTCTTTATAGCTGTGTGTGTGTGTGCTTGTGTGTTTTTGTCTGTGAGCGGTGCAAAGCCGCATGCTCCTCTGCTTCTTTGTCCCTGGCCCTATGGCGTCTCCTCCGTCGTTAGGCCAGTGTTAGGGTGGATGTCGACAGATCTCCACGGCCCGTATGCAGTGAAACGCCCTCTCATTAATTTTGCACAGAAAAGACTTGATTACTGAGCCCCCCCC
>NC_045739.1:22023489-22030677 GCF_008692095.1 Etheostoma spectabile | reverse complement strand
CCCTTTACTGCTGAGAACAGCCTTTCTCCACATGCATTGATTTCTCCGGCCTGTTCACCTCTCTCTCCCTCTCTCACTCTCTCTCGTTCCCTCTCTATCTGTCCAGGCACACGCTCCTCCACACTGAATCATCTGAATATCATAATATAGCCCATGATGAATGCTAACTAGACAGCAGCTCCCGCTTTGATTAATGAAGATACCGCTCTGGTTCACAACAGTAGAGCTGGCTCCTCACAGCCGAAACCGCAGATAACTATTTAGTAGGTATTAATCATGGTTAACCAGGCAGCAGTTTTCTTACAGGACAAATGAAGTAGCTTACTGTGGACTTAGACGTACAATGAGACCATCTCTCTCTATCACACACACACACACACACACACTTATTTTGAACCCCCATGCATTCTGCATTCACACAGCAATTATCATGAGTACATAATGCACAAGGTGAGCTTTTGAAGCTGGTTTAATAACGCGTCCACCCGGGTCCTGGAGTCCGTGCATATAACAGCCCCCAGCCTGTTCTCACCTTGTTGGACCGTTTCGTACTCAGTGATTCTTTTGTGGTGTTTTTTTCCTGACTTTGCAGCTCCATTCAAAACAAATCATCAATCTGTATTGCTTCCATATTCTCATGGCTGCATGGATGTTCATATTTTCTGGAGAGAGAAATAATTCTGATGACTTAAACAAGTCGGTCATCAATGTCTGCATGTAAAATAACAATGGTAAGACCAATCATCATATCAATTATGTATTTCCATTAGCAAAAACAAATGTTGTATGTGTATAATTTTAATTTCTTCAAGCTTTCTCCATTCATGGAAATCCGGACCGACTGACCTTTATTAATTATAATAATCCATGTGATATTCAATGTATTTATTTGCCAATGAATAACTACATCATGATCACATTTCAACTAGTACAACATGTTGAGGCCAATTTGTATCTCTGGCATTTACCACAAAAAAAACAGACTCATTGAATAGTCCTGTTCCCACCCTTGGGTGAGGCTACAACCACGGGATCATGGACACACCCGAGCATGACTCATGCCAATAGCTGGCCTTTTTACATATGGAATAATGAACAACTCTTTCAAAAGCAACATATGCATCGGACTACAAATATGTGAAGGAATTAAGTCACCAAAATAGACATAGCTAGATGATGTATATATAAAATGACCAAAGTCATATTGAGACAATCCACTGGGAAATGGGATTTTAATATAAAAAACAAGCTCAAAACACATCTTATAGATCGTGAAAGCTCATGCTCTATTAATAACATCCAAGAAATGTGTATAGTGGTCCCTGAAAACCCCTATTAGCATCCATAGAAAATCCACATAAAAGTAGCATAAACACCAACACATTTATATAAAGAGGTAAAAAAAATATATATTACAATGTATGCCTTGAAGAAAAACAATGAGATGAATAGGATCTTTGACACATCTTTGACAGAAATTTTAAAAGAATGCCACCACCCATACAACATTCATTTATGAAAAGGGAGAATTTTTCATTAAGCTGTGTGTAGAGGAGTTTTTGTTGATTCTCAGTGTCACCTTTCAGTCTGTGTGAGAGGATATGTTCAACAGACATCATGTATTTATATTTTTTAATTATTTCACATCTTGAGCCCCAAAAAAGTTATATTGAGCATGATGGGGCAGCCCCACTGTATATTGTTTTTGAAAACTTACATACAACCAAGCCATAGACAGACCTGTTGTTCACAGGCCTCATGCAGCAGAGGTCTGGCGACGCATGATAACACCACCCTCCAGTGGTGTCAGAGGGCATGGAGTATCTCGTGCACAAAGCAGATAAAGCCACTTCAGTACCATAGTGTAAAAAACAGAAAACAAAATTCAAATGAATTTATCTGGTAATCCATATACCATACACCTTAACCACAAGCATTAAAATGTAGCAAACAAAAGCAATGAATAGTATATAGACATGTTGAACGGAGCAATATAAATATGTAAAACGCTGCAAAATATCATGTTTTTAGAAGTAATTTTCTCATTTGTTAATGTATTCATTCTATTAATCTCCTGGGATATGGAGCTTGGGTTTTGCCTAACTTTTTTCTGCTCATTTCCCGCTCATTAAACGGCTGAAAATGAGCGGTACTATTGATCCTGACCTCAGTACCAGCACACTGTCAGAGGGTTACGCTCTGGTGCTGTGGCTCTAATGTTGAAATATGCCGACAGCGGCGTAGCCATGACACTAGGTCTCACGGTGTGGGCGTGGGTCATGTTGTCTGCATCATAGAAGGAGAGCGTGTTGGATTTGCAGTTCAGGTAGATCCCAATCTTTCTTGGTCTAGCTCCAAATACGACCTTTGTGGTTGTATTTGAACTACAGATGGCATATCCTTGTTTATCATATTTCAGGAAATGATCTTTTATCCCCAGTTCCCAATAGTTCCTGTGTCCAACCTCTATTTCCCAGTAATGCTGCCCTGAAGTGAACTCATTGACACTAAATGCATGGTTTGTCATAATTTTGGTGGTTTGGTCTGAAACTGGTTTACAGACAAAATGAGATGTTGTGCGTCCTAATCCTGTGCTGGAGCCATATAAAGAGCCAGTGGAACCAAATGAAAAGCCTGTTGTTTGGCCGAATTGTGGGGTAGAACCAAAAGCAGAGGAGAAACTTTGTGGAGCCTGGGTACTTTTGAGAGTACAAAACAAACTGCGGCCATCATCAGACACAGTTATGTCTGTATTGTTGCTTTTGAGTGACAGCAGCTCTGCTCGGGGCTGGATTACCTGAAGCATCTCCTTCCAAATAAAGAACTGCAGATGGCTTTCATAAGGCCCCAAAGAGAGAGAGGTATTCACCACTTGGAGATCATTTGCTCTGGGCTGGAATAAATGTTCTGGAGTGGCTGTGGTGTTACCCTCAGCCCAGCTCTTTAAGAACTTCTCTGAGTCTTCAATGTTCACTACGGATTTCACTTTTCTCTCCAGCTCTCTGCTCTCACACAGAGCTGTTTCTATCTCATTCAGGTTCTTGCTCATTTTCTCAACAGCATCTCCCTCTTTGTGTTTCAGCTCATTCTTTATCTCATCTTCTCTCTTTCTCAGAAACTGGTGCATCTGCTCAAACTGTCTGTGGATTTGGGTGGTCAGCTGCTGAGACGTCTCTTTGGTTTTTGTTATTTCTTCCCTCTGCGTGTTTGCTAGGCTCTCTGTAGTGAGGATATCACCACAAAGGTTCTCCATACCCTTCTCCAACTCCAGTCTGAGCGCTGCGGCTGCTTCTTTGATCGGTTTAAACTTGTGTCCTTCGTGCCTGTCCCCATCGCGGCATATGATACACGCCAACTGCTGATCTGTGACGCAGAACAGTTTCAGCTTTTCTTCATGCTCAGGGCACAGCTCAGCTGACTGGAACAAAGAAAAATGTATCATGTATCTATTAGTAAATACAACGACGATGACACATGAAAAAAAGCGGACAGATACAAAGCAGTGATGGTGTCTGTAAAGAAACATGTTACAGATGAATACACTTATTTTTTCTGAGTTTAATAAATATTTGCATCCATCACAGAGCTACAGGTGTATGGAGGCTATATGTACAGTAAACGATCACATGCATGCATTTTAGATGGTTTAATTGTTAGATGTAGATGTTACATTTGCTATAGGCCAGTGCACAAACCCCTGAATTGAAAATGTTGTCTTAGTAAAAGTATGGATGAATCTTTGAGAAACTGTGCTTAACCCTTGTCAAAATTGAAAATCAACTCTTTTGTTGATGCTGTTTATCTACGTTTTTAACTTTTTCCTACTTTTGTCCCTTTTTTCTATGTTTGTCATTTTTTTGAAATTTTCAAAACTATGTAACCCTAACTTATTAACTTTAGTTTTTCAGTTATTTTGGAATTTATGATAAATCAACCCAATTTATAGGAAATTATACCTAATGTTTGAGTTAGAAAAGCAGAAATTAGAAATTGTTTAGACTAAAATTAAAGGAATGTATGTTGATGGATAATCACAGACTAAAAGAATTTCAACTTTTACTCAATACCATTTCAAAACCACTTCAAATTGTTTTCAAAAATGAAATAAAATTAAATTTGACACCCCAAATCAATGAAAGTAGAGATTTGCACTCGCCAAAGAGCATTGCGTGGAATCAAACATGTTATTTTGGGTAGTTAAAAAGAACATTGACATAGGAAAACAGGTCAATTTGACCCGAGGACAACATGAGGGTTAAATTATTAAAAGTAAAAGTACTTAATGCAGAACAATCCTCATATTTTAACTGGAATATTGCTATAATATCAAACAAAAAATTGTACCTTATAAACTACATGTGTTTTGTGTGCACAAATCCTATTTTGTCAGATGAATGTAGTGGAGTAAAAAGCAATATTTCTCTCTGAAATGTAGCTGAGTAGAAGTAGAAATTGCATGAAAAGAAAAGACTCAAGTAAAGTGCAAGTACACAAATTTGTACTTCAGTGCAGTACATGAGTAAATGTACTTAGTAACATAATCATAATAATAATACTTTATTAATTGTTATTAGTTGTTATTACACACATTACACACAGGCCTGAGTTACACACACATACTCAGTACCTATACATGCACTAAATGGAGAGATGTCAGAGTGGGGGGGGCTGCCCATGGAAAGGAGCCCCAAGCAGTGGGGGTTAGGTGCCTTGCTCATGAGCAACCTACTGACTGAGCTACTGCCACCACTACATTAGCCCATTTGTTACGTTATGTAATGGTAATAATGATGATACAATTTGTTTTGACATTTAAACCTGCAACAAGCTCAGCTGCTGACTACATACGGGGTTAACAGTAACACCGTGCCCCGTGGTGTTTTATTTAACTTGTTGCATCATCCCATACTGAGCCTCGTGACTTTGGAGTGGGACGGTTTCTCTATGGAAGCCATTCTCAAAAAAAAAAAAACTGCACACAGCCTACCTTTCTTAAGCCCTTCAGAAAGGGCGTTGCCACACCTAATGCATGAAATATGAAAAAGCAATGTAGGCTTGCTTATTTATGAATACTATGAATGCATCTTATGTTTTTTTAACCACATTCCCATTAGTTTCATAGGACTGATACAGCCTGTCCTGAGTAAAAACTGTGGACAAATAATGTTGCACTTTGGACGGCGGATACTGGGTCTGACACTGCACTGTTTACAGGCAGAACGTACAATGATACAAAGCCTAACATGTGTGCAAGGTCCCGAAATTATCAACATAAGTCATGCTTCACTGGCTTATTAGATGTTGCCTGCATTGCCCACATGGAAAGCACCAACATACCTCTGCTTTCTCTTCCCCATGCTCTTTCTTTTTCTTCACTCCTTCTTTGGCCTTTTCAGCGAGGCTTTTCAATATGTGGCTGGTTGGAAGACATGCCACATCTGGAACAGCTGTGCGACACTGTGGACACTGGGGCTGTGAGCTCAGAACCGCTGTGATGCATCCTCTGCAGAAAGAGTGTCCGCAGAGAAGTGTCACTGGATCTGTGAAGATGGTCAGACAAACAGGACAAGTCAAATCTTCAGAGTAAAAAGCAGACGCCATGGCTCATGTCTTCCTCCCTCTCTCTCTCCTCTGCCAGACTGACTGACTTGGCATTATATTAAACCGTCAGTTTCACTTTCCTGTAAAAAGCCACACCCCATGTAACCTATCACTCATTTCAGTAGTCATTCCAAGATTTGGTTGCAGGACGATCACCCCACACCATGTCACCCAACACAATTACAGATCACTAACAATCAAATCAAATAGGAAAAAAAGACTGTTCACTTATTTTCTAGTTAAGCATTAAGACGTGTTGTTCAGAGTTCTGTGGTCTGGGGTACATAGATCAGTGTAACACCACACTCTAGTGGCCAGATGTTAAAACTGCTGGATGGTGTTGGGGACACATTTCTCTACACTGAGCTCAGACGTCTTCACACAGTTCATGCAGCTCAGCACAAAAAGTGGATCTCACATCCAAAATATTTGTTACGGATCTCAAAACAACAACCTAAAAGACACTAACAACAGGTTGTATTACAATATGTATCACTTTTGGCCTCTTATATGTTGTTTACATCGTTATTGGCATTTGAATAGTCTATTTCCGCAATGTTCCACTTCCGGGATTGTTCAGGTGCTGTCAGAAATTCTGCCGGATGTCCTTTATTTTTCGCTTTATTTGTGTTGACGTTTTAAACTGCGGTGGATTTCTGAGTACTATTGTTAACTGCTCCTCAGATCTAGCTAGCTAGACTAAACAACTTTCCACCCGAACAAGTTCCTTCCAGAGGCTATTTTGCAGAGCCTAAGACGATTGTGATTGGTTTAACCCTCCTGTTGTCTTTGGGTCAAATTTGACCCCTGTCCAAAAAGTTTCTATATCAGAAATTTGTGTTTCTTTCAAACAAATTTTCCCAAAACGTAACGTGGATGGTTCCCAACAACGCTCCTCACAAGTTAAATAAATATAAGTTCACTACTTTCATTGAATCTGGGTGTTCGCATTTGGAGAAAAAAACAAGTGTTAAAAGAACTTTAAAAAAACAAAAGATGACCAAAACCTTGATAAAAGCTTTTTCATTTTAAATTTCCAGGTTGGCGGGAAGACAGCACGAGGGTTAAATAAATGCCAAAAAAACCTGTGCATGTGTTTCTCCTATCCAGGAATGCTGTGTAGACTAGCCAGACCCTCCTTTGCAGCGCCGTGGAGGAAGGTCTGGCAATGCGAGACTACCATCGGTATAATTGGTATACACACAACTCCTATACCACACAGTAGAAAAACAATGGTTTTGCTCTCGGTATGAACGGCCCCTGAATACACCTTCCACATTCAGGGTTTTGCTGACCGCTGTCGGGAGGCTTGATTCTCGTGTGATGTTTACCTGGTATAGATCAATTTGTTTGCTTTGGTCACTAAAACGTCAAGCTGCGCTTTTTCAGTTATCCTGGATATCTTCATTCTACTTTCGTGCAGCAGGCCCCTGGCTCACTTTTTTGTCTGCTTTTTTTGGTCTTTTGCAATTAATTGTTGCCGCTGAGGTCCCAATTAAGGTTAAATGTATATGTACACCAGGCCCAGGTGGATCTAATGCCGCTGATTACCTTCCAGGTGGGTCTAATGCCGCTGATTACCTTCCA
>NC_045739.1:22021149-22023479 GCF_008692095.1 Etheostoma spectabile | reverse complement strand
ATGCCGCTGATTACCTTCCAGGTGGGTCTAATGCCGCTGATTACCTTCCAGGTGTGTCTAATGCCGCTGACTAACTTCCAGGTGGGTCTAATGCCGCTGATTACCTTCCAGGTGTGCAGCCGTGGAGACTGAAAGCAAAGCCACCAAAGAGAGACAGTCACAGATGCCTCCATCTGAGTTTCAAGGGATTTTTCCAAAGATCCTTTTATTGCAGGAATGAATAATATGTCTAATGACGATAGATTGAGGAAATTAAGTTTATTGACTTTCATATTTAGGATATACAGAGGTGATACGATTCATGTGTATAAGCTTGTAAAAGGAATATTTGATGAAACAGTTGAGCCCATCTTTCAGTTTTGGAGCAAAGGACCCAAGGGAATTCTTTGAAACTTTACCTTAAAACATGTGTGAAAAGAGAGAATTTCATACTCTGTGCGATTAAATCATGCAATGAGCTTCCAGAAGAAGTTGTGCGTTGCTGTTCTATTAATTCCTTTAAGAATAGGTTGGATCTACTTTGCCTGTCAAAAGGTGCAATGTGTCATTATAAAGCTTGTCAGTAATTCATGCAACGTATTTAAGACTTGTTAGAGAACTTCAACCATGAAATGATTGTGTTTTATGAAAATAAGATGTTAAAGTGAAAACACAAAACAAATATACATTATATAGATATTTCTCCAACCTATTTGTTTTGATGAAAATAAATCACATTGTTATTTAGTATTCCTGTGTGTCTCCTGTTTTCGTCCTAGTGAGCCAGTTACTGATATGTTGTCCATGCTATTGTGACTATCGTTTATTTATTTCTAAGCCCCTACAAAAGCTATGGATTTTTTATGCTACTTATGACATTGGATGGGCAGTTAAGTGTGTTTTCAAGTAACCAAAGTAATTATATGTTGGCTAAATATGCACATGGAGCTACACACTGAGACGTCATCAAACTGCATTTTGTATTTCATATACAGAAATGAGCTACTGAAGACAGACATGGTCAGTGACACATATTTGAATCCTGTATTTAGAACTTCATTGAGGTCATGGCCAAACCACAGAGCTACCCATCTTCAGTCATAGTACTTACTTGTCTGTCAAATGCTGATTCAGCTCGACTCTCCGGCTCAGCGATTGGCCCAGAGCTGGTAGCACCACAAGGGTTGATTATCATTGGACGAGCGGATCTCCTCTCACTTCGGTGAATCCAAGTATAGAGGGTGATTAATGCCAAAAACAAGAAGCAGGAGAAGAAGGTAAATAGGAAGACAACACATGACGTAAACAATAGAATTTCATCAGAGAGCTTGTTCCTATGTTCATTTTTAATGTTTAACCCAAGGAGCACACGGCCCCCAAGTGTCAGGAAAAAAATGCGGAGGTGAAGTGATTTTGCAAATTGAATAAGAATGGCAGCAAGGAAATGGATATGAAAAATATTAAATGCCACATTAACAGCTGTGTTCTTTATTCGGTTTGTTTATTCAATAATTTCTGTTTTTTGAAAACTGCATTTTCAAATTGATTTTTAAAATCTCTTTCAATTTAAAGCTACATTGTGTACCGTGTTTAGGTGTTCATTTTGAAAATCTATGTTGTTCACAAACTTGCCCTTTTGCATGAATATTGACCACCACCATCAATTTCAAGTTGATTAGTTTGGAATTTGACATTTACGCTTGCATGAACCAGAATCATGCGCCATCTTGAAGTACATATGCTGGTAAAGGACATACAGGACATACTGCTCAGCTGGTAACACTTCATAATAACCATCATTAATAGATGGTAAATTGATAGATAATTAATCTTTAGCTAATTGTCATTTAACTGTTAGCAAACAGTCATTTGACTGTTAACAACCAGTATAATAATATATATAATATAATTATACTAACATACTATACTACTATAATTTTACTGATTATTAATAGTGCTGAAAATTAACAGTTTATTGTTACACACATTTATTCCCTCATGCTTTATCAAGTATTGGGCAATGATAAAAAAAAGAAATTGTAAACATTTAAGAAACGATTTTTAAAACATTACGTCGGTAGATATTTCTAACAGGTTGTTAAGGATTTGGTTTGTAAACCATCTATAAACAGTGTCTGGATGGTTATTATAAAGTTGCAACAGATGATAATAAGATCTTGTTAAATAGTTAATAATTACTTTGCAAACCTCTATAAACATTATTTAGATAATACTTTGTCAGTGGTTATTAGTTGCTTTGTAAACTGTCTATAAACAGTGTCTGGATGGTTATTATAAAGTTGCAACATAAAACACACACATAGATAGATAGATAGATAGATAGATAGATA
>NC_045739.1:22018985-22021139 GCF_008692095.1 Etheostoma spectabile | reverse complement strand
TAGATAGATAGATAGATAGATAGATAGATAGATTTTTGCAATTGATCAATCAATCTCTCTATAAATATCTATCTATCTCTATATATCTATCCAGCAGGGTGCTACTCAGGGGGAGCAGATCAGACTGTGTTGTAGTGCAGGGGTTCCCAAAACTTTCAGCCCGCGACCCCCAAAGTAACGGTGCAAGTGACTTGCAACCCCCCCACTATAAACGCATATAAACATTGCGCGCAACCACACACTATAAGCACGAAAATCAAAAGAGCTGTTCCCTTTTTATTTATTTGCTTGGTTTTATATTAAATGTAGCCACTAGTTTTATCTTGTGTTAAAATCATGGCTAACATATGCTATTTCTAATCGTTTTTAAATTTGTATTTTATTTCTGGAAATCAACTTGCGACCCCCCCCCCCCCCTCCTGGCTCGCGACCCCCCTGTGGGTCCCGACCCCCACTTTGGGAATCACTGTTGTAGTGCGCAGCTTCCAGGTAGGAATGTGGAACTGTGTGAATGTGATCAGGTCGTTCCTGCAAAAGACAAAAAGGGTTGCAAAAGGTTAAATTAAAAAAAAAAAGTATATTTTTTTATATGTATGTGACATTGTTCATACTGCTCAGAGAAATATATTAAAAAGATAAACCTTTGTTGCTTCTCTCCTATGATAAACATGGCCTCACCGCAATACTCTCGTACAATATGCAGAATAACGATAGCACTGATACTTTACTAACATTAGCTTGCGTATGTTGGTGAACCTTGTAGCTGATGTTAGCGATGAAATGGTACCAAAATAACGTAAAACTCTAATTCCACTGGTAGGGACACTCACCGACGAAGCTGCCGCTAATTTTTGGTTTGGCCACCGTACAATTACAACGAGCTCGGAATGGGTTGGGGGGGCTAGAGAGGGAAATTCAGTTGGTTGTCATATCCAGTTTCACCGCTAGATGAAAAAAAATGATGACACCATGTGGCTTTAAGAATGAGTGTGTTTTTAAATTATGTATTTATTTACTGTTTAAAAGCTTAGAATGGTAACTATTTATATAATGCCACCATTTAATCATGGATTTATTCACGGATTTGTAAACCGATTTAGGAAGTCCTGCTTTTAATGTACAATTTTATTTAACAAAGAAATGCTCTATTTCAATTTCCATTTCCCTTGATGTCTTCCTTAGCCTCTCCATGCGAACAATAATATGCATTTATTTGTTTTCTCTTTTTTTTTTTTTCTGGTCTGAAGCTAAAAGCTCATCCTCGTTGGTGGCACCAATCAGCCTCCATACAGAAGGGCTTTCACCGCGGTTCCAACTCGCCTGCTCCCTAGAAGGAGGGCGCTAACGACTACACAACGATGCCATTATTTCTACCACTTTTGTAGCCTTTTTTCCACGGAAGACACGGCACCAATGACAGACCAGTATGTGAGAAGAACGGACTACTACACGTGTAGCTATTTCAAGGTAAGCCTCGTCATTTCATGTGATTTCTTTTTTTTTTTGTTGAACTGAAGGATGCGCTCCGTGGTGCGGCTGCTGCTCAGCATCAGCAGCGTGGGGATCCATCCATGTATCACATGTGCAAGTGGTTGCCTAAAAATACAGTCCCTGTGTAGTCTGCAACATCTGTAGCTATACCGATCGTTGGGGACAGAATATCATTTCTAGGTGTATTTATAACACTTGATGAGGCTAAAAGAAAACGAAAAAAAGAAAGAAAAAAATGCTCGTTCATCAACAGCATCTGGTTGCAATAATCCCTCACAGGGAGCTTTCTCTAATCCATGGGCATGCTCTGTCACACAATACTGCGCTCATCCAAATTCTGTAATGTAACAAACACGCATGGAGACCGCAGTAGCCATAATCTATAATTCAAAACGACGCTTCAGTGGGCTATATGTCACGATTAGTGGAGGAAAGGGATGACTCCTTCGTTCGTTGCAGTTATGCTTTTGTGTTGGAAGTGAATGCAGAATAGAAAAGGCGAGGCTACCTGTGGCCATTCTAACGGAAATCACAGATATCATTCCCACTCACACAGTGGCCCTGCCACGTGCCTTTGATATCCCAATGGCTCAAATCGAAAATATATATATAGGCCTATGCATGTATTTATGTATATGAGTGTGTGTGTGTGTGTGTGTGTGT
>NC_045739.1:22018099-22018975 GCF_008692095.1 Etheostoma spectabile | reverse complement strand
GTGTGTGTGTGTGTGTGTGTGTGTGTGTCGACATTACAAGTCAAACCGATCCCTGATGATGTGATTATGCATTTTTTTTTTTATTATTATTATTATTATTTTATTAGACAGTTACATTCACTGCCAACGCCACACACAAAGCAGCAACGGCACTCGACCAGTGTGCCTGTCTTACATCAGCTTCACGAGAGCAAGTGCAAACCGGAAACCGCTGCAAAGCAGACAGGAGCGCGGTATGCTGTGTCGTCTATCACGCTTTGTTTCCTATAATACGTCTCACACCTGCGCCTCGGGGAGACTGACTGAGCATGCCCAGATGGGATGCAGAAGACAGGAGAGATGCATCGGAGAACATCGGGGAATTCCCAAACTGCGAACCTCTGACTCATGCTGGATGTTTCGAAGGAGCTAGTTCAGGGGCGGACTGGGCTTCTGGCAATTCTGCCCTAATGCCATGGCAAATGCACGGGCCTGGTAATGTGGGCTGGTCTGGCTGGATTGTTGTCCCAGTCTGCCCCTGAGTTAGATCTAATAAAAGGATGTATACTCAGTTGTGTAATGCAGGGAGAGACAGAGAGACTAAATGTTGTATTTCCCATATTAGTTAAGATAAATTTAGATCCTATGTAGATATGTTTGAGACCTAAAAATAATCTTTAATTTGTGATGTTTCTTTCAGATAATAATGAAAGCCTAATAATAGCTGCTGGCTAGCTGTGTCATGGCTTTAGTTCAACATTCAACAGACAGTTGAATAAGCATATTTCCATAATAGCGAACTATTCCTTTAAGTATCTTCATGCTATAGCTTGAAGATACTGGAGAAATGTATCTTTAGGGCAGGTCAGAGTGTGTGTGTGTGTGTGTGTGTGTGTG
>NC_045739.1:22016694-22018089 GCF_008692095.1 Etheostoma spectabile | reverse complement strand
TGTGTGTGTGTGTGTGTGTGTGTGTGTGTTGACCAACTGTGTAAAGTGTGACTAAATGAGACCAAGTATGAAGAGACATTTCAGTTTAACTGAAACCTGTTCTATGTTTTATTACTTAGTTGTTTTCCGATACCGGTACTAAAAATAGAATGCACTATTATTTTCTGTTAGCGTTGTTTCTCCAACAACTCCAAAAGCGGCAGAGGCCATGGTGTCTCGCAAAGACACCTTTATTCTGAATCTGATCTCTGAAACGAAGTGCAGTTAGTCTCCTCTGTGTCTTTAGCTGCAGACTGTTGTACGTCCCGATGTTGGAATCCTTTTCAGTGAAACACGGCCAAAACGCTAGACTAGCTAACGGTAGGCTAACGTTACCTGCTGCCCAGAGTCATGTTAACTAGCGTCTGTTTGCCTGTAACAGACGCACCGAGCACCGGACGGCGCTGCAGGCATGGCACCGAAATGAGACACCAAAATCTGCATTGTCGTTCCGTCCTTTAGATACCGGTCGTTGAGGAACGGCTCTGGGTTTTGGTACCTAAGCCTACTTACGACTAAGGGTGTCACGATTCTCCTCATCTTCGATTTGATTACATTGATTTTTAAGGTCACATTTTGATTTAATTCTCGATTTTTACATTTGTTTTATTTAAAGCACAGGTTGCTATGCCATTTTCAAACTAGACTTTAATGCAACATAATATCTGACCTTTGTTCGCAATGTACCACATTACGTTGTCAAAGTTAAAACAATTATTAACATCATAATATAACAATAACTTAAGTCAATTTAAGCAAAATAACCTGCCATCTAGTTTCTCTTTCATAACTGCAGTCTTATTCATGAGAGATGCATTCAAGTTCACAGCAAAACAACCAAAAACAATAAAACAGCCATGTCCATAGTCTTCTCTGGACAATTAAGTGTCTTAAACTATTTCCGAACAGTTGCACATATACCACACAGATAACTGCAGTTGTGCAGCCAGTGGAAGGACATGGTACACGCACGTAACTGCTGGCAAACTGTGGTTTGATTGTCGACAACGCAAACTCACTGGAAATCCAAACTACTTCCACACCGGCGTCTTCAGTTAAAGAGGAGGGGGGTCAAGTTCCGTCGAGGGGTCTCCTGCATCTGCAGATGCCATGCTCTTTTGACTGTCCGGAGCTAAATTAGAGGAGGCTGACTCCGCAGCACTTCTACACCGGTGTGGACGAATGGACCGAAGAGCCGGTTAATTACCCGAGTCGGGTCACTGAACCGGGAGAATGAACCGATCCACTCGTTTTTTTACCTCATTCATGCCGGCAGTGCTCCGCTTAAATGGAGTGCGATCGGTGTATGCTCCAATTTGTGTGTGTGTGTGTGTGTGTGTGTGTGTGTGTGTGTGT
>NC_045739.1:22015073-22016684 GCF_008692095.1 Etheostoma spectabile | reverse complement strand
GTGTGTGTGTGTGTGTGTGTGTGTGTGTGTGTGTGTAGCTGGTCTGGTAACTACAGAAGGGTAGTTACCCTTTTTCAGAAGGGTAACAAATGATTAGTCACCCCTTTTCAAAAGGGTACCCTTTTCCAGAAGTGTAACAAATGATTAGTTACCCTTTTTTAAAAGGGTTGGAACTAATCATTTGTTACATAGTAATCTAGTTAATGTGTTTGTTTGTTTTTTTCGCTTGGCAAGCCGATGGGACATGACATGGCAACGTCGATGATTCCATTTTTTAAATTCAAAAGTCAAGATTGTGAATTCATTTTGGTCAGTTTCATTTTTGACACCCCTTACTTATGACCCGGGGCTGTAAGCTGTTCACTGCTTCCTTTTCAGTTTGAGGTAAAACCATGACATTACACTTTTGTTATGTGCAAATATAGAGGCCATCCATCCATCCATCCATCCATCCATCCATCCATCCATCGTCTTCCGCTTTTCCTGATCGGGTCGCGGGGGCAGCAGCTCCAGCAGGGGACCCCAAACCTCCCTTTCCCGAGCCAGATCACCCAGATTACAAATACAGAGGCTTGTTTCACACATGTGAGGCACCTGTGCACTGCACTAAAGTCCCTACTAAAAGGGGGTCTTTGTGTGTGGGCTGACAGCAGTGACTCAGTCTTTCCTGTCAAACCATAAGAGACACGTCAGTCCGGTCAAAGGTTTAACTTCCTCGTCATTTCGGTTTTATTTGTTTCTAGACCTCACCACAGCTACAACAAGCTGTTTCCTGACGCCTCAGTCCGCGATTTAATCCATCAACAAAGATGTATTGTAAGATCACACTGACTTGTGTGATGAACCATGTGAAAATCTCAGGCTGTACAGTACATAATAGGTAACATGAGATTTTCATAATGACAGCATAGTGCTTTCACCGGGAGTTCTGTCGCCGTGGTGATAAGCATTGTGGAGAACTAATGCAGTTTAAATGACGAGATTTTCTGACCCAGTTCACAGAAAACAAACGGGGACAGAGACGGATACAGGACTCACACATGTCCCTCATGCAGCGTTGTGCACTTAAGTGGCAATTAAGTATAAGCAGCTTTTCAGCCATGAAATCTCTATGGCACCTGCCCTGTCATGGGTTAACATACCACACTTTCTCTATTTGTTCATATCACTTCAATTTTATTGCTGCAACATGGGATTGTCAAGCAGAAAAACTGACCAACACATATAACATATGATAAAAAATCAATACTTGGCGCCTGTGTAGTAGTATTGCCACTGAAAATATCGCGATATGCTGTATCGATTTTCTCCCCCACCCCTATTAGATGTCAACTATTAAATGAATCACCAACTATTTTGATTTTTGATCGTGTTTGATTTATTGTTAATTTAAAAAAAAGGAAGAATTCTCTGATCCCCGCTTCTTGAATGTGAATATGTTCTAGTTTCATAACTCATGACAGTAAACGGAATATATTTGAGTGTTGGACAAAATACATTTGAAGACGTCATCTTATATTTCTTTTACATGATCTACAGACTATATTGATAAATATAAACAGTCGTTAGTTGCAGCTCTACACTCTAAGAAATATCTGTAAATTAACAGTT
>NC_045739.1:22013414-22015063 GCF_008692095.1 Etheostoma spectabile | reverse complement strand
TGTAAATTTTAACAGAAATTGTCCCTTGTACGTGATTTACAGGTGTATCTCTGTTCATTTACAATATAACAGAAAGTTATTTTTATTTTTTTACCATTGACACAGTTATTTAACTGAAAAATTCAGTTTTTTAATTAAGGTAGAAAGTCCGGGTAATGAGCTGCCGGTACTTTTTCCGTTATTTTACGGATTTATTTCACAGAGTGTACTGTACTCCTTATTAAAGCCTAGTTGAGACTGATCTTAAGCTCATCTATCACAGCAAAGAAATACAGAGAGAGAGCACGTGTGTGGAACAGTATGAGCTGTATATGTGGTAGAGATGACTAGCAAGAACAATGCAGAACGCATGCTCCTCTGCACCACTCGTCACTCACTGAACAGATATAGAAACATGACTCGTAATAGGACGGTCACGCAACACTGCTGTCATTTGTGTCGTGTGAAATAACGGTGCGAAGGGGGAAGGCAAGTTCCTGAAAATATGATTGAGACACTCGACCACATCCTCTCGTCACATTTAGCCTTGTACCTTTTAGATCAGGGTTTCTAACCACGCTCTACGTGTGCGTTAGACCACACTCAATGTTTTTTTAACGACCTTTTACTCTTTATCTCTCGGTGTTCATGGTGACACACTTATGGCATTCTCTCTCTCTCTCTCTTTTTCTGTTTTTCAAAGAGTACTCGCTTAATCAATATCAACTGAATATCAACTATTAAATCAATAGGCAGCTATTTTGATTGTCAGATTTTTTTTTTTTTTTAAGGAAAACATTTCTAATTTCTCTGATACCAGCTTGTGGATATATGTTCTCTTCGCTCCTCTTTTAAAGTCATCTGAATGTCTTTTGAGTTGCGAACATAACTAGACATTTGAGGACGCCATCTTAGGTTTCGGGAAACACTGATTGACATGTGTCACAATTTTCTGAGATTTTATTGATCAAACAACTAACCAAGTAAATAATTGACATATTAATCAACAAAGAAAATATTTCTAAGTTGCAGCCCTATTTTTTTTTTTTACCACACACATTTTCATACAGTAATTCCCCTCCTGCATCCTAGTCTATATTCCGCCAGGTTTGGGACTCTTTTCGGGCCCATGTCCATCACCTTCCTCTTTCTTTGTGTTGCCATATTTAAACTCCGGTGGATTTCTGAGGACTATGGTTAACAGCTCCTCAGGTCTCTGCAGGGTAAATCCAGACAGCTAGCTAGACTACCTGTACAATCTGAGTTTTCTGTTGCACGACTAAAACAACTTTTAAAACGTACGCATGTTCCACCAAAATAAGTTCCTTCCCAAAGCTTTTTTGCAGCGGCACAGTGGCTTTTTACGCCGCCCATGACCATTTGTGATTGATTTAAAGAAATACCAATTATCCCCCATCCCAGAATGCTGTGTGAACTAGCCAGACCCTCCTCCGTAGCGCTGTGGAGGAAGGTCCTGGCAAAACGAGACTAGCACCCTCTTGACCTCCATGATTCCGTGGAAGGCAGAGGTGCTGCTGAGGCTCAGTGCAGCTTCAGGTGATCAGGTCTCATCTCACACACACACACACACATAGATGTCCCCTCTTGAACAAGTTCCCTTCAGACTACTTCTGCATGGCCTGAAATCCGAAAGCCCCCCCCCCCCCCCC
>NC_045739.1:22012770-22013404 GCF_008692095.1 Etheostoma spectabile | reverse complement strand
CCGATTGGCTGGCTCTCTAGGCCATTTCTTCCAGTTGGTTTCACCA
This sequence comes from Etheostoma spectabile, assembly GCF_008692095.1. Taxonomy (NCBI): domain Eukaryota; kingdom Metazoa; phylum Chordata; class Actinopteri; order Perciformes; family Percidae; genus Etheostoma; species Etheostoma spectabile. Next base: position 22,013,358 of record NC_045739.1, on the reverse strand, counting down.
CCAACAGGAGGCAGCAAAGCTTACAAGTGCTGGCATCTGGGAGATGTAAGGCAATGGGGGCTGAAGCATGTCTGACTGTGTGTACGACGAGTGGATTGTACCAATTCAAAGGATACAAAAGAGAGGGCTGCCCTCCCTGTTGCTGCCAAATCGTGTGGATTTTTGAATTGATTTAACAGGGGTTGCAGATGAGAGACCAGCGCCGACTAGGTGGCGAGTGCATGTTAGAAACATTTTCCAACGGCCACATGACGACAGCGTATGTTAGAAATGCCATACAGATTTACGCTTACTAAAGACGTCCGAACTAAGTACGTTGCCTTACAAACATGTGAAACACACACCTTCACTATCTTAAGACATTTGGACTATATACGTTGTCGTCAGTATGACTCTTCCCTTTTCGTTTTTGGTTGTAGAAACGTTCACTGAAGGTTAGGTTAGGTTAGGTTTTGGTTGCATAAGTAAGTTGGTTTAACGTTCTGGGAACGTTAGTTTTTGGTTGCATACAATGTTCTCAGAACGTTCCCCCAACCTTTAAACCTTAAAAAAACTTTAACACCCATATCATTAGTATAGAGAGAGAGA
>NC_045739.1:22012607-22012760 GCF_008692095.1 Etheostoma spectabile | reverse complement strand
AGAGAGAGAGAGTACAGGCCAAAGGTTTGAAACCACCATGTCATTCAATGCATTTTTCTTTCATTTTTCTTTCTCTTTTCTTTCATTTCCATATTTCATTCATGTCTATTTCCATTGTACATTATCACTGAAGGCATCAAAACTATGAATGAA
>NC_045739.1:22010632-22012597 GCF_008692095.1 Etheostoma spectabile | reverse complement strand
ATTATGTACTTAACAAAAAAGTGTGAAATAACTGAAAATAACTGCATCTTATTCTCTACCGCACTGTTTATCTTTAAATACGGAAATTTATACTTTTTATGTTTTCCAACTGTATGTATCTAGTATCTAGATATTTATATTTTTCAGACAGACGGACCAGCTGTTTCAACCATCCCAACATAGACACGTGCCATTACAGCCTGTTTTGCTTTGCATGCAATATGAAAGTCTGGGATTGTGGAGAAAACTAAATGGTCTACTGAATAAGCACGCAGTCAAACCTTTAAATCAAAACCACTCACTGATAATTGAAAATACCGCTAACGAAGTTTACTTTTGACCATCAAAACGCGTTTATCGGCTGTAACTCTGTGATAAAAGGAAATACCAGGAAGATATTTGGCTGATAGAGGGAGGTTAACTTGCTCTGTGTTTTCACCTAAGGAAGTCTGTCTATCATTATTACACTCGGAGAAAACTGGAATGTTTCATCCGTCCCTCATTTTAATCAACCTGGCTCTCCCCTCCAGGTCACATAAACTGATGAGGGACTAGAATTTAATTTACCGGAATATTTTATACTGTCAGTACTTTTAGAGCAACTTGTATAATGGATAAAGGGCCTGGGACATGTATTGGATGATTTGAAATACATTTAAACCTGTAGGCTATAACATAGTCTTACTGTAAACGGATTGACTTGAATACAATGTACATGGCGATGGTGTAGTTAATCCAAAACGTTAGAGTCACATGACCGTCTCCTTCGGTAGGCTAACCGTGGCACTATCCACTCGCCATACCGTGTGTCTCTCTGTCTGCAGTCAGACACATACAACATATACACATGTCTGTGTGTTATTTAACTTTTTAAGTCTTTCTCCTTTATTTGTGCATATAAAAAATTTAAAAAAAAGAAGCAATATACAGTAACAATAAAATGCACAGATGGGATGGGGGAAAAAACCCTGAGGGATAATAAAAAGGAACCGACCTGACATTAAAATTGAAGACAGCTGTCCATGTTTGCCACCAATTTACAAATGGACTTAACATTTTTTTTTTTATAATTATAGAAAAGAGAAAAATGCTAATTCCATACTAGAAAAGGGGCACTACAGATAAAAAAAACAAGAAAATAAAACTATTATCAAAGTCACATATTTACACTACGGTCATCATAACTACATTTACATAATGCTGTACTTCATAAAGCAAAGATGTTTGTTTTTTATCATAAATGAGGAGCGACTGCAAAAAGAAGCAGAAAAAAGAAAGAAGCTTCAGTTCCATAAAACTGAAGCTCTGTACCTGATTGAAAACTGGCCGAGGTTAGTTCTGTAGAAATGAAAACATAGAAGATAGTGGGATGACAGGTGATTGCACGTCTAGTTACAAAGACTTTGTGAAAGGAAGCAGGAAATGAATCGTTACAAAATTGAAATACAAAAGTACTTATCTGAAGTGTATTGATGTCAAATATGTTTAATAACTCCGGGGCTTGGAAGAAAGGGGCAGTATAAGCATTCCGGGTATAGGTGACCATTCAAACACATTGTTTTGGTCATAACTTCATCGGACGCAGAACACAACATGTCAGCTGACCTCTCTGGAAAGAACATCAAATACATGTCCAACTCGACTTAGTTGCACAGTCTTAACCTTTGTGTTGTCTTCACTTCTGGGACCCTCTGGTATCCCTCGGGTCAAATTAATCCGTGACTTACTTGGGGTTTTAACCCTTGTGTTGTCTTCCCGTTAACCATGAACTTGCCCTTCCATGTGAAAATGGAATTTTTTTTGTGCTTTCCTGATGTTTTTGTTTTTTTTTCTGATTTATTTGTCACTTTTTGTTGCTTTTTTAAAAACTTGAGCTGGTTTAATAATGTTTTACACTTATTCTTGGAATTCATGGTAAACAAACCTCATTTGTATCAAATTATACATACGTTTTTAGTTAACAAG
>NC_045739.1:22004536-22010622 GCF_008692095.1 Etheostoma spectabile | reverse complement strand
TGAATTATTTTGACTAATAGTTAAGATCAGAAGATGTTGTGGATCATAGATGGGCATATGTCAAAGTTTAGTCCGGATACTGTTTTGAAACCATAAAAAAAAGAATTCAGATTCTATAAGATTAAATAAAACACCGAAAAATTCAATGGAAGTAATCATTAATTTTAACTGAAGAATTTTTAGGCAATTTGGTTGAAAGAAATCTAATATTTCTGATATAAAAATACTTTGAAACAGGTCAAATATTTTCTTCATAATCTATTAACAAATAATGTCTTTATCTCAATTTCAAACAATTGAGATAAAACATGTTTAGGGAATGCAATCAGTCTCTACTAGAACACAATTAAAAATGGAAATGTGACTCATTTTTTGTCATAAGATTATAATTCATGTTAAAAATCTACTAAAGGAAAAAACATAAATGGTCTCATCTAGAATAATTATCTGAATTGAGTCAGGAATACATGTTTATCACAGAAAATAAGGTAACGCCGTTAATTTTCAGAGGAAATAATGTAACTTGTACCATTTTTCTTCTTCTAAAAATTTGACATGGGTCAATTTGACCCAAATACCAAACAAGGGTTAAAGAATGATATGATGTCTTCTGTTTCCAGTTTGCCTACTTATCTATCACATTCAAAAAGCTTTATGCCAATAGTATGATTATGAATCGTGTTCAGACAGAATAAAAAAAAAAAATAGGTTTACACATAGAGAGATTATTTAGGGGCCCTTGGGCAACAAAAGGCCACTGGGCCTCAATTAATGAATCTATTAGTACACTTAGAGCTGAAATAATGAGTTGATTAGTTGATTAACAGACAATAATCTATTTTTAAAATCAACTAATCCTATAGATCATTTATCAAGCAAAATGCCAAATAAGTGTCTAGAACCAGCCTGTCACGTGTGAGGATTTGCTGCTTTTCCATCATTGTGAGCTATCTTCTAAATAGAGATGGTCCATTGTTTTGCTTCCCGATACCAATTCTGATACAGAGTACTGATCCAATACCAGTGTGTCATATATTTTATTATCTATCCCTGTATGGATGTGATGTGATTTCTATCTTTGTTGTTGGCCTGGCTCTGGTTAAACTCTTTGTGAAACAATGAACGCTACAGAACTTTCTTTTAATTATCCAGTTTGACAGTCAGTTGTAACAGAAGAAGAACATAAATAAACTACTTTAAAGTAGATTTTCTTTAGGGCTTTATTACGTGGTACTGGATCGGTGCATAAACTCCAGTACTTTCCAATACAGATATCCGCGTTTAGGCAGTATTGGAGGAGATACTGATGTTGGTATCGTAACATCTCTACTTCTAAAGCTCTGATTTATGGACTGTTGATCAGACAAAACAAGACAATTGAAGACTTCACCTTGGTCTCTGGGGAACTGTGATGGATAGTCAATGGATTTCTTAACGATAACAGAAAGAATCTTTAGTTTCAACCCCTACACACACTCTAAGCTATTTACCTGTTGATAGTGACTTTGGCTAAAAGCTTCGCTGCTGCTTTGTATCATCATCTGCCTGTTTTCTTTTGCCAGTTTGTAATAGATACTCGTACTCTCAAACTGCATGGACTTACTTCCTCATAACCTTCTTCTAATGAATATATATTGAAGCCGCAAAGTTGCATTAATGCCTGGAAAAGTGGGCAGTAACGGTCTTCTTGTACTTTCAGCTTTGCTTTAAGTAGAAGTGGAGTATCTAGTGGTTGAGACCGAGTATCTGCACATCTATTACCCTCCGTTCTTGTCTTGTCATTTTGTTTTTGTGGAATCATAAAAGAGGATGGAGAGAAGATAATAAACAGCTGAGCAGACAATATAGTTGCTTCATTGCCACACAGGTGAGGGGTAAATGAGCAATGCTGTCTGTTGCCTGTGGGGCGAGTTGATGTTTGCTCTCTAATCTGCAGCCAAGCAGAAGACCATTATTGGGTCAGTGCCTACTTTGTCCCAGTCCATACATTCCCCACAGTGGCAGTGGGGCCCAGAGGGCTGGATTACCCTGCCCACTAAAGACTGGTAGACTGGAACTGGCAAGGATGGATGCAAATGACACTGATGGATGCTCAATTAATTTCTATAAACTATGAATAATGTATAAAATGGTAAGATGGGGTTGGACAAGAAAATCTTTCAATGTCTTCCTGCCCCTTTTGAACATGAACAACATTGATCAAGTTACTTATTTGTTGCTTATAAGTTGCTGAGGATCCTGTTTTTATGCTTATATGCTTTACGTTGTTTTAAAATACGTAGAGATGTCCCGATCTGAGTCAACATGAGCATATTTTAACTGCTCGGGGATCGGCAGTCCCCCCAATCACCTTACTTCGATCATTTTTGTCAGTAAATTCTAAGAAGAAGTTGATTTTACGTGAGTTTTACAAAAATGCTACCTGCACTAAGTTAAATGTATTAAGCTAAAGACATCTTTTAGCTACTTTGTTTACTAACTTACTCATAAGCTTTTTGTGTGAAATGTCTTGACAAGTATAGGATGGATTGAGATGAACTCTGGTACAGATCATGTCCCATTCTGGATGAATCAAAATAACTTTTCACTTAGTGTGTAGTACTGTAGAGAACTCTTTGCCTATTCCAGCCATGAATCACTGAGGGCAGAAATGACAGCACTGAAGCAGCAATTTGAATTTGGTCTGTAAATTTGGGAAAATGAAGGAACTAAGAAAGGGAAACTACCATGATAACAACTAATGCCTTGTTTAATGCCCACTGTTCATCATCCACCCCCATCTCAGGCACGCTGGCATTTGCTAACTGTAAGGCTGCTGATGAAATTAAACAGTGTGTCATTTTGTTCACCTACTTGAAGAAAATTCTAGGCATATTCCAACCAGGAACTACACAGTACAACAATGACAGCCTTAAAGTAGACATTTAAGCAGCATTTTAAATTTGGCCTGTAACACCGCAGAAAGTAAATCACCCTGGCATGCAGGTGCATTGTGGTTAATGAGGAAGTTGTGCCGTAGTGTGACAGTACTGTTGGTTGAACCAGAGATACTTTGTAGTCATGGAAAGAGGTAGTTTAAAACACTTTACAGTGTTCATATATACAGCAGATGGGGATGAAACAAGTCTGGAAATGCGCAGGTAAGGCCCAGCTGGACCGTCGTCGTAAACTAGCTTAGGTGCTGTGGTACAGTATGTTGCACTGATTTATACGATACAATAAACCTTATTGTCCCCTTAGGGAAATTTGTTTTGGACTCAAAAGCTGCACACATAAATCAATGCATTGGCCGTTACAAAGGAAACCGGAACAAACAATACAACACCAATAGTAGTACCAGTTACAAAAATGAGTTGCACATAAAGTATTGCATGCATCCTGCGGTAAAAACATGTTGCACAAAACACACTTCCCCCACCCTAGAGTAAAAACACCCTCCTAGAATTACATCTGTGCTCGATTCAAACAGGGTTGCACTATATCACAGCTCTGCTCCAGTCTCAAAATATCTCCCTACTTATTGTTTGACCAAAATGATTTTTTGCTACAGTAAATAAGTAAATACAGTATTCAGTACATATCCAGTTGTAAATCTTGTTCACAATACTAATTATCTACATATTATATTCATAGGACAAATCTATCCGTAAGAATTCTGTTTATAATAGTATTCATTTCTATATTTATTCACTACTTATCCATGTCTTGCACTTATGGAACCATTGTATATATCCTGCACTTACTGCTATTGCACTTCTGGTTAGACCTAAACTGCATTTTGTTGCCTTGTACCTGTACCTGTGTAATGACAGTAAAGTTGAATCTAATCTAATCTAATCTATTGTTTTCTTTACAGAAAAAAAAAACTGATTCCACTTCACTCATTGTGGTGAGCTCTCATAGCCATAGCAGTGTATCCGAACACAAGTGTATTTTGAGTAAGTGACTTATTGAGACTTTGTCTTTGTCTGTTGTCTGTAAGATGTGTAATAACCACCTTAGGGGTGTTCCCTTGATACTTCAAAAGCCTTTGTTTACCACAGAGGAGGAAAGGTCCTCCAGTCCAAAGCAAATAAGGTTCTGCTGTGAAGATAAAGGACCCGGTAGATAGGGCCGAGGCCATTGCTTAATAGTATCACAACTCCTCACTCTGATCTCACTTTGAAAACAGAAATGAAAAGGGTGACATAAAAAGTTAGACGGGAATGATCTAAGGAAAAATAACCCATTGAGAACTTTGAGAAATATTTGGCTTTGTTTGGTTCCCAAGCACTCGGGGACAGAACAACAAACAGTGGGACAGGAGGGTATTACCTTACCATAGTGCATTGTTAACAGAGTGCTCCGGGTTCAACTTTCTAGACACTCCTACCTCTGGTCATGTCACCATCACCTGATAATGATTCACTTGCTCTCCCCTCCCCTGCCTCTCACGATGCTTTATAAAACCGACTCACAACCTCTCTCCGTGCAAAGCGGGAGACTAAAAGGTCTAAATTAATTTGGACGCCCATTGACCTTTCAATTAAACATGATAAAATTTTAATTGGACTTAATGCTCTGGCGTCTCTCCCAAACCTTATTATTCGTACTCATCATGAGCGATCAGCTGGATAGACAACAGCTCACAGTGCCATGGTTGGATAGTCCCATTCATTTAGTGTTGTACAGCAAACAGCTTTGCTTGTCATGACTCTCTGGTATTCTGTACTCAGTCATCATGCGGATTAACGAGATGGCGTAGCTTGCCACCAACCATTCCACAGTAATCTTTTTAGTTTTCAGTGCTTAAAATTGCAGTTGTTAGTTGAAAGAAAAGAGACAGTGAGAGAGCATTTCATTCTGTGCATTTGTCTATACGTTTTTCAGAAATGAATATTAGCTGTGGTAGGCGGTATGGAGCTTAGCTGAGCTCAGCAGTGTGTGTGTTTCTGGATGTGGAACTCCCATTCATTTTCTCCATAAGGACTTGTAATTATTACCCATAATGTAAAAACCCTCTAATAGAGACTTACCACAAGCTACAAGATTGTGAAACTATGCTTTATGCCCCTGTAGAAGCCACAAGTCCGTATGAAATCAACATTGTTTTATGAGCAATTGAACGGGGAGAATCACTTACAGAACTGGAACCATCCAAAGAGTGGGCGATCATTGTTGAACTCTATAGTAGTATGGTAGTTTCTTAAAGGCTGCAATAATAGATTTTTGTCCACCAGCAGGCCCAGAATCATCGAAACAAGCTGTCAGTTACAGCCACCCCAAATCACCACCTTATACTTAATGCCTAACCCAAGCTGGCATAGCAAGGAACCTATTAGACTTCTGAAACAGTGTGGTTTTAGAAGTTAAAATCCCATTCATTCTCTTCATAAGGATTTTGATAATTAGCCAGAATGTCTCTTAACCATCCAACTTAGACTGACCATAAGCTACAAGGTTGTAAAACTAAAGTTTATGCTCCTGTAGAAGCTAGATATCCTTATGAAATCAACCTTGTTTTCATTTAGATATAAATACTAACCACAATCCTAAGTGGAACAGCAACGTCTCTGATTGCTGGAGCTCGCTGTGACCGTTGAAATTCTCTACCAAACTTCTACCAAATTGAAGTCTACGATAGAGTCTTGTACCTTTGCCTTTTATGCTGTTTTAAAAAATTAATTTTGCGCCAAATCAAATGGTTTGTGGTCACGATTCACTGGTTGGCTTTGTTCACAGAATGCTAAAGACAGAAAGTCTTTAGCATTTATGGAAACATCAATGGAGATATTGAACGGGGAAAAACACTTCCGGAACTAGAGCTGTAAAATAAGTGGCCGGTCACCGTTGAGCTCTATACTAAAACACACTGTAGCATTTTAAACTATCATTTTTGTTGTGGCAAAAGTATCTCACCCAAATTTGCAGATTTGAACCAAGAATTAGATCTTTTTTTTTTACCAGTTTATGAACTTTGCTGTGTGTGTAAGTGTGGAAAGTGTGTTAAGCTTTAGCAAAGAATGTTGTTTACCTCCACTGAGAGGCAGCACACTTCCAGGGCAGTGTCAGTGCAACATTCTCTCTCAGGTGGATTATATGGACGG
>NC_045739.1:22001297-22004526 GCF_008692095.1 Etheostoma spectabile | reverse complement strand
GGGGGGGGCAGTTTCAGTGCCTCCCTCCAAACTTCCTGCAGGACTCCACTGATGAGGTGTGTGTATGCACTGATGTGCAGCATCAGCGCTGGACTATAAGAGGCTTAGAGAGACAGGCTTATGACAGAGCATGGACACTACTCTCTAACTCTCCATTTGTATGTTACCCTGTCTCTTCCACTTGTCTCTGTCTAGGAATGGAGGTAGGGGACTAAGTAGAGTATATTTACAATGTGATGTATTGTAATATATTTGGAGCTTTTGTTTGTGAAGTTTTGTGTGCGACTATATTAATAGGGGTTGCCAATTAATACATTCTTATTTCTAAAGTCTGAATGCTGCTGTGAATGCGTTTGCTGTATGTAATTATTGGTCAATCTTTTGTTGTAAAAGCAGAGAGCATTTTATTTTTGTAGAGAGAAAAGTTGTTTACAGTGAATTACAAGAAATAATTACTTTGGAAGCAGTGCTTTTAAACATTATGGATGCACAAATTTTGCCTAATGCAGTTTGAAAGCAATCTTTATGCCCATAGAACATCATTTTTTAGGGTTGTCAATCAACTCAAATCACTTATTGGGTTTATAACATGTTACATATATTACAATGCTCATTGACATTTCTTTGTGTAATGTCTGTGTGTTTTTAAAGATTTCAGAGTTTGAATGATTGGATTTTCAGTTACCTCACATGTGCTGAGGTAACTTTACTGGGGGGTGTGAATATCAGCTAACATGTTTACTTGTGATTGATTTCATGAGGAAATTGGTCAGTGATGGAAGTACAATTATTCCTTTTTCTACTTCATCTTTAAGTTGTTGACATTGTTAAAGGTGCACAGTAGTGTGCTTAGATGAAATGTTAGGGGTTAAGAGTAATTTTGGTATTTATTTTCCATTGCATGGATTGCTAGGTGACTAGTGTAATTTTAGTAATAACTAAAACCTTTGAAATTGGTCTATTATTAAGGGAGAATGCTGGAACCGGCTGCCGCAAACGGGGCTACAATGCAATCATATAGGGCAAATGTCCACCGCCAAAATAAAGTTCTGCCACTGACAAGCTCAGGTCGGAGTCAAACCTGCGCCCGCTGCGTTGAAGAGTAAACCTCTATAGATGTGCGCCTGCTCTACCAACTGAGCTAACCTGGCCACAAGTTAGGCCAGTTTTAAAGAAAAACTTAGAAAACACTTTAAAAATTATACAATCCAACTATGATGGGCTGTTATTGTCGCTATGTGATGTCATTCTATTTGACACTAAGCTACAAAACATATACACAATGATATTCTTTTGTCTTATTTTGAATGTACAGTATGTAAAATTGTGTGTATGGTATATTTATGTAGATGTTGTGATTGTTTTAGACCCCAGGAAAAGAAGCTGCTACAGTGTTAGCAGCTATTGGGGATCCAAAATAAAGAGGATGGCAGTGCCAAAACAAGCACTATTAGTGGACAAAAATTGAAGGTGTGTAATTGCCAATTAATACTGCAGCAGTCTGGCTTATGAAATACTGGACCGATTGCAAGGATTGTTGCTCTCATTAGTTACTTAGACACAAAAATGGGAAAAGGTTGTAAACAGAAATGAAGTTGCCCTTTAAGGTCAGGTTATGTGAGGCAAACATTTACACAGACTGTTGTGTTACCAGAGGGTAAATGATCCATCTCTTGTGTTAGCTTCTACTTCCTGTAAATAGATGCCAGCAAAATTATGACTCAATGTTTTAAGATTCACAAATGGCTGTCAAGTTATATCTGCATGAGACCAACAGCTACCCTGTCAGGTAATAAAGTGGTCTAAATGTATCATTATGAGTGTGTCTTGGGGTAATAATGGGGATATTACAGTATGTCTCATGCCACATAACTAGTTAAGTTAAATGTAACAACTGAATCTGCACACTGGTTTGAAATCTGTGATCTGTACTTGTGCTTGCTGAAGCAGAGAGTGCTTCTTACGGTTCATTCCCTGTGTTTAACATAACTTTTTTTAGTCATGCAACAAAAATAATTAGTGTTTTCATAACATACAATTAATCATTCTACGTTATATCCCTCTACTCAAAATTTACTTTTTTTTAACACTAACATAATTATGTGACAGAATAAAATTATTTTGTGTACAAAAACTAATGCATATTAAAGCCTTACAGTTATTATAATATTACACTTTTAATTTTCCAACCAGTTTTTTGTGTGCAAACAACGCACATATTTTAAAATACGGTGACACATTTGTAATTGTACATTTGAACTATATATTTTAGGTTGTTTAAACCTATTTTCTGGAAACGGCTTGCACTCAAAACCTTTAATTTAGTACAGTGTGGCAACATTAAAGTTTTGAGTACACTAGACATAAAATAAATGTGTCACGAGTCTTTTCTGAAAGGAAATTTATGTCAGTTTAACGTAACTTTTTGAGTCATGCAACTAAAATAATTAGTTTTCTTAATATGTAATTCTATGTTATATAACATAGAATGATCAGGTTATCTAATGTGTATTTATTTTTTAAACGCAAAAAGTGATAATTACTTGTCATAACTTGTTAGTTTTATGTACAAACTTAAAATATGGTGACACATTTGTAATTGCACATTTGAACTATATATTTTCAGTTGTTTAAACCTATTTTTAATTTTACAACACTTCTCTAAATCTGTGCATTAAGCATAAAATAAGGTTTGAAAGCCCAATTACGCTGGTGTCAAAATGTCTATTTTCCATGCTAAATGTACCCTAAAAATTATTTAAAGTTCACACAATTGTTATGCTTAAATGATAATGACTTAAATGTGAATGTTGTCACTCCTCTGTGGGTGTAAACTGAATATCTTTGAGTTGTGGCCAGAGTACTTTTTATATTGGGCTATTATTGGGCTTTGGTGAACACTGATCAACAGTTCTCACCATTTTCGGACATTTTACAGACCAAACAACTAATCGATTGAGAAAATAATCAACATTAATCAGCAATGAACATAATCATTAGTTGCAGCCCTATTAGGCAGCAGCAGGTAACGCAGTGACAGATATCACATTGTCACTTGAACATGTATACTGTTCTGATGTTTTGATGTGAGGACCACATTGTTCTCTATGGAAAAAATGGTCACGGGACACTTTATTTTTTTTTATTATTATTTTTTTTTTTAAGATTATTTTTCGGGCATTTTAGGCCTTTAATAACAGGACAGTTGAGGATATGAAAGGGGAGAGAG
>NC_045739.1:21999356-22001287 GCF_008692095.1 Etheostoma spectabile | reverse complement strand
ACATGCAGCAAAGGGCCGCAGGCCGGATTCGAACCCAGGCCGGCTGCGTCGAGAAGTAAACCTCTAGACATGGGCACCCGTTCTAACCACTGAGCTATCTGGGTGCCCGGGACACTTTATTTTTACTTGGTGATGTACTATATGCTCCCAGCTGTTTTACCGAATCATCAAACATCCGGTATTGCATCTAATACAAGCGTTAGTGCCTTTTAAAAGCTGATCGGCTCATATTTATTGAATATGTCTCTCTTTGTTTTCCGTAGGATGCCATTGCTCAACGTCACAATGAAGCAGTCTTTACAACCTGTACAACCTTGTACAGAAAAAAAAGCACCTGAAGAGCCTTAATGAATATTCAGCACTGTGGACAAATGGAGCACGCGATACAAACCACCAATAGATTATTTCCGATCCTGACCACAACGCTTTCACCTTGAGCCTCAACTGATTCATATTTCCCCTCTTTTTCGCATTGTGGTTATAAACATATCACTCTATCTCCCCAGTTCAAAGACCTCTCACGTCTACCCTCCTTCTGTGCCACGGGACCCTCACAGTGCCTCTCAGAAGGGAAATGCCCGTCTTGCTCAATGCCGATGCCTCCTTCAGCTCCAAGCAGGAGCTGCTGGACCTACAGGACTGCCCTCTCAGCGGCGTTCCCTCCCTGGACACCCCCAGCCCCCCAGACTCCCAAACAGGCAGCCCAGTAGGCTCAGGCCCCAGGAGCCCTCTCAGCCCCGGGGCCGATGGCCCTGTTCGGCCCCACATTTTCACCGGGGCTTCCACACTCCCCGGGCAGCTGTACGGAGTGGAAACAAGACCGCATGCAGAGACCCCAATGGGATTAAAGCTTATCCCCACCGACTCGGATCAGCTATGTGGCTGGGGGGCTCTGGCGCCCAAAGCTGTCCAAGTGTTCAACACCCCTCGTTGGGTGCTGTTCTTCCTTTGCGTGGCCTCGTTCCTCCAGGGGATGATAATCAACGGCTTCATTAACACAGTGGTCACCTCCATCGAGAGGCGTTTCGACCTGCGCAGCTACCAGGCCGGCCTCATCGCCAGCTCCTATGACATCGCCGCCTGCGTGTGCTTGGCGTTCGTCAGCTACTTCGGCGGGACGGGACACAAGCCTCGCTGGCTGGGATGGGGGGTGGTGATCATGGCACTTGGTTCTCTGGTGTTTGCCTTGCCTCACTTCACCACGCCCCCTTACCAGGTCAGCTTGACCGAGCCGACAGTGATGTGCTCCGACAACCGTACCAGCCCGTGCCAGGACAAGGAGGGCGGAGGACTGTCCAGCTATCGTTTTGTTTTCATGCTGGGCCAGTTCCTCCACGGTGTGGGCGCTACGCCTCTCTACACGTTAGGAGTCACATACCTGGATGAGAACGTCAAGTCCAACTATGCGCCTGTTTATATTGGTGAGTGATTCATTTAGTTCAGCATGTTGTTTTGCTTTGTTAGAAGTAGCAATAGCTCACTAACAACAGTCACGATTTAGATTATGTTACTAAAATAGCTCTTATATCTTCCTAATTAGCCAACTTTTTTCATCGCATGTTGTGTGTATGTTTATTCATTTGCAAATGCAACACATTGACCATAGCCCTGACCAATTCACTTAAAAGAATATGATTTGCAAATAGCAAAAGACAAAATAATTGTACTAGAAATTATAAATAATCTATTTAATATCCTTAATTTATTTCCATAGGGGGTGGCAGTAGTTCAGTTTGTAGGGAGTTGGGTTGAGAACTGGAGAGTCGCAAGTTGCAATATTGATTTAAAAAAATCACAATTAGATATTTTCCTCCTACACTGACAATCAAATTACCTTTGCTAAACAATGTGACTCATTGACCTGTGGCCATAGGCTTTATAGATATAGATAGATAGATAGATAGATAGATAGATAGATAGATAGATAGATA
>NC_045739.1:21997557-21999346 GCF_008692095.1 Etheostoma spectabile | reverse complement strand
ATAGATAGATAGATAGATAGATAGATAGATAGATAGATAGATAGATAGATAGATAGATTCACAGTCTGTACAGGGCCTCACAATACACTTACATACAAACGTAGACACCTTCAACCCACTCACAGTTCGATATTTCACTTCTTACCATTCTCAGCACACTGATGGAAACTAACATTTGGTTTTGGTCATACAGTAAGAATTTGTGTAGACCTTCAGAGGAGAGCTGTGTGCTCAGCAAGTGTCTGTCCAGCCTCAGCTCATATTTGCAGCTGGGCTGTGACGTACACTGCATTACTCTGTTTCTTAATGCTAAGTGTTTTCAAAGCTCTTTGATTGGATAGAACAATTAGAATACATGCAAATGAAAGAAGGCCTTTTAAAAAATATTCCGGCCTGCATCTTTTTTATAATGATTGCACGGCTTTAGACTAATTGTCTTATGCAGACGCAGGCTCAAATGCGTCTGTTGTTTGCATGAATGTGAAAGTGGATCATTTTTTGAGTATGAGCATACAAATGCCAACACATCTGTTGCAAAGTGTGAGTTGATGAGACACTGACCTGTAATCTAACTTTTACAAAACTGGTTGCCTCACATTCTTTCCCTCGTTTATATAAGTTAAATCAAAGTGTTTGCATTCTGAATTAGTTGACTACGTGGAACTGCTGTGAACTTCCCCTCTAGAATCAAATAAAGTACTTATGTGTCTCTATAATTACACTGTAATGACTCCAATTAGCGGTAGCCATCCAGAAACCAATCCCAATACTGTTAAGAATTGGATGCTGATAAAAGAGCTTATTGCGTAGAAATAATTAAATCTGGCCTCTGTGCACCCATACACACACAGGCAATAAGTCAGCAAGGGTGCCAAATCTCTGTTTATTCAACTCATCATCTATGATAATTCTTTATTGTGTTAGCATCAACAGAGATGCCCTGCAAGTGGCAGCCCTGTGATTTTGACCATCTCAGGCTCTTCCATTGTTTTTAACCATTCAGCATCCAGACATCATAAGTACAAAATTCAAATAGCGGCATCAAAACAAAAAAACACACAAACACACATGTACACGCTCTCACATCGACCTATTTTCTCATGAAACATTCACTTTGTGGACACTGGGACCAGTGAAGAACAATGGGGCCCTTTTAACCTGTAGGAAACAGGAAGTAGACACTGTACTGACACACCCATGGCCTGACTCTGTGTCTGTGTGCTCTCTCTCTCTCTCTCCCTAGGGATCTTTTACACAGCGGCCATTGTGGGTCCGGCCGCAGGCTATCTGCTGGGAGGATACTTCCTCAACATTTACACCGAGATCCACCTGACGTGAGTCTGCTTTTGATGGCAGAATGTATTTGAATAGACTACAACACCCAAGGATAAACAAACTAGAGCATATTAGAATAGAACAGACTAGGCAAGGCCTTGACATTTCAGCAACAGGGCAATTCAAAGTGCTTTACACAAAAACAGTTCAAAAACGGTTATAAAAATAAAAACAGATACAACACAAGAATAAAAGTTACAGTGAAAAATGATTTTCCTGCCAAAGACCTGACGTTTAGTAGAGCTAGTGTTAGTGAGTTTTGATTTTTCGTATCACAAATCTCAGGGTGCTGTGCCCTGGCTGTTAGTCATCCTCCCATTTCCCAGAAAAATGATTTACTCTTAGGCTTCCCACCAGAAGAGTTCCAGGGAGGACTACCACTTGTTGATTTATTACCTGTTCCACAGCCCTCCTGTTTCTTTGTAGCCTTGTTGGTGCTAATTAGCCATGTGTT
>NC_045739.1:21996914-21997547 GCF_008692095.1 Etheostoma spectabile | reverse complement strand
TGTCCATTGTTTTGGGTCCATGGTAAGGTGGTGTCATTTCCACATGATCTGTTCACTTCCACGTTCACTTCTAATCGGTGAACCTTGGTTTACAGACGTGCAATGGAAGGAAGGAGTTTGTAGAAGTCATCCACGAAGAAAGGAGGCATCTTGCTGCTAATTAGCTTTAGCTACAGTCACTGTAGGACGGGCTTGAGCCATTGGTAGGCCACGCTCACGCAGAAAAATGTTAATATATGGCAATATTGACAATTTTGTTGACATACTACAATATGTCAAAAAAAAATTCATAGTCCAGTGATTTAAAAGTATCCAAGAGCCGCTGCTCCTAGTTTCTCTCAGAGGAAAAACCAGATTATCAGCAGAAATATGCAAGCAAAGCATCTGCACTGTCTGCACTGTAAGAAGCAGCTGCTAGAATAGAACAGAGTAGAGGATACTGAAATAGAACTGAATTAAATATAACAAATTAGAGCACAATGACATAGAGCAGACAAGGCTTACAGACTATTAAATATGTAGGGTAGAAAAGTGTAGAATACAATTTGAATTTCACACCATATGTATTGGACAAGTGTTTAGTAAATGGCAAGTGATTATTACTGTGTGTGTGTGTGTGTGTGTGTGTGTGTG
>NC_045739.1:21992916-21996904 GCF_008692095.1 Etheostoma spectabile | reverse complement strand
TGTGTGTGTGTGTGTGTGTGTGTGTGTGTGGTCGGTCACAGGACAGAGATGACGCCAGAGAACCCTCTGTGGGTTGGAGCTTGGTGGATCGGCTTCCTAGCAGGAGGAGCAGCAGCTCTGCTGATAGCCTTCCCCATCCTGGGCTACCCACGACAGCTACCAGGTACCATCACATACACACACACACACACACACACACACACACACACACACACTCCATTACATTTCATTTTAGCCGACGCTTTTATCCATATCAACTTACAATTGCTATATGTGTCATATGTCTCACTCACTCACACACTCACACACTCTTGCTGTGACACTGTTGTTGTTGTTGTTGTTATTTTTTCTTTTAATCTTTAACACTCCAGCATGTGATATATAGCTTAATTATCCACAATGTAGAATATAGTATTAAAAAAATGGTTATATCATGTAACGTAATTTACAATGATTCAATTGTTCTTGGATACACAGTTTGTTGCTAGTGCCCGTGAAATGGTTCACATTAGAAAAGATCCTTTTTAATTTTTATCTATGTAGATCACCTCGGTAGTCAAGGATGATTTATTATTCCTAAGTAGAGCTATTTATGTCATCTTTTAAAAATGACTTCTTCTTTTTTCATATCGCAATATATATCGCAGGGAAAAACGGATTTTTTCCAGACCTAATTTACAGTGACATGAATATTATAAATGCAGTTAAATACATATACACAATCATGGGCCATTGGCACACAGCAGGTCTCCATGGTATTAAGCATATACCTCTGTTGTCATGGGTTTAAGTAACAGGGGCTTCACCATATATGGTGGCTGCCTATGATAGCAGACAGAGCAAGGTACTTTGCTGGCTGTTTAACCCTCTTTTTGGGCATCCCAAGCTAATGATGCCCTCTTATGACCAGCCTGTGTGTGTCTCCTAAACTGCCAAATATGAAAACAATATATTACACACACACACTCTCACACTGTCTTGCATTGGGGAGGCAGTAAAGAAGCTTAAGAGGTAGGAATTGGTATGTGAATTCCACATGTCACTCACTTTCTCTTCCTCTGTCACTACCTCTTCCTGCAGGCTCTCAGGAGTACGTGGCCATGCGGGTGTCTGAGGCTCACCAGCTTAAGGACGGAAGCCAAGCCACAGCCTCGGACCCTCAGTTTGGCAAATCGGTCAAAGACATGCCAAGGTAGAGCACTTTTTCCCCAAGAAGAGGACAGCAGTAGAGTAGGTTGTAGCACGCAGATTACAAAAACAGAGTAATGCGATACACTGCATGTTATGTAACATGAGGATATATCTTAGTGTTAATCTGTATTAGAAATGTCTCCAGGCTGTTGAGATTGGAGCAGCCTGGTTTAATTAAAAAGGACGCTAGATTGGATTCAGTTGGTTGCACACACTGTTGCCCCGTACTCTCTCCTCTCTTTCTCTCTCCAGGTCTGTGCTGCTCCTCTTGAAGAATCCCCCCTTCCTGTTCCTGTGCTTGGCCGGGGCTACGGAGGCCACGCTCATCGCTGGCGTGTCCACCTTTGGCCCAAAGTTCTTGGAGTCACAGTTCAGTCTCAGTGCATCAGAGGCCGCGACATGGTTTGGTGAGCAACTAATCATACAACACTGCACAAATATACATATATTATATATTCTCATGAGCATATTTCATGGAAATATGGTAATTTCAAGACTTCCTACCATTGTTCTTTTTTAGTTTTTTATAAGGGCCTTAGAGTAGAACGACAGCCTGACTTTTTCTTTATGCGACTCTTCACCCCCTCCCAGGATACATGGTGGTACCAGCGGGTGGTGGCGGCACCTTCCTGGGCGGCTACATTGTGAAGAGATTGAACCTGCGCTGTCGTGGCATCATCCGTTTCTGCATGGTGTGTGCGATGGTCAGTCTGCTCGCCATCTTCATCTTTCTCATCCACTGCCCCAACGTGCCCATGGCTGGTGTCACGGCATCATACCAGAACGATGGGGTGGTGAAGCACCAACTGGACCAGTACAAAGACCTGTATGACAAGCCCGGCAAGCTGCGCCTTAGAAACAGGTGGGCGGTGTTTTTGTTAGCGCCTTAATCGGTTTTGTCAGATATCTTTTGTTTTGGAAAATATGCAATCATATTTGGGGAAAGATTTAATGACAGTCCTTTCTAATGTTGTGTCAACTTCAATGTTTTTTCCAACTTTCTATGAATGTCAGTTTGCAGACCCGCATATTTCAGTGATTTGTCCCAGCTGTTTTGTTGCCACTGCTTGCCTAATTTCCAGGTTTATAGATAAATTTAGTCCATACATCTTTTATTTCTTTCTTTTAATACCTGCCAAAATATTAGCAAGCATTGCCATGGATGATACATATTTTATATCTTTCCCTGCAAGAACTGATATTAGCAAGCATTCCTGTGGATGATACATTTTATCAATGAGGAGAATAAAAAGCGATGCATTCAGGACATTTAATAAGGCTTTGCATGAACAGCAATTGGTCAGAAAATCTTTCATCATTGACAGAAATAAATAATCTTGTTTTAGCTGTATTACTCCTGGTGTAAGTCCTCTGAACTCGACACCAGACGTCATGTAATTTTATACTTTTTACCTTAAATTTTAAATTTAAATTTTAAATTTTACCTTATATTATGACTGGTAGATTAATAGTCTTGCATTGCCAGACCTTCCTCCACAGCGCTGTGGCGAGTCCAAGCAGCATTCCTGGGATTGGCTGAAAACGTGCTCTCTTGGCATTTCTTTTAACCAATCACAATCGTCGCCGATATGGCCTAGTGCAGTAGTAGCTTAGGCTTATAGTTTGAGTCTGAGAAGTCTCGATCAAGCATATTCATGCCGACTGACATCCTCTCTCCTCATGGTATTCTCTCTCTGCTTGTGTCTGTCTCTCTTCTCCTTTTTTCCTCCCTCTGTCCATCTCACGTCTGTCTGTCCTTTACCTCGTGTCTGCAGCTCTTCTTTAGAGGAGAGCCTGACCGTGGGCTGTAACGCAGGCTGCAGTTGTGTCAGAGAGCTGTACAACCCGGTGTGTGGAGCAGACGGGGTGATGTATTACTCCCCCTGCCACGCCGGCTGCAGCTCCATCAACCACACCGAACGCTCCACAGGCAAACAGGTACCGCATTAATTATTAATTAATTTAGATTTAATTTGTGTTATTTACGATAAAACACCATTTCAGTTCAGTTTGTATAGATCAAGGATCTTCTGCCCAGTACAACCACAGTCTGGTCTGCTGGCCACTCAGCAGCTCCACTGCGGTTTTGAGGTTTTAAGGGCCTTGCTCAAGGGCACCTCAGTGATGTGAATCATCCCTCCCCCCTTCTCTAACCTTTAGGCCACCGCTGCCTCAAATTAAACCTTTTATCTTTTTTTTTACAACTTTTTGTGTGAACTTAAATCAACCTGTGATTGAGTAGAGGACACAATTTTCAGTTCTGATTACATTGATGATATGATGTTTGCGGGGTATTTATGTTCCAGTTCCCACTGGCAAAAACATTTTGTGAGAGTGATACCTTCTGGGCTGTAGTACTTGAGTCAAGTCCGGACTTGTTTTGGACTTCGTTGGTATTTGGACTTGGACTTGTCTCGGACTCGGCCATTGGACTCGCCAAATATTCTCATTTGTCTCCACCGAGTCCAGCACTACATGATTTTTTTCTTAAGTAGCTTCCTTGTTCAAAACAAAACCAGTGATGAAGAATGCTTAATCAGATAACAGGTATTGGTTGAATTCACATCTATCAGAGTAAAAAGACATCAAAATTGGGAATATTGCACTACAGCTTTTAAGTGACTTAACCCTCATGTTGTCCTTGGGTCAAATTTGACCCATTTTCAGTTAATTTTTTCTTTTTTTTGTCACAAAAAAATGGTCCCTCGCACAAAATGTCAACATTAAAACATTAAAAAAGCACCAACAACATTAAAAAGTAACAAAAATGTCAGAAAAAGTGATAATAATGTTGAAA
>NC_045739.1:21989444-21992906 GCF_008692095.1 Etheostoma spectabile | reverse complement strand
CCAAAACTGTTTTTTTTTTGTCATGGTTGACGGGAAGACAACACAAGGGTTAAGTGAAATATTTGTACTTAAAGTAATTAATATGGCCTAATTTGACCCTTTCCTTCCTTGGTCTTGACTGTCTCTCATTTGGACTCAGTCTTGATTAGGACTCAAACTTTAAACTCAGTAATAACTAGGACTTGAACCTTTTTGGACTCAGTCTTGACTCGGTCAGGACTATTCCTGGTCTTGGACTTGTCTTGGACTCGAAAAGGGTGGACTTCACTACAGCCCTGTCTCATTCTTAAATTTATGTAGAGAACTGATATTAACATTGACCTTTTGATTGATGGGAACATCACACGTACTGCATGTTGATGTCAATTTAAAAACTGCTGGCCTCATTACCATTCAGTATGTTCAAAGGCGACAATATGTGTTTTCAGGTGTACTCTGGATGTAGCTGTGTGGTGGGTAATGTGTCCTGGGGCGAGGAGGGCTTCGCTCTGACAGGGAAGTGTGGCAGCTCCTGTCACCACATGCCAGCCTTCCTCTCCTTCCTCTTCATCATTATTTCCTTCACCTTCCTCTGTAGCATCCCCGCACTCACGGCCACGCTCAGGTGGGTAGACACGAGCATTTACAACCACCATTTTGTGACATCTATAAATATGATTTTATCAGGGCCCAAACCCCATTGAATGTCAGCCGGCATAGGCCCTCTTTAAACTGAAGGAATTATCATTACGTCCAATGAACCATGTAATTGAGGTCCTTAAGGTGCTGAAAAAAACTTGCAGACGCACTAGGTCTGGTGCAAAATTTGAAATTTTAAGGGTTTTGTAATTAAGCGGGCAAAAATGCCTTGCTAGCACCCCCCTTAAGAAACTTGCGAAAATTGAGCCCCTGCAGTACTTAGTACCTAGCACCTTTTTCAATGGTGATGGTTTGCCCCGCCCCCTATGCTTTAGCCACACCCACTTTCATAACTAATGAACAGTTTGATGTGGAGTCTAAGGTATCCTTGAACTCAGCAGAGAGTTCGTTGTTCATTGGTGATGGTTTGCCCCGCCCCATATGTTCTTTACAACATTTTCAATACATATATATTTTCAACAATGCAAACTCCACATTGGAAATAATGTCTTGCCCGTGTGCGCGGTGACGGTAGAAATTGTATGGGGGCCAATGATCAGTCCAAGCTGCAGACAAAACAAAAGGCATCAAAAGAAGCTGAAAAAAATATCACCCTATGTCGTAATGAAGTGTGAGATCCACAATGCCTGCGTGTCTGACAAACCATGTGTTGTGTAGGTGTGTGCCAGACAGCCAGAGATCCTTTGGCCTTGGCATCCAGTGGATTGTGGTGCGCACACTTGGTAAGTCCACCGTATTCTTTTACTAAGTTTACTTTTACCTTTAACCTTTGAATTAAAACCATTTTTGCTTAACTCTCCCCACATGGATGCAATGATGTTGTCCAATCTGTGTCGCTGTTTCCCTATAGGTGGGATTCCAGGACCCATAGCATTTGGCTCTGTGATTGACATCTCCTGCTTACTGTGGCAGGATAAGTGTGGTGAGCAGGGCTCCTGCTACCTCTATCAGAACTCAGCCATGAGCCAGTACACACTAGTAGCTGGCATCATCTATAAGGTAACATTAACACCGATGTTTGTACTTGACAAAGTATCTTTGCAAGAAAAGATATCTCTGCTTCACTTCAAAACTGAAAAACAGTGTTTCGTCATACTGCCTTAGGGACTGTAGGATGTTTTTATGTCGGTAATGTGCATGTTTAAAGGAGTAGTCTGACATTTTGGCCGAAGTTTAGATGAGAACATACCTAACATTCTCTTGTCTGAACATTACCTTTTGAATTTAAGCCAGGGAGTCGTTAGTCGCCAATGTGTGCAGACGAACAGCGCCTGTAGCCCCCCTGCCGGCAGCGCCAGCAGCTCTTTGACCCATCCACAAGCTAAAGTTTAGATTTTGGCAGGGGGAGGAGCAGGGAGCCCCAGGCACTGGCAACTTGGAGGGAAGTCCGTTTGTCTGCATAAACTACCCACACAGTGCAGGGACACAAAGCCAGTTGAAACGAATCCCTTTAGCTTCAACAGACATGAGTGATATGGATCTTCTTCTTGAACTCTCGGCCAGAAAACCAAAATTGTTAAACTAGTTAAACTATCTAAACTTATGCAAGCAGACACAGGTGATGTAGGCCACTTTGCAAATTATTGTCAGCTTTCCTGTAGTAAAACTGAAAAGCAGATCGGACCAGAAGAGTGAGTCAAGCAGATTATTTACAGACCAGAAGTGTGTAACAGACGGAGTTGGCAGGTGAGGGAGAGGGGAAGAGTCCAGGTGGGTTCCGGCACAGAGAGCAGCTGGCTCGCAGACTTGTGAGTCTTGATCCAAACAATAGTGATCCAGAAGGTTTGGGTAGGCTACGGGGTCTCCAGGTCCGAGTTCAGAGAATCCTTTACTATGAGAGAGAGATCAACAGGCCGGTATCTAACACTATACTGGTAGCTGTTTAAAAGTACGCAGTACTTCACATCGATCCGGCAGCGACTGGACTCAAATCGTAGGCATCTCTCTTTGATCCGCTAGCTGCCTGCCCCCTGAAAACACCGTGAAAAAGCCCGGTCTCAGGAGACAACACAGGGGCCGTAAATGTCAAACAAACACTAGGGGCACAGGCTGTGCACCAAAACACAACAAACCAAGCCAATCACCGACAAGATGGTTTGGGGGAGTTGGTGGGAGGTTAATCACAGTCAGTTAGGCATGAAACATAGGGGAGGGGCGAGCTTTCTCGGTTTTGTTTGGTATCTACTTGGAACAGACGTCACGTCATGCAGTAACTTATGGTGCACCTTTAAGATTTGTTTTCGACGAGCGGATGAGGTTCAGGTGTGGTGATAGGATTAGCGGCAGGTGTGTGGAAGACCCAGGACTGCCAGGGTAGAGATAGAGGGAGACACACATAGATGGACCCCAAGCATGCTATGGATGAAGACAAACAAAACAAAGACGATCACTCACTTACAAGTGTCACGGCCGGGGATTTGGGACAATTATTTTCTGTGTACTATTTCTCTTGATGTTTGACTTTCTTTCTTCATTGCTATCATCCATCCTCCTCTTTTACTTTTTTTTTTTAGGCGTTAGGGACAATATTTTTCCTGTTAGCCAGCATCCTGTACCAGCCTCCTCCAGAGTCGCCTCAGAGCAGCTGTGAGAGCACCGACCACGGACTAGGAGACATGGGGGACCTGCCTGTCAAAGACCTTCCTGAAGACAGCGTCATCGTCAACCTGCACGCCAGGTTATGACATCAGAGACCCCCTGACCGCTGAACGCCTCTGTCTGACTGTCCGTCCATGTGTGTGTGTGTGTGTGCGTGTGTGTAGGTTCTCCTTAGCACAGCGTGTGAATGTGTTCTCAGGTGGTGAAGGGGGGGGGGGGGGGGGG
>NC_045739.1:21985201-21989434 GCF_008692095.1 Etheostoma spectabile | reverse complement strand
GGGTTACCTTTACACCAACAGCCTTCTCTCAGCCATAATAGCACCACCCCCGACATAAACATACGTGCAAGCAAACACATGGACAGAATTACAGTAATGCAGACACACAAAATCCAACAGCCCCAGGATGCCTTCATGCACATCTTTTACACACACACACACACACACACACACACATACACCCACACACACTCTCTAGAGTACACAATGACGTCTAACATGCTGCTCCATTGGATGATAATTCTGCTGTGACTACTCGTGTGCGTATCTGAGTGTGTGATTAATAGGGCAGTGCCACACAAGTTTTTCATGAGCATTTCTACAGATATCCCATTACTATGTTGAATCAGTACATTTTCAAAATGTAAGTCTGATGATGTTTCTGTTTCATATGTTATGTAATTTTCCTTTTGAAAGACAATGAAACAGCTGAGGCCTAGATGGTATATGCCAATGTGTATGAAGCATTTATGATGTGGACAAAAAAACGGTATTTATATCCATCCTCTTGTCCTGTTCTAGCCCCTATTACTGGAACATACAGTTACATTGCTTTATTTTCCACCAAGCGTAAAAAGCCATGGTTTACAGGCCAGTAATAATGAAGCCAAAACATTTCATATCATATGTCATATATTTTACGCCAAGAGTATCTTAAAGGCACTTATATTATTATAATGTGAATATGGACTATTGGTCACAGTACAGCAGCACAAATATATTTTCAATTAGAAAAGCACATGTGTATTTTTGATTGCCTCCTGGACACATGTACCAGAGATTTATGACTAGTAATTGGCTTGCATTTAAATGTGGAAATACAGAGAAGAAAACCGCATTGTTTTTGTGATCTACATGAAATCTATTCTATTTCTGTGTTTAGTAGAAAGAGCTTTGATGCTTCTCTTCCGTAGGAATCGCATAGCTGCACTTTAAAAGAAAGAAAAGCACTGAGAAGCTTGGAAAGTATGTGTACACACGATAAAGGCCTGGTCACACCAGCATTTCAAATGACAAACAAACTAATATTATTTATTCTCTAAGAAATCAGTTTAATACGGGTGAAGCAGGTCGGTGCACATTTTTCGCCCCAAGTTTAACTCTGGTAAGTGAATCTATGCCATGACCAATTTAATCCTCTGACAAAACTCCTACTCAAAAAACTCAGACATTTATCTACTATTTTTTTAATCATAAACAGTACTAACAGTACTGTGTGAACCTAAAGACTGTGGTAAACTCTTTTTCAACCACCTAAAGTATTCATACAAGACCTTCTTAGTTAAGGTTTTTAAAAGAGACATGAGGGATTTCAAAAAGCCAACATCAACGCTTCAGCTGTTGAAATATCTCTTTACACATTGCTGATTTGAAACATTTGAAATTTGAAATGCGGGTTGTGACCGTGTCTTTGAGAGGGATATTATTGGAAGCAGTTTGTACGTAGGGCATGTCATGCCAGTAGAACAAATCAACTCTGTTATTTGGACCTAATCATCACAGTACTCTAAGTACACAAATGTGCCAAAGCAGCCTTGCCTAACAACTCTTGTGATAATGTTTTACCATTGACCTTATTTATGCAAGTAATTTATTTATATTATTTCAGTGCATATATATCTATGATGCCCTGGCTCTCCTCCCATCCCTTGTCCACAAAGAAACTCCTCCTCTTGTCTTCATTGTTTCTGTGATGTTGACAACCTGCTGTATGTCGCCTGTGTTGTTGTCATGTACTCTGCTCATGTAAGAATTGACCCAAACTGATGATGCTGACGACTTTTGATCATGTGAATGTGTAAATGACGTCCTCCTAGTAGCATTTCAATCAATCCCGAGCTTTGACAAACCACTCTGTAAATTGATTTTTATTCTTTCTTTTTTTATTTTGTTTTTGGTACTGTATGTTTTTTTTAAAAAACAAAAAAAAAGCAGTGGACTCAAAACCAATAATCAATGATCTTTTTATGGAATGATTCAACGATGTCAAGTGTTTTCTAATTACAATTGCTAAACAGTGGATTACTTTTTGTGTGTGGAACTGTTTTTTTAAATCGCACGCATGTGTGTGTGTGTTTCTGGGTATGTGTCTGTGGGTGGCGATGGCGCAGTGGATATGACACATGCCTTTGGTGTGGGAGGTCTAGGGTTTCATTCCCACTGCAATACATCAACCAATGTGTCCCTGAGCAAGACACTTAACCCCTAGTTGCATATATAGCAATTAAGTTGCTTTGGATAAAAGCTTTGGCTAAAGATTGTTTGTGTGTGTGTGTGTGTGTGTGTGTGGGTGGTGTGTGTGTGGTGTGTGTGTGGTGTGTGTTGTGTGTGTGTGTGGTGTTGTGTGTGTGTGTGTGTGTGTGTCAAAGATCTTCCTGAGAACAAACAGGACGCCATTGCAGGAAGCACAACAACACACAAATAACAAATGAGAAACAAACTGCAATGCACGCATTGTTCAAACCCATAAAATGGCCGGGTACTTTCCTTCCTTTTCCCTCCAATCACGTGTCTTTACAGATACAGATACAATAATACAAACATACAACATTGTCATAGAATTTTGGGAAAATACAGTAGATCTGAGTGATACGTAAGGGGAAATTAAAGGTTACGTGTGTCAATAGGTCTTTGATGAGTACTTTATACCTGTAGGGTGAGTGGTTTTCTCCTTCCCTCCCTCCTTGTTCTGTTGCCTGGTTCAGCGCCCATCTAAATCTGCCCCACCGCCACCCCCACGTACTCCCAAACTGAAGGCCACTGGATTTTCCTTTGACCTCCGTCGAATCACCACTCGTTGGCTTCCACTCACGTTCCCTGGTTTCCTCGCCAACATGTTTTTTAATGAAGCCTGCTTGCGACACACACGCGCGCACACACACACACACACACACACACACACACACACACACACACACACACACACACACACACACACACACCACACACACACACAGAGCACTGAACACCACAGCACTCTGACATAATTAACTCACATGCACTCTAATAAAAATTGTGACGGCGTTTTTTTTTCAGAAAAGTTGAACTTTGTTTGACTTCAAAAAGTTGCTCTGAGCGCCAGAAAAAAAAGTGGACGGTGGCGTTTAAAAAAGCACTCACGACTTTTTTGAAAACACGTTTTATTCCATTGGATTATAATGTAAAACAGATGCCGGCAGCTCAAAAAAAAAAACGCCCCAGTGGAAACATAGCCTTAAGCTGCACAATTTCCCCATCTCTGCCTCGTCAATGCTGCTGATGCTCTGCACCTGTATCGCTGCCTGCTAGCAGGCCCCAGCATCCACCTGCAGGCTCCAGACGGGGGGGGGGGGGCTACTTTACCATCACACCCCAATATCTAATGTAAACCCAAACTGCGAGGAATGATGAGTCTGGCTGTCAAACACAATGTTCGGCTGTTATACTAAACATTTCAAATGTGAGTTTTCAGACTGAAGTGAAGTTTTCCTCAGACTCTGAGCCAGCCATCTCTACTTCAGAAGCACTTTCATACGCCAAACGTCCTAGTTGTATTCGTATTTATATGTTGAAAGTTTGTACAGAGGGGTTTGTTCACACATCATTCATAGTCTGATTTATGTATTCGAAATGATTTATTCCCATTGTCACGCTATGCTTGCTCCTGGGGGAATAACTGGAATTGTTGGGACTTTATACTTTACAGATAGAGTAGGTCTAGACCACACTATAATTTAGAAAGTGTCTCGAGATAACTCTTGTTATGATTTGATACTATAAAAGAAAATTGAATTAAAAAAAATATACAGTATATTTCCAAAATCCCCTTTGAAACCATTGTCTCTAATATGTCAACAAAAATTAAAAACTAGAATGTTGAAACTGGCGTCACCCGAGGTTCAGATGTCTCTTGTGGGAATGGATGCAATTAGCACACATTTGCACAACATAATGCCTCATTTTCATATTCCAACAAACACTATCAGAACAAAGAAAAACAGAATAACCTTAATGTAAGTAATTCCCTTTGGAAGTTTCACGGCGGTTCAAATTGTTTCCCTTTCACCTGTCATGTCTCCCTTTAACCCTTGTGTTGTCTTCCCGTCAAAATTGAAAATCAACACTTCATCGATGTTTTTAACTTTTTCTTACATTTTTGTCCCATTTTTCAATGTTTGTCACTTTTTGGACGTTTTAACGCTACACAACACTTTTTTATTAACTTTAGTTTTACAGTTATTTTTGGAATTTCTG
>NC_045739.1:21984999-21985191 GCF_008692095.1 Etheostoma spectabile | reverse complement strand
ACCTCATTTATAGGAAATTATACCTAATGTTTGAGTTGTAAAAGCAGAAATTAGGAATTATTTAGACTACATTAAAAGGAATGTTGATGGATAATCACAGACTGGAATATGTCAAATTTTACACAATACTATTTCAAAACCAAACGCTATAAAATTGAATAAGACAGCCCAAAATTAATGAAAGATTTGTAC
>NC_045739.1:21978883-21984989 GCF_008692095.1 Etheostoma spectabile | reverse complement strand
GCGTTGTGTGGAATCAATCATGTTTTATAAAAAGAACACTGATATAGGAAAACTGGTCAATTTGACCTTGAGGACAACATGAGGGTTAAGTAAAAGTACAGCTAAATGTACTTTCAAAGTAAAACTATACATACAATTCAATCAAACTAGATTGATATTATTGATGTCCCATTCGGTGCGTATGTGTTCATTGTCCAGGTCTAACCACCAGGTGGCAGTAAGTCACCATGTCAGCAGCCTCTGTCCCATCAATGGATTTGATGTGTGCCCCAGCCTTTTCATGTGTGAACAAATAAAACATATAATTATGTACTTTAATGTTACTTGTTATGTTGTCATGGTTTGGGATTTTGAAGTCCTGTATTATACCTGCGTCTAACTCTGCCACTCCCATCTGCCTGTCCTCCCATCCCTTGATACCCTTCACCTGCTCATCCTCCCCACTCAGCTGTTCCAGATTCACTCATTAGCTCCATAATATATTGCTGCGTTCATGCCACCTGGGAATTTCAGGGACCATCCCCATGACCGCGTTGTTTTTCCGACTGCCAGCTTTCACTAGGGTGCGTGTTCTTCTTCTTCTTCTTCTTCTTCTTCTTCTTCTTCTTCTGTTATATTGGTGTTTAGCATAACAACTTGTTGCATAATTGCCACCAACTGTTGGGCGTAGCCCGGAGCATCAGGTGTGTGTGTGTGAAAACATGGAGGCCACGATAAAGATTTGCTGCTGCTTTCTTATGTGAGCATACAAACAGCACATCAACAGGTGAAAACGGGAAAAGACACGGATAAGGTGTTTTTCTTCTTTATTTTTATACATAGGCGTATTTATGAATAATTTGAAACATGTTATGTCTGTATATGTTTCTTGGCAGAGACGTGAACAGTTTATTGTCATTGAAATAGTTTCAGTGAACCAAAGTCGCCTACATCAAACGTCGGTTGTCAACAACAAGTCACCAACTGGGAAACTCTGTTAGCCAAATCTAGCCCGAGTTTCCCACAGGAAGTGACGTGTATGGTGACGTTTTCGCTTGGAAAAAAAAGTTTTTCAAAATGAAAAAAGATTAATAGATTTTACAGAATCAAATCATTAAATTGTAGCCATTTTGATTGAATGTTTAGG
Organism: Etheostoma spectabile; assembly: GCF_008692095.1. Taxonomy (NCBI): domain Eukaryota; kingdom Metazoa; phylum Chordata; class Actinopteri; order Perciformes; family Percidae; genus Etheostoma; species Etheostoma spectabile. The sequence continues at coordinate 21,983,863 of NC_045739.1, read as the reverse complement.
AATAATTGGTCAAAGTACAATGCCGAGCTGTTTTTGCTCCATTTCTATACAAAGCGGGGATTTGAGATCATTTATTCTTTCATTTGGACAAACTTGGACATCTTCATTCTTCACTGAATTGTCTAGTTAAAACCAAGACCCTTCCACATCTCGCCTGTCTTCCGGGACCGGTTTCCTGACAGGACGCATTTCTAAGGACTGTCTTTGTCTGCTGGCTTGTAAGGAGAGGAGGAAAAAAAAAAATGTAATACATTTTTTCCAAACAACAATTGTGAAATGTCTGTTATAATAATGATCTTTTCTTTTTAAAAAAGATTGTCTCATTGCTTTTGTCCTAGCGTTTTTTTTAGCATCTTGTTTGTTGAACTGTACCAAGTTTTTGATGGCGGTAATGCTTTTTAGGACTTTTTAGGCCTCAGCCTTAACCTTTTCGTACTTTTGCTTCATGTAAAAGACATTTTGCCTCTAGCTATTTGTGCTTTTGGGTTCTTTTGTCTCCGATCCCTGACATATATATACTGTTGCGTTATTGTTGTCAAGCAAATATAAATATGAAATGTCACTTCTTTCTCTTGACGCCATGAAAGCCTTTGACAGACTTGAGTGGTCATTTCTATGGTCAGTCTTAAAGGAGATGGCCCTTGGTAAGACTTTTATTGGTATGGTTAAAGTTTTGTATTCTAACCCCTCAGCCCAAGTCTTAACCAGACGCACCTCCTCCTCTTTGTGTCCAGTTTCTAGATCGCTAAGGCTGTCCCTTGAGTCCTGCACTGTTTGTCCTCAATCTAGAGCCTCAGGCTATTTGCCAATCGATTAAGCCGTCACTAAAATGCATTTGTATTACACAGCATCACCTCGCCCTCACCTTTTTATCATTCTGTGAGGAGTATGGACGCTTATCAGGCTAAAATGAACAGGTCAAAGTCTGCACTGCATCATTTTAATGAGTCTGCTCACGATTCAACCGTCTCTGCTAACATCCCCATTGTTAAGCAGTTTAAATATTTAGGCATTGAGGAATTCCCCTGCTCAAAGCAGATTATCAAACACTACTATTCTGTTGCTCTGAACAACATTTTGAAAGATATCGAAACATGGAATGGTCTCCCCATGTCGATTCAAGCCCGTATCTCTGTGGTTAAAATGATTATTTTACCCAGGAGTTCTATGCTACCTTATTCCCCTCCTTATGGTAATTGGCATAGATTACAATCAGCGGTGTCTAAATTTATCTGGAAAGGCAAGCGGCCGCGACTCAAGATCTCTACTTTACAGAAGAGGAGAGAGGATGGTGGCCTCTCAGTTCCCAACTTTACACATCATTTTTGGTCCTTTGTGATGAGACTTTACTTAAGACCTTACTTGGTATAGCCCAGATGTGTCTGTCTGCTGGTGTACCTTAGAAAGTGCTAAGACGGAGCCTTGGTCACTGTGACGTTCTTTTTGCCAATGTCTCTAATAAACAGTACCAGCTACGCTTGAGCCCTATTAGCTCTCATCTTAACAGAACTTGGAGATTGGCTGAATTTCCAGAAATTCTGCATGTGAAGTAAAGTTATGTAAGCCCTTTATATTATCGAAAAATGTTGACATTTTAGCTGCTGTGCACAGGACAAGGTTAAGTCTATGAGTTACAATTCACATATAAAGCGTGGGGAAACGTCTTCTTCAGCATCTCATGTTCCCCTTCCTCTGTTCCTCGACATGACTGATGGTCCAGCTGCAACGGCTCCAGCACATACAAAAGCCGATCTTGCCTCTGCAGTCATGTTGCCCGTTTCCACAAATCCTACATCCCGTTCTTTCAATGTGCCGTTGTGCCGGTCTCTGACGCAAACTGCCACCAGCTCTCTTTTTGACAAATCTTTGCGCTCATCATGCAAACCAGCCGTTATTGTTTTGACAAGGAGAGATGCTGCGATTTCCAATATCTCATTTTGTACAGCGTGGTGCAGTAGTTTACCATTCTTGGGTAATTCATCCAGTCGCCTTTTTTATTTCTAGGTTCTATTTGGGAACCAGGTGAAGTAGAAATCCTGGCGCCACGAGTGCCTATATGTCTAGACTCCTAAAAAACATGGGAAATCCATTTTGATAACTAGTTAGGCTATATTAACTAGAAAATACTCTTAGATCTTTGTCACTAAAAGAGTTATGGTCAAAATGGGTGATTACGGAAACACCCTTACCGCCGCTCTAATGAAGAATGGACTAAAAAGTTTGCATTCACATTACCAACTTTCAGTAACGCTAAACCTACTCCACAGCACCGTGGAGGAGGGTCTGGCAAATCCACACGGCATTCTGGGATGGGAGAGAAACGTGCTCTGGTTTATTTTCTTTAAACCAATCACAATCGTCTTGGGCGGAGCCAAGCTCCGCACGGAGCCGCTGTTAAATATCCTCAGGAAGGAACTTGTTTTGGTGGAACATGGTGGATGTTCGTTGGAAAGTGAGACTGGGCAGATAGTCTAGCTAGCTGTCTCATATTACCCTGCAGAGATCTGAGGAGCTGTCAACATCAAAGAAAACATGGAAGAATATTGGTACAATTGTCTCGCATCGCGCTGGTAACCATGGTAATATTCTGAACACCCTCATTATTTGCAGATCAAGGACGAAGATTATGGCGAATGAATATCCTGACGTAGGACTGTGTGTGTCTTCCCCTTGTCCATTGTCAGATCGTGTTGTCCTTTGTAGTGTCACCATGTGTAAGTGTTCTGTGCTCCCTGAATTTCCTTTTGTCGCAACGTATGGATTTTTGGACTTCTTTTGATTTTGTGTACTTTGTTTTTGTTAGTGGAATAAATCTTTCAACTCAGACTTCTCTTGCCGGTGGGGGGCACAAGGTGGCACCCCATGAGATGAAGACGTGAGATGTCTGACTTTGTTGCTAAAACAGACTTGAACACACAGGGTGAAAACAGGATCTGCAGCAATGTGCAGTGCCAGGAAAAATATGATGTTTTTTGAGAATGAAACCATGTAAACCTATTCTGGTACAACCTGAAAATGAGCAGAACATGGACGCTTTAAAGGAACAGCTCAGTATCTCACTACAGCGCAACTCAGGGTGCATGATGCTAACAAGACAAGTATGACCAAAACTACTTGGAGGGTCAACGTCTTGTTCATCATCAGTGTAATTAAGGTAATTAACCAGCATTGGGGGGGGAAAAAAACACTATTGTTTGTTCTCTGCCCTTCCACATGATTCTTAATAAAATCATGTAAAAGATCCTGTAACCATTGTCCACAAAGGCTGATTTATTTACTGCTTACAATTAGAGGAAAGCACCATTACTTTTTACCTTATTTTCTTACCTTTGGACATCTCCCTAAATGTTTTTGATCAGACTTTTGCCTTTGACCAAACCTCAGTCACCGCCATTAAACACACACCAATCCACCAGGGGAAAGTAATACGTGTTACAGCCCAAATAAAATCTTTCAGACCTTCAACATGTCTATCCATTTCAATCTTCTTTCATTATCTCTGGGCTCTACCAACACACACACACACACACACACACCCACACACACACATCTTCTCAATTGTGTCTTTGAGAGCCGTGTCAATTGACACATATTTTTCATGCATATGTAATTCAACGCATATCAATGGAAAAAATTTTGCCCACCTTAAATATCATGTCTTCCTTTTTTTTTTCTTTTCACCCATATTATATCCCAAAGACAAAACAAAAGCATAAAACTAGATTTAAATTTAAGCTACTCACCACCTCACTAAGAGAACATGGTGTAACTGGGCAGTCCTGCGGTATGTCTCAAAGGTCAACTTGAACGTCATAGTGGAGAAGGAAATGAGGAGAGTAATGGTAGGGGAGCAGGTAGAGGTGGAGAGGAAGAGGAAGATAGATGAAGAGTAAAAAGAGGAAAAGGCTGATATTAGAAAAGGAACAAGAAGTGCAGCAAGAAGTACGAGAGCCGTGAGGGAGAACCAAGCGTGAAGAATTCCACACAAACAAACATTAGGACTTTTTCCAGCTGTTAATTTGTCTTTTATTCCTCATCAGCTGCAGGTTAATTTACTGTACATGAAATGCATGGGCACTGTTCACACATGAGCGCAGGAAAAAATGGCTGAAAAATTCTTACTGGGCTGTTAAAGGAGCCAAAAGTTAAAAGGAACACAGTATTGATTTCCTTTGAATTAACATAAATAGAGAGTAGGAAGTCATCATGAAACTCAGCAGTGGTAAAGAGGACATTCTTTGTAGAGAGTGTGCTGGATTGTGATAATTTCTCATAATCTGATTGCTGATGAGCAAAGGCGTCGATTAACAAAGTACAAATACTATGTTACCTTACTTAAGTTGAAACTTTGGGTATATATACTTTATTGAGTAATTATTTTACAGCAAACTGTTGTACTTCTACTCGTTACATTTTAAAAAATAGCCAAGTTACTCCGGTTTCAGTTCGGCTTGTTTTCATCCCGGCTTGTCATTCAAAAAAACCCAAAAAACTATCCAGATAAATCGGGTCATCCAGATAGAGTGAATTTGATCATGGTTGGAAGAGAAGTATAATCATTTACCATTCCAACACCCCATTGGTTTGTACGCGATCCATCGCACCTGCGCATGACACACATCACGTCACACTCCAGAAAGGAAATGGCAGACGTACTGTATGTAGCCAAGTACAAAGATGTCTGTGGAAGAGACTCAAGAGAACTTGTGTGAAATGTCCCAACCAAGCACCAGGAAGGAGGTAGGTAGCCAGGAAGACCAGCCAACACGGCTCTGGACACTTTGACTAGTAAGTAATCTAATACATTCAACACATCAGTGTTTCATTGAACAAGGCAATTCCCAGTGGTTAGTTCAAACGTCTGTTTAACACAGTGCTTCCCAAAGTTTTTCTGTTGCCTCACAAAGTATTAAATAATGATGATCTGGCTAATAAACGGATTGTGCTCAACATCAGACAGATACAATGACTGGGGGGGGG
>NC_045739.1:21977782-21978873 GCF_008692095.1 Etheostoma spectabile | reverse complement strand
GCTTTTGACATCTTCAGAAGATCTGCCAGAGGAAAACATGTACATGGTTCAGGAAACAACACAGCAGAATACTTTACAGCAAGTGAAGACTCAAACTGAGAGTGAAAACTTCAAAGACTGGGAAAACTACAAAGCAAGGAAAACAGGTTTTCTTACACACTGCAGAAATTCATGCTTAATTGTGCCTCCTCATCTCCAATTCAAACCTTTTGTTGGGGAAGTATTATAGTTACTTTAGCCCCTGGTTGTCTACTGGTACTGTATAAGCCAAATGAAACACGCACGCCTTGTAACAGCCTTGTATTGATTGCCTCATTAATGCGGGGGCTGTCTGTCTCACTATCAAAGGCAGTGATGCACTGGTGCAGCTCTGGCCGTTGTTGTGCAGCAGTAATAGGCTTCACTGTCACTTATGACACATAATGTAGAACTGAGTACACAGTACTGATGGTGAACAGCTGGTGAATATGCCTCTACAACAAGCTGTTCTGAACTTATCTGTAAGTAAGTCGGTACATTGGGCAAAGCTCAATCACTCAGAAGTGTCACATTTCTCTAAATCCACTTTCGATTTTACTTTGCTATAACAGTTTATCAGCTTGCAAGATGCAATTGATTGAGCCATGAGTTTAACGAGGTGTCTCTGAATGCACCATGAAGAGATGTAACTTTGAGCTTTAAGTGATTTAAGGCATCTTTTTATCTACCACCATCATGGAGGGAAATCTATTTCGGAAAATGTAGTTTAATTTCTTTTTTGATAGTTCTCTTGATGGTACAATTCTGGGTGATCCTAAGCTGGAGAACATCAAATTAGTATGATTACAGTTGTGTTAAAAGGAGAAAAATGACAGATATATTGATACTGAGACATGTACATGTTACACTGTTCGTTGAAAATATATCTAGGATTGGTTGACAGGCGCTGAGCATCACCATGGTACATTGGTAAGAATGTAGAAAAGACAGCTGACATTTCTGTTTAAGCCATTAATTGTCACTATGCACACATTTAGAGCAGTGAATTAAAGAGATGAGGCTTAACCCGCTGAGCCCGAGACACTCGCCCACGAGTAAAAAAGTACCTCCGA
>NC_045739.1:21975719-21977772 GCF_008692095.1 Etheostoma spectabile | reverse complement strand
TTTAATAACTTTTGAACCATACAAGCGATTTACTCACTTTTGGTTTCATTTAAATCCTGACGTTTTCGCGTTTACAGCGGTCTTTTCCCTGTCTTTCCAGCCTCTACAGGGGATTTTCTATCCAGCCTGGAACTTCAGCCTCTTTGGGCTTTAAATCCATACTGTTATATCCAGAGATGGGAAAAGTACTCACTTTCCGTACTTAATAGTACAGATACTTGTGTTAAAAAATACTCTGGTAAAAGTCAAGTACTGATTAAACTTCTTTACTCAAGTAAAAGTAACAAAGTACAGCCTTGGAAATTTACTTAAAGTATAAAAGTAAAGTAGCCTTAGAATGACAACAATATTTTTTGCAAAGCTACCTGGAGCACCAAAATGTTACTAGAGAGACGCTGAGGACTTCAGTGGACATGGAGGGTACGTCTTTATAGGCAATGGCTACATTTAATGGTTGTCTGCCAATAGGCCTAAATTAACATATATGTTTATTATGACAGACACTGGACTCCAGGTTAATAAGTTCTGACTCATTAGCAAGATATATTCAGTTGTTATCTGTAGAATTCACAGATCCAGTTTTCTATTTTATCTCCCCCCTAACTGTAATGAATCACTGTATGTGCGTGTGCTCAAATATGGCTTCTGGAAAGAAAATAAAGGATTAAATATGAATAAACAAACGGACATTAATGAGGAAGTTCCCCAGCACATTGGCCAGGAGTCTTTCTTATGCTACTGTTTACATCTCTTTCAGATAGTCGAGGATGATGGAATGTATTGCTGCTTGTCTGCCCTTTTTTTCTTCATTTTCAATCATGTTGCCATCCATACTACTATGTGCTAACGTAGCGCCATCCATACTACTATGTGCTAACGTTAGCGCCCCATACTACTATGTCTAACTTAAGCGCCACCATACTACTATGTGCTAACGTTAGCGCCATCCATACTACCATTGCTAACGTTAGCGCCATCAAGCCCAAGTGATCTGTATGAATGCGAATCTGTTGAGTTATCTTAGTCGTGCGTCAAATGCAACGTACAGTAGATATATTCCCATCCATTTAGATTGAATATGGTTTGATGACATAACAATAATAACAAAACTCCAGTGAAATGATGTGAAAGTTGAGACAGATTAGGACTGGAAAGCTATTCTGGTGTCCAACTTGGCCCCAGTGTATCTGTTAAAACAGACGGAACAACTTCTCTCTAGCTAAGGTTCCATCCACTTGTCATTGATTACAGAATCTGAAGTTTGGTAAAAAAAAAAAAAAAAAACCTCATGCGAATAGAGCTGGTGAAAGTGTTGATGCTTCATGAAGACCAACGTGTAACCCAGCTACATTGGAAAACCACAACAAAACCACGAGCTAACAGGTGAAGAAGCACACCAAACCCACTAGCTAACTTACTTTAAATGTGCAGAACTATAGTCCAGTAACAGGCTTAAGTGAACTGACAACATGAGTTATACAACTTACAGTTCTCAAAGACTCACACACACATCCTCTGGTTATCCTCCGAACACTTGTCTCTTTTTCTTTTCTCTCTCACTTTTTCTCCGTGTGCGGCGCACGCCCGCTCCGGTGTGTGGCGCGTGTCCGCGCTATTCTCCCGATAAGACGACCACTTGTACAAAACTAAAGTAACGAGCCATTTTGTAAATGTAAGGAGTAGAAAGTACCGTATTGTGTTAAAATGTAAGGAGTAGATTAAAAGTCGCCACAAAAATAGTAGTAAGTAAAGTAAAAATATCGAAAAATCTACTTGAGTACAGTAACGAAGTATTTGTACTCCGTTACTTCCCATCCTGGTTATATCCAAGATTGATTCACTTTATATCCATAATTCATCGCGTTTTGGCTCATTTCTGCCGCTGGCTCGCTCCTCCATCTCTGCCCTGTCTCTCCCGTCTATTGTTTCGGGAAGTACATGCCCATATATGGGAGATAAAGGCACCCCTCTTGTAAGGAAGGCCAGAGGGGACAAAAATGCCCATATACTCTATGGAAGGCCAAATGGTGCACTATTTAGACACATATTTGCT
>NC_045739.1:21975294-21975709 GCF_008692095.1 Etheostoma spectabile | reverse complement strand
TGCTGTGGGTGTAATATCAATAAATGACATTATTATGTTATTATTGGCATGAGTAATTGTCATGAGAGCAAAACATCTTGACTTTTTTGGAAAGAATGCATGTATTTTGTCAACTGTATAAGTTATAATGATTATTTCTCTTCACAGTGTGACTCCCAAGACATATGACAAGTGTTTTAGAATGAAATGGCTTGGTTTTACTTATATGTCTGTGATATCAATACTATCTGGAAGATTTTCTTTTATTTATTTATTTATTCTTTCTCTTTGAAGGCCCTACAACCATTTTTAACATGCAAGTGACCTCACTGCAACCCGAATAGTCCAATAACCCAGTTTGTCCTAAAAAAAAAATGATGTTCATATCTCGACTGCAGACAACAGGGTTGATGTTTTACAAGCTTTTTTATAAAAT
>NC_045739.1:21974704-21975284 GCF_008692095.1 Etheostoma spectabile | reverse complement strand
GGAAATTAAACTGTAAAAATGGCCTCAGGGCCCCCAGGGTTAATAATATTTGATCTTTTTTTTTTTTTAAATAACGCACAACCATATGCTGCATCAAGTTGCTGCCAGCCAGAACAAAGGCAATGGGTGGGTCTTATAGAGTAGACCAGGGATCTTCAACAGGGGGGAATGGAACTCTAGGGGGTCCAAATAATAGTTTATAATTAAAAAGTCTTAACATGAATCTGATATATTGTTAGCAAATATAAATCCCCCCTGACGATAGGCTAACTGGGCTATAGGTAATGTAGTCACTAGCCATCCACACACCCAACACCTGCAGTTCATCCTAAGGATTCACTGTGTCCTCCTGTTGTCCTCGGGTCAAATTTGTCCCCTTTAAAAAATGTCTATATCTGAAATTTGGGTTTCTTTTTGACCAAATTACCACACAAAAACGCTTTTTGCAAATACAATTGATCACTTTTATTCTTAACTAAACTCATCTGTACGTTCCTCTGATCTCAACTATTAGTCAAAATAATTCAAAATCTTTAACTCAAATATTAAGTATAATTCTATATAATTGAGGGTTATTGAC
>NC_045739.1:21973075-21974694 GCF_008692095.1 Etheostoma spectabile | reverse complement strand
AAAAAGTAGTGTAAAACTAGTGGTAGTAAAGTGGTGTTACTGAAAACTTAAAAAGTCTGAAAAAAGTCTGAAAAAATGTCAAATCCTTGTCCGTTTTTGACCAAGGAGGACAACACAAGGGTTACAACATGATTTATAAAATCATGCCAGTTGTTATTAGGCTATTTTATTAGCTCAGTAGTATATGGAAATAAAGGTATGTTAAAGGCTTTAGGCTGCCCTACATGTTACTGAAGGCCCATTTTAATATGCAACTTCGTTTTTTACAATGTATGTGGTAGGGGTCCCTGCTGTGTTTCTCGCAGTTAAGGGGTCCTTGGCTTTAAAATCGTCGAGGACCCCTGGATTAGACCACTGATTAGGAGTGAGTGAAGTCAGGTGAGAATGGCTGGATCCATGCAACAATAGTAGGGCTCTATTCCACACTGTTTAAGAAGCAATACACGCAGGTGAAAAATGCACGTTAACAGTTGACGCAGAGGCTTCCTAACAGATGGACATCCCATATGGACTATTTTTGTTTTGTACTTTGCAGAGGATGTTCTGTACCTTTTAGAAAACAATTTATAATTCAACATGGATCTCAACAGAAAAAATAAATATGGAAAACAAAGAATAAAAAACAATATTTAAAAGCAGGAGGTACTATATTTGAGTTTTCTGCCAGTCTCGGTGGATATTCTGCCACTGATAAGAATTCAACTGAATGCAGTGTCTTTATCAGCTGTACTCTCAGTGTATTCGATTAGTATAATTACTTTTAGTTCCTGTAAGAAGCATCTGTATTACTCTCTTTGTTTAATGATGGAATGTAAAACATTTGTCTCGCTCTGAATAAGGATGAACAATGTTGACTGATGGGTTTCCCTTCAGGGAGTGCATCGAGCTGCATTGTGTTCTCTAGAATTGTTTGGGAGCTCCGTCTTTATTAAAAGATAAGACGGAAAATAATATGATACTGAGAGCGAGAGGGAGGCAGAACATTCAGGATCCGAATGTTCAGATAAATCAGATCATTTCATTTATAGCTGACAAAAGTAAATGAAAAATAACTGCTTACATTAGGATGACAAAAATAAATGAAAGATAACTGCTTCCATTAGGATGACGAAAATAAATGAAAAATAGCTGCTTGCATTAGGCTGTCTTTATGACACTGACACAGCGGTAGGGGAAGTTTAAGAAGGTTTATTGTCAGCCAATAGGGAATTAAGGTGGAGCAGAGGGAAGAAGATGGGTGGCTGAGGCAGAGGGGCAAGGGTGGATGGCAGACGGGTGGACAAGGGTGAGCGCACGGCGTGGGCAGGTGGAAGTTATCCGAGGAATAGCTTGCGGGCAGATGATTCTGGCCAATACATCCTCACTCCCATCGCGTCAAATAGCGACGCTTGGTCAGGTGCCTTTTGCGTTTGTAATCAACACAAAAAGTCTCCTTTAGCGTCATATTTTAACACGCTAGGTCGGAACTCTTGGCGCCACAGTACAACACTCTCGGGACTCGGGTCTAGCCCTTTGGCGTCATATTAACCCTCATGTTGTCCTCGGGTCAAATTGACCTGTTTTCCTACATCAATGTTCTTTGTAATTACCCAAATTAACATGATTGATTCCACACAACG
>NC_045739.1:21966382-21973065 GCF_008692095.1 Etheostoma spectabile | reverse complement strand
AGTACAAATCTCTACTTTCATTAATTTTGGGGTGTCTTACTCAATTTTATGTGGTTTTGAAATAGTATTGAGTAAAAGTTGACATGTTCCAGTCTGTGATTATCCATCAACATACATTCCTTTAATTTTAGGCAAGGCAAGGCAAGGCAGCTTTATTTGTATAGCACATTTCAGCACACAGGCAATTCAAAGTGCTTTACACAAATCGTTAAACAGATAAACACAAGTAAAAACATTTAAATTCACAAGCATTAAAACCGGTAAAACACATGAATAGACAGTTAAAAACAAGAGAAACATAAAACACAAGAATAAAATTTACAGTGCAGCATAAGAAATTTAAAGAAATGATTAGTCATTTAAAGAAAGCAGCATCAAATAGAAAGGTCTTCAGCCTTGATTTAAAAACTGAGAGTAGCAGCGGATCTACAGGTTTCTGGAGTTATATTCCAATATGAGGAGCATAGAAACTGAAAGCTGCTTCACCCTGTTTAGTTCTGACTCTGGGGACGAAAGCAGACCTGTCCCAGATGACCTGAGAGGTCTGGGTGGTTCATAGTGTAGTGCGATCAGCAATATATTTTGGACCTAAACCGTTAAGTGATTTATAAACTAGCAAGAGTACTTTGAAATCAATTCTTTGAGACACAGGAAGCCAGTGTAAAGACTTCAGAACTGGAGTGAGTGATCCAGTCTCTTGGTCTTAGTGAGGACTCGAGCACAGCGTTCTGAATCAGCTGCAGCTGTCTGATTGATTTTTTAGGGAGACCTGTAAAGACCCCTTACAGTAGTAGTCAAGTCTACTGAAAGTAAGGCATGGACAAGTTTTTCCAAATCCTGTTGACACATAAGTCCTTTAACCCTTGTATATTCTTAGGTGTTTAAGGCTGACTTTGTAATTGTCTTAATGTGGCTGTTAAAGTTCAGGTCTGAGTCCATGACTCACCAAGATTTCTGGCTTTGTCTGTTGTTTTTAACATTGTTTGTTTGAAGCTGAGCGCAGACTTTTAATCGTTCCTCTCTTGCTCCAAAACAACCACCTCGTTTTTCCTTCATTTAATTTCAGAAAGTTCTGGCACATCCAGCCGTTATTTGTTCGATGCACTTAGTCAGTTTTTTTGTATTGGACTATAGTCCCCTGCGCTAAGGTTATGTAATTTTTGTGTCGTCCGCATAACTATGGTAACTTATTTTGTTTTTCTCCCATAATCTGAGCCAGTGGAAGCATGTAGATGTTAAACAGAAGAGGCCCCAGAATGGAGCCTTGCGGAACTCCGCACGTCATATTTGTACGCTCAGATGCATAATTACCTATAGACACAAGTAATCCCTATTCTTTAGGTAGGATTCAAACCAGTTTAGTACTGGCCAGAAAGGCCAACGCAGTTTTCCAATCGGTCTAGTATATATCGTGGTCGACCGTGTCAAATGCAGCACTGAGATCAAGTAATACTAAGATTGAAATTTTGCCATTCTGTGTTAGGTGGATGTCATTAAAGACTTGACAAGAGCCTTTCAGTGCGTGGTGGTGGTCGAAACCCGACTGAAGGTATCAAAACTGTTGCTATGACAAGAAATGGTTGAGTTGTTGAAAGACTACTTTTTCAATGATTTTACTAAAAACGGAAGGTTTGATATTGGCCTATATTTGCTCATTATGACTTGTCTTTTGTTTCTTTTTAAGAGTGGCTTGATTCTCAGTTTTTCAGGGCCTGTGGAAAGATACCTGAAAGAAGAGATGTTTCACAATCTGTAGAAGATCAGAAGTCAAACAATTGGAACATTTTTGAAAAGTCCCGTTGGTAGAACATCAAGGCAACAGGTCGAGGTTTTCAGATGTTGAATAATGTCCTCCAGGTTTGTATGGTTGATCGTGTGAAATTCTTGTCATATTGGAACTATTTTTGCTTGACACTGTGACAACACATATCCTGGACTTGATTGGAGGCACTGACTGTTTGTCTAATCTTTTGAATTTTGTATTTGAAGAAGGAGGCAAAGTCATTGCAGGCCTTGGTAGATAAAAGTTCAGATGCTACTGGTACTGGAGGGTTTGTTAACCTATCAACAGTAGCAAACAAAGCACGGGAATTATTTTGTTTTTCTAAGATAATATCAAGAAAAAGGACCTTCTTGCATTCCTTCCATTTATAAATGCGAAGTCTCTCTTAGGATTATAAATGGACCAGAGATTTGTTTTTCGCCACCTTCGTTCAGCTTTCCTACACTCTCTTTTTTCTGTTCTCACCATAGACATTTCTCCATGGAGATCTTTTCTTACCAGATACAACTTTGACCTTAGTGGGAGCAATGGCATCATACATTTGTGATTTTACAGTTGAATTATCTACAGCTCACTGACTGATAGCCCAGAGAGGGCTGGTGTGGAGGAGAAAGCTGTATAAATGTGTCACTGGTGTTTTCAGTGATATACCGTTTTCTGATTATCTTTGTTTGGACACTTTGGGGCACAGAGATAGTGCCGTTAAGAAAACACAGGAATGATCTGAGAGAGCAACGTCAGTCACCACAACCTTGGAATGTTCAGACCTTTGGGACAATCAAGTCCAGAGTGTGCCCCTTATTGTGGGTGGGCTCCGTCACATGCTGAGTCAGTCCATAGTTCTCAAAAACACAACCAGCTCTTTTGTCCCCCTGTCCTGGGGGCTGTCAACGAATGTTAAAATCACCCGCAATGTTACCTCAAAGTTAATGCGATAATAGACAGCAGTTCAGTGAAGTCATCATGAAGGTTGCACAATATTAGGTGGCCTGTAGATATTTGAAACATCGCTTGAGGGAAGATCTTAATTGAGAGCAACATATTCAAGAAACAAATTTCCATAACATATTTGCGTACAGTGGAATGGTCATTAACAAAATGGCGACTCCACCTCCTTTCTTATTCACTCTATTCTCACTCTAAAACTGAAGTTAGGGGAGAATGACTCGATGAGAACAGCAGCGCTGTTATTATGGTCTAACCAGGTTTCAGTTAAAAACATAAAATCTAGATTGTGCTTAGTAATAAAATCATTGATTAAAATGATTTTCTGCCAAAGACCTGACGTTTAGTAAGCGCTAGTGTTAGTGTGTTTTCATTTTTTGGGACAGGCTGTAGCTGACGAGGAATGGATGCTAAATTGCTAAGTTTGCAGTTAAGTGCTTATTCACCATTCTTTTCCTATTACCTATCACAACAGAAATTGAGGAAGAATTGAATCCACAGGGCCCGGGCTTGTCTTGAAAAGAGTCATTAGTATCACTAGTCCTGCAGCCAAGGCCCGCACTATCAGATAGTGCTTGCCAGTTTTGCACACAAGCGTCCTTATCAGTCTGGGGGGAGGAGTTTTCTGACATCCTGTTAGTGGTGCTTGGCGTTTTACTTTTGCCCGGGGTTTGAGCCATGGGGTAGGAGGGGTGCATAATTGATGGGGGAAATAAGGGAAAGGGTGTGTGGAGACATCAGTAGACAGCGATGAATCCTCAGAAGGTTCGGGTTGGTTTGAGGGGTGCTGGACGGGTGAAGAGGGGAGTGGAGGTTTCGTGTCTCTGCTCTCTGGTCTCCCATGGTCAAATCTTTGCACAGGCGGGGGCTGTGCTGGATCACTGCCGCACTTTGTTGTGTCTTCCTTTTGTTTTGTGACCTTGGCAGAGGGAGCAGATGTGTAGCGCAGAAAGTAAAGCAGATTAGATGACGCTTTACTCCTGCTTGTTAAGGGAAGTCTATCTGCTTTAAAAGATGTCTGCGCTCCCAGAAAATGTTTAAATTTCAATGACCTTCAGAGAGTGGACGGTACATTCAGTTGAAAGCCATTTGTTTAGTCCCAACAGTCGGCTGAATCTCTCATCTCCTCTTCTGACTGACGGTATAGGACCACTGATAAACACATTTGCGCTTAGGGGGTGACTGTGTCAAGCAGTTCCCTAAAGTCCAGTTCAGCAATTCAGACTGTTGCTTTACAACATCATTTGACCCTATATGCAGAATAATGTTCTCACGTTGGGTGTGCTGCCCCGATATCTGGGATTTTTGGGTCAAGTCACACCATGTCTTTGGGAAAACAGTATTTTGGTGTTTTTACTGTTTTTTAAATCTTTTACAGCAAGTCACCCACAATCAGGGTTTGAGGCCCAGTTGTTAGCTTTTTACTTTTTGAATTGCTTCAGTCCTTACCCTGCTGTGTGGTGATGAGACGCAGTCCCGGTCATCAGATGACTGTCCAGCGTCTTGCAGCAGGGAGCAAATCTGTTATCCAGTTGCACACCAGGTTGTTGGGGGGCATTTTGTTGCTTATTTTCCCTTTGCAGCTGTCCACGGCTGTGTCCTACTAGGTACGGTTGAAGAGGCGCTCTGCCCAGATGATAATGCAGCCAGCCGGTCATATCACAAATCTCAGGGCGCTGTGCCCGGCCCTTTATTCGTCCTCCCATTCCCAGGAAATGATTTACTCTTAGGCTTCGCACCAGACGAGTTCCAGGGAGACCGCCACTTGTTGTTTATACCGTTCCACCCTCCTGTTTCTTTGTAGTCTTGTTGGTGCATTAGCCGTGTGTTAGCATACTTCTGTCCATTGTTATGGGTCCATGGTAAATTGGTGTCTTTCCACAAGATCCGTTAACTTCCACGTTCACTTCTAGAAGGTGAACCTTGGTTTCCAGAAGTGCAATCTTCTGAAGGAGTTTGTAGTAGTCTTCTACGGAGAAAGGAGCATCTTGCTGCTAATTACTTAGCTACAATCACTGTAGGACAGGCTTGAGCTATTGGTAGGCCACGCTCACGCAGAAAATTTTTAAAATATGGCAATAGCCTACTATGTCTACAAAAATGTATAGTCCAGTGTTTTTGAAGTGTCCAAGAGCCGCTGCTCATAGTTTCTCAGAGGAAAAGCACGATTATCAGCAAAAATATGCAAGCAGAAGCAGGAGCAAGCAGCAAAGCGTCTGCACTGTAAGAAGCAGGAAGCATGGACAAATTTTAGTCTAAATAATTCCTAATTTTTACAATGACACAATTTTCTGGTTTATTACGTGTACGTCACGATTTTTGAACGTGCCCATTTCACAAACTGCCGTGACACTGGGCTGCTCTGGAGGACGCAACAACAGGGGACATAAAATGCCACACGCGGGACGGTGACAACAACTCGCGCAGGGACACGATCCACGGTCTCTGAGGGACGCAACAACGGGGTAATGAAACGTCACAACACGGCAACAACAACGTGACGGACCCCAAAGACGGGACGCGATCCCCGGGCGCAGGGACACGATCCGCGGTCTCCGGGGTGAAAGTCTTTGTCCCATCCACCCCAACCAACCACCCTGCTCGGATTTTTGGCTTTTTAACACTACTCGCTAACGTAATCGTTTTTGTGATCACAAAATAGGCTTCCCATTGAAATACATTACTTCAACATTCAACGTAACAACACATGAAAATAACAACATTAACGTGGCCTCTACACAAATCAATAGATTAAATAATGTGACCATTTCACGAACTGCCATGAGACTGGGCTGGATGCAAAACAAGTTTTGGTATCGTCTCAGCTCGCTTGGAAACTCGGAGGTCAAGTGAAAGTAAAAAAAAAAAAAGTACCTGTTGGCAGGTATCAGGGACTTTCTTTCAAAATGGAAAACCAAACCACCTATGTCCATCCACAGTGCTGTGGAGCAAGGTCTGGCTTCACCTCAGATACATTGTTCAGTGTTCAGTTCAGTGAATTACCACCTGCGTGGCCAAGAGGGCCTATATCATCCTAATTACAGGGGAGCTGGAACAAATGACATCGAAAAGAAGAACTTAATCATACACTGGCAATTCTGATCCCTACACAGAAGCAGCAGCTTCATCTGACTGAGTATTTTAGTATTTGGCTGCAGCCAGTGAGAAGGACTGCTTGGATTTATCTGTATGAGAAGAGATTCCATAAAATCCAAATGCATGAGCCAGCGCTCAATAAAAGCCATCAACAGACGACTGAAAAGGATACTTGAGGCGTCAGTATACCTTCATTACCTCGAAAGATTTTAAAATTTCACAGACATGGTGGAAACACAAATACGGCCCATCTTCATCTGAGTCTGACTTGTTAAAGCCCCGAGAGCTTTCATGGTTGCTATTGATCGTGTGATGTCAGAAACCTTGAGGGACACAGGCGCACTGATGCAGCAGTGGGGATTTCACAGGTCTGGGAAGAACTACAAAGGGCCTTACACGCTGAAATGGATCAAGGAGGCTCAGAAGATGTCAGCGTGTCGTCAATATCCAGCTCACCAACAGCTGAGGAATTGCAGCAGACATCATGTTTTGATTAAAGCAATCACTTCAAAAGATAATAGTGTTACAAAGCTACGCTAATCTGGGCTTGTGACACAAAGGAACACAGCTACTAAAGGCTAACCTTGCAACATACTGCATATCCCCCTGTCTCCTTTTTCCTGCGTGTTGCGTTTAATGTGAGAATGAGACTAACCTTGCCTGTATTTTTATCATTATCACAAACACCAAATTGGCATTTTGTGTGTGTGTGTGTGTGTGTGTGTGTGTGTGTGTGTGTGCTCATGAATGCCTAATGCCTAATCCTGGCATGTTTCTGGTGACATTTAAGTCTTCTTTCTTCTTTCCCTGTGTTAAACAGTTTTTTTGCGCAATACTATATATATATATATATATATAT
>NC_045739.1:21960723-21966372 GCF_008692095.1 Etheostoma spectabile | reverse complement strand
ATATATATATATATATATAATATTACTTTTTTGTTTTAGACTTTTGAGTGTGTTCACCACATTATGGCGCTTTGTGCCATCCAGATAACATTAAGCTTGTATTTTATTATATTAAACATGACAAAACTGTGTTGATTGATTGATTGAAAAAAAGAAACGAAATGCACAAAAATCTATACAGTATTTCTGGTGTCACACACTGTAAATACAACTCATAGAGCTCTATTGGCATTAGGAAAGTTCAATGACAAGTTTGCCAAAGCTTAAAAATACATTTTCCTCCAAATATTTAGACAGTACACAATCAAATTAACTAAATCACATCACAAGTTAACGTTCATCGTATGAATATGCCATGATCATATAGGTGTCATTTACACATTTATCCGGTGTGTGACCACTGTAGATAATATTTCAACAGCTATAGCACACAGAGGATTTCCCCATGCCTTGACATATGTGTCAACTCCAACTTTGACATTTCTTCAAATTGCAGCAACCGATCTGTCTCTTCCAGTCTCACAGTACACCTGAATCAATAGCCCACAACATTGGTGTGTTACCCGAGCACCAAGTAGGACAAATAAAAACACCCTATTCAGAACACACACAGCCACCCACACAGACCACGTTGGTGGCCAAAGCACCAACTCAGTTGGAGCTCTCTCAGCGGTACCTGTCCCCTGTCTTTAGAAGAATCTACTCAGAGTCTCTGTTTAATCAATCATTCATGTAGCAGTGGACCATTTCAAAATGCTGAAATGTCAAGGGGATGTTATTGGAGCACTTATTGAAGGAATATCAGCAGCTATTCTTCTATTTCACATAAAAGAGCCATGACGCACTTGTGCTGGACTTTTCCCAGATAAGTCCTGCTTTAGACTTGCACAGTTCTTTAGTCTTGCT
This sequence comes from Etheostoma spectabile, assembly GCF_008692095.1. Classification (NCBI taxonomy): domain Eukaryota; kingdom Metazoa; phylum Chordata; class Actinopteri; order Perciformes; family Percidae; genus Etheostoma; species Etheostoma spectabile. The sequence continues at coordinate 21,965,466 of NC_045739.1, read as the reverse complement.
GATGCTATAAAGCATTTGACAATTTGTGAGCCTGTCTCTGTATCATCCTTTTCTTCAATGATTTAATTTCATGATTTCAATTAATTTGGAAAACTAAAAAGTGGATCAAGATTTTGTTATTCTGTTTGTGTGGGTATCGAAAAATTTCTTTTTTGAAGTCGGTAGTCCATATGCACGACCTTCCACCTCCAGGATTGCTCCAGTACCACACAAAAATCCTTCTGGATCTCTGTCACCTTGCACTTTTTTTGTGTTGTGATTATGAACTGCGGTGGATTTATGAGGACTATGGTTGACTGGTCCTCAGATCTCCTTAGGGTACCTGAATTTTCTGTTACACTACTTAAACATCTTTTGGACGTACACCAACACAAGTTCCTTCCTGAGGCTATTTTGCAGCGGCTCCGTGCAGCACTTAGCGCTGCCATGACGGTTATAATTTGTTTACTGAAGCGTCATCAACAACGACAAAGGCGCCTGACCGAGCAAAGGGAGTGAGAATGTGTTGAAGGGGTTTCAGAATGGCTGTGTACTCTTTTAGTCACATTGTCTCTTGAGGTTGCAGTTTGGCCAGCTGGTCACAGATTCCATTCAGCTGACTCTTAATGAAACTCATCAACTTCTCGATCGCATGATACTCTGAGCTCCACCTAGTCACCGAAGGTACCAAACATCTCATTTGGGCAATTTAATCAATTGAATCAGCAGCACCTGATGAGTAATGCGCCTTATTCCAGATTGCAGCACATTTTGACATTGCACTTCTGTATAATTTTCGAGAAACACCCTGTGAGGCAGCGTTGTCAAGATCAGTCGTGGCAACAAGATGCAAAGCATGCGCGGAACATCTTTGGTGAGGTGGCAAAAAAAGGTTTAGCTTCTCTTCCTCTTTTGTCCTCCTGAAGAACTGCAGAGACATCAACAAACTGCACATCATCTGTGCTATGCATCTCATCATCCATTTCCCACCCTCCATAGTCATTGAATTTCTTAACCAAATTGCTACCATTGTCAGTGACTGTGGCACCAACTTTGCCGCGAATCTGGAATTCTGCGTGAATCTGACTAACTTTGGCAGCCATGCCATCATAGGTGTTGCGGCCCCTTATCCTTTCACATGCCAACACTAACCTAATGTCTCTGGCTCAATCCAGTGACACGTGATTCCCATGAAACTCCTATGATGAGCCGTCCATATGTCTGCTGTTGTGCACACGGTTTGAACATCGTGAAGAGTTTCAGTAAGTGCCTCCTTCATATTTTGAGATCCACTTTCAATGCACTGCATCAATGTTTTTCTGTACATGGGTGTCCTACCCCCCACCCCCTCAATTCCTGCAATTATCTCCCGGAATGAGGCATTCTCCACTGATGAAAAGGGCTGTGCATCTGCAATTATGCACTCAAGAACCAAGGAGTTTACTTTCCTTTGGGTGATTGCTGAGTGTTGCTTGTTTGAGATTAGGTGTGGTGGGCACGGCACTTTGTTACCCACCATCATCTGATGCCATTTCTGCTCTTTGCAAGACACTGGAATGCTTCCTCTAAAATAAAGAAAGATAGAGAGCACAAATTAATAACACTGAAATGTTTTAGCACTAACCTGAACCCATTTTGCTAGCAGAGTGGTATGAGTATGCTTCAACAACAGGAGCATGCACACATGCAACTAAAACCATGTGGAAGTATTTGAACATATAAAAAGCTTCCACAGTAGCGTTGCTAACAAGTACCTAAACAAGCAGATAGATTGTTGAATTTGCAGTACTAGTCCATAACTGCATACTACAAAAATCTAACCGCAGTCTAAGCTACCACAAGCTAATTTTAGCTAACGTTAGTTAGCATGTCAAACGGGGCTGGTCAGTCGTTCAACGGCTCAGGGGCTAGTAAACCAGCACATAGGAGGATGTCACACACACTGTCGAACTGATATGGATGAAAATGAACTTTTTAACCTTTTTAACGTTTGATGTACCACTAGTTGTTTAACTGTGAAGAAATGCTGTGTGTGTGTTGTGGTGTGTGTGTGTGTGTGTGTGTGTGTGTGTGTGTGTGTGTGTGTGTGTCAGAGAGAGTTGGGGACCTACTTGCTTCACTGGTCCCAGCAGTGGCAGCTACAAATAAACCATTAAAGGAAGATGTTCTCTGCTGTCCAGTGATAATATTCTCCACACTGAGACTGGATCGTTAGCACTGAAGACACAATTGATTTGCCTCCTAACACAATCTGATATCGCTACTGTAGTGAAGTCTCCAGCTGTTACCTAACATTATTCCTTTGCACTTCTTTGTCTGAGTGAGAGAAGGAAAGGAGAAGACGGATGCACAGCGGGTTGGTGGTGTGTGTGTGTGTGTTGTGTGTGTGTGTGTGTGTGTGTGTGTTGTGTGGTGTGTACTATAGTAATATAAATCAATAAGACGAACGTGTGTTATTTTCATGTCACTGTTGTGTACTGTCTGAAAATTTGGAAGGAAAATGCATTTTTATGCTTTGGCAAAATATTTTTAATGTCAGTAAGCTCTAGAATGTATTTACAAACACACACACACACACACACACACACACACACACACACACCACCACCATCAATAACAAATGCTGTATAAATAATTCATATAAACCAATCTTAATGTGTTAATTTTTATATGCTTTATATATTATTTTTGTTCTGTGCCAATGTTCAGACACATTGTATTTTGATGCTTTGGCAACCTTGTTATTGAATCTTCCATGCCAATAAAGCTCTTTAAATGAAGTGAGTGGGTTCTGGGTATCAAAAGGTACAAAAAAAACGTGTATTTTGTATTGTATTGGTCCTTTGCGTTATTTCTGGTTTCCAAGGTAAAGCATGAATTGATAAAACACCGGCTGCACTGAGTGGAAGGCTGTGCGTCAGAGCAGCAGGTCTAACAGCGAGCACGCCTCCTGTCCTGGCAAATATAAGAAGCTGCTCCGCTCCGACTTACGGAGACTGAACCCATTTCTCCTCAGCTTTTGGAAGAAGTGAATATGACCACTCAGTGCAGCCAACCGTACTTTCTGTGTAGGCCTACACGTTTCCACATATAGAAGCATCATGGATTTAAACTTCACGCTCTCAGGGCGCGACTTGGCCGGCTTGGGTGCGAGACTTTTGGGGAATAACTCACTGGTTCCGTTTGAAAACAACACCACCGATTCCAAAACGGAGGAGGAAGACTTGGAAGTCAACACGGACGTTTACTCTAGGGTGATAGTCACTGTCATCTACGCTGCGCTGTTCGCCGTGGGCACTCTGGGGAACTCCATCACCCTGTACACCCTGCTGACCAAGAAGACCCTGCAGAACCTCCAGAGCACGGTGCATTACCACCTGGCCAGCCTCGCCGTCTCCGACCTGCTCATCCTCGTCCTCTCCATGCCCATCGAGCTCTACAACTTCATCTGGTTCCACCACCCGTGGGTGTTCGGGGACGCCGTGTGCAGGGGTTACTACTTCCTCCGGGATAGCTGCTCGTACGCCACGGCGCTCAACATCGCCAGCCTGAGCGTGGAGCGCTACATGGCCATCTGCCACCCGTTCAAAGCCAAGAGCATCATGTCCCGCAGCCGCACCAAGAAGCTCATCAGCGCCATGTGGCTCGCGTCCTTTGCGCTCGCCACGCCGATGATCTTCATCATGGGCCAGGTGATGCGTCAAGGCGAGAAGATATGCACCGCGATCGTCTCACCTGTCACCATCAAGACCGTGCTGCAGGTGGGTGTCGGGGAGGTGTCACGTCGCTGGTTGGTGTGTTCGCTTTGCAGATGTATCCACGGTTGCTCTTTACGCACCGGGGGTCGGGCTGGTTTGTTTTTATTTATCTCAAACAACATCAACATACTGTTAAAGACGGGGGAAAATCTGATATAAACACAAAAATAAAATAAAAGCATATACAAATCAATCCAAATCCATAAAAAAACAAAGAAGGATGAGTTTGAGGAGCAGGCTGAAGCGTATTGCTTATAAAGTCCTGGGTCTATTTTACAATGTCAAATTATTAGAGCAAAAAAACTAATAGATATACATATATAAGATACATAATTTGAAGTCAGTCAATAATCCAATAATTTCAACAAAATAAAACTATACACTGTGTGTCCATTCCCATCTATATGTTCAGGTCAAATTTCTGTGTTGGTCAGGTATTTTTTTCTTGAATCTATTTTTGAACTGTTTAAAATTATTATATAGTGTGTGTATATATACAGAGAGTAGCGTATATGGAATTAAAGGTGTACTATTAAAGTGTAATTCTCACCAAAATGCAACCTAGGGTGTTTTTGGGAATGTACCCGAGTCAAACCTTGGTTTAGAAGCATAATAAGGAAGAAAGAGCCACTTTTAAGATTTAAAATATACTTTAAGATTTAAGATCTGCTAAAGTAAGTCGTTCTAAACCTTTGTTTTTAGTAAACTCTGTGTACACAAACAATGTTCTCAATGCTGGTATACATGTGCAGAGCATTTCTGCTTTCAAATACAACAAATTGCTTTTTGAAAACAAAGAAGGTTCAGTATTGGTATACTAGGTCTATTGGAATACTTGATCAACACTGAGGAAGGCACTATGTTAAATTATTATATGGTTTATCAGTATGTTAAGTATTTTAATATAGCTTTGATAAGTGCTCATCACAACCAGACTTGAGACAGTAAAAGCACAAGCGCCACACACACACACACACACACACACACACACACACACACACACACA
>NC_045739.1:21952602-21960713 GCF_008692095.1 Etheostoma spectabile | reverse complement strand
CACACACACACACACACACACACACACACACACACACACACACAGTCCAGCATCAGAATGCAAACCATCTTCATCCTTACAGCAATACTATGTAACTTTTCCCTATTCGGTTGTCCTACATGTGGTCTCATTGGAACTACAGCTCGCACGCCCCGCCCCTTCAGTTCCCCTACAGGTTGTTGGCAGTAGTACTAATGAGACATTGTCAGTCAGCCAGGAACAATGAAAACATACACTCCTCAATTGAATATGAAGGCAAATGGCTTGCCATCGGCATTTATTCAACCACACAGGCCTTTTTACAGTTGCCGCAGCTGACCTGGCACGCACCAATGTGACATCAAAATGACGTAGATCTCGGTAGCGCAACACTTTTTTTTTTTTTTTGCGGCGCGGGACAAATCTGAAACAGGAGGCATGGAGGAGTTTGAGGGCAACCGGATGCCAGGACTCTGAGCGAATGCAAGTCTCAGTTGTAAACTTACTGGGTGACGAAGTACGTCATCCAATCAAATCGAAGCATTGACGTCAATGCTGCTGCCAGTTTTGCCGTTGTTTACCTTTTTCTTCTTCTAGTCCGATGTATTCGAAAAGTTGGTTGCCTTTCGATATTTACGCCACTTTTGTTCAGGAGAAGACGGCAGCTAGTGTATGAACAGTTACGGCGCTCCCATGATGTCACATTGCCGCTCGACAGGTCGGCTGCAGTGAGTATACTGGACACTTTATCAAGTCAATAATAAGCCCAAAATAGTTCCTGACTCACCAATCGGTAGATTATTTGTACAAAAAAAAAAAATCCATCTGCCGCTCTTTCCTCGTGAAGACGACGGTGTCAAACACAGTGAATGGACAGGAAAAGCAATGCTTATTCTACCTTTTTTTTTTTTTGTATTTGATTATGCGTAACTGCTACATTTGTCATCAAAACATCTAAACAATTGGAAAAACACATTACATACATAAATCACAAGAATAAACAGTACAAATACAAGTTTATTAAATCAAATTGTTTAATGGACTTTCCATCTTTGAACGTTGGCAGGGTAGGCAGAGCCCAGCTTGCCTGCCCAGACTGCATAGCTCCGATCCTCAGGAATAAGCACTGAGATTAATGTGCACATCAAAGCCCTCTCAGCCATTTTTTGTCTTCAAGTGGGTGTCTTGTTTATCAAGTGCACCATCTCTGGATTGGTTTATTTGTTCCCAGCCCCTTAAAAAAGAACCATTCCACCATTCATCTTATAATGAGGTATTTGCATAAAATTAACCATTTCAAAAGTAGCTGTTGCATCCCTGGACCTCCTAATTCATGTATACTTCAGTTTAGTTTATGTGGATCCTGAAATTACTTATTTTAATTAACTGATATTTTCCATATAGACTGCCTAGACAAATTGGGTCCTACCAGTATTTTCAATTTTGTTAAAGGACCTTTCATGATTATTCCATTGCTTTCAGATGGGTGTTCATGGCATGGTTAATTGTCAATGTTTCTTTTTTTTAATATTTCAAAAATGATTGGTTCATACAAATTGTGTATTTAAAATTGCCATGATTATTTCCTGTAATATGCTGCCTGACGAATGCCACTTGTTATGCCTCTGGAGGTCTTTTTGCAATTCTCTTCCACAATCCTTTGCAAATTACATATTGTATCATTTTGTTCATCACTGTGTAAATAAAGAAACAAAACAGCGTTTTTTTATTCTATTTATTGGCATAGGCATTTTTACAGTTCATGCTTCAGACATATACCTGGCAAAGTGCTCAAAACCGCCTTTGTGGTAATTTCCTGCTACAGTAGGGGTCTCTAGGACACTAATGTGTCTAATGACACACACACACACAAACACACACAAACGTTAAACACAAAAGCGTTGCTGTCACGGCAATCTTTCATCATCATCACAGAGTCCGCCTTTAGGGAGGCAAGTGGCTTAATGTAAATTAAAGAGCCAGTGATTCATCAGCAAGTGTGTAAGTGAGAAACAAAGAGATAACACACACACACGCACACACATATTTGTTCCATACTGGGCAGAGCAGCCCGCTCGATGATGTTTTCTTGCCTCCAACGTCGCCTTAAGGGAAGCTAACCCTAAGCATAACCATTGCCGCGCTGCCTGGAAAGAGACGCTGGGGGCAAAAAATAAAAAATAAATACCAAGCAGCCCCTTCTAACGTAAACACAAAAAAGGCTATTTTGCAAGTTTCTCCCCTCTGCTCCCCAAGGTAAACTGAATGTGTTGCTCGGAAGGTCACAGTTTGTATGAATGATTAGGCCGATCTGCCCGGCTTTGTTTACAATGCACAACCTTGGCATTGGCTCAAAATCCGAGGTGTTTTTGTGATTTAGGTGGCGAGAGCATTGGAGACGATCCGTTGATGTGTTTTTGGGGGCCGCACTTTCACTGCGGTAAACCTCTACGGACACTTGGCATGAGACAAAAGCAAAATGAAATGTGACATCAGCTGCCGTGTATCTAATGTAATCACCACACTCATCACCATCATCACTTGTACATGCTGTGTTTGGCTTTACTTTATTATTACAGTACATCACACTGCTATTTCTCCATCTGTTTTTCTTGTCTTTTCTTTTGATTGTCCTTTCACGTCTTGTCTTTTGTTTGAGTTGATTTTTTTCGGCTCTATTCATCACTCCTGCATGTCAGTAACTAACCGAAGCAGTGCCAAGGCTAACCATTTTTATCTTCTGATGCTTTGAGGCTATTGGCATTCGTGAGCCAGATAGACTCCAGCAAAATACTCTGTCATTTACTTCTGTCAGTGAAGAAACATTTTCCCACACAAGGTCTTACCCTATAGAAATCACACAAGACTTTATTTTTTTTCCACTTGATGTAAAAAGAACAGAACAATGAATATGTTAGGAATGGGGACATTATATGACGCACGTTGAAAAGGAAGAAACGATTTACACTGCTCCCAAACCTTTTTCAATGAATGCGGGTTTGTGCAGTAATTGCGCAGTGCGCATGCATATGAAAGACACGTCCTGCTGCTACGGAGGATCCCCAAACACTCTGCCTGTTTTGTCAACAGTTAGTGACACTGAGGGGAGAGAAGGTGTGCGTGTGTGTATGTGTGCGCATGTGTGTGTTCCACCTGCAGTGCCAGGAGTAAAACTGTCTTCTAAATGGCAAATATAAATAATGCAGAACATTTTAAAAGTATTTCTACTTTCAAAGGCAGACTTAAAAAATGTTGCCAGTTTAAAGTTATTACCCTAAAGGTCTCAGAAATACATCAGAAGAGCTTACTGGTGAATATCTAGCTTCTATCTATCATACCATGAGTAACTGGGATGTGATGCTGCGCTCAACGCCAGTAGCTGCTCTCTGTGGAGGCTCCTTCGTGTTCCATTACTTAATTATATACATATACCGTGTGTATATATATATATATATATATATATATATATATATATATATATATTTTTTTTTTTTTTTTTTTTTTTAATATACCATTGTGTCAATTGTCAAAAACAACTGTTGTCTTGGGCAGCATTTTTTATGATTTATAACAGTTGCAGACAACGTTAAAATGAGAAACACATCACCTTATTCACAATAAAAACCATCTGCTGTTTTGCCAGTTCAATGCTTTAACGCGCTAGTCCATAAACTTTTTGTATTAATGAACGTCCCTTACAGTCAAGCAAGTTGCTAAATGAGTTGCTACAAAGCTAATTAAGACTATCAGCTCCACACAACTCTCTCTGTATTTCTCTGTATGGCTTTGTTCAGAAGACTGTGGCAATAAGATAATAATAATAATAATAATAATTATAGTTACCTCTTCTGAAGAGTCCATGTTTTTTTTAATCCTCCGTGTCCTCCTTGGCTAATAGAAATTGTGTGGAGGAGGGGGGGGGGCGCGATCACAGAAGGCTTGTGTTGTTGTCATTACTTATAATTCTTCACGGGGGGGCGACAGAAACTACGCACTATAGCTTTAAATGAGAATCAGCAGCAGCAGGAAATGTTGTTAGGCAAAACATGGAAAGGCAATTTATTTATGTATATAATAAGACTGTATGTGTATATCATATATAGCACATAGGTGAAAGCTGGCCTTTTCCCAATTAGTTTTAGCTGATTGTCACAATCCCCTTGAGTTGATTGGAGGGTTATTCAGATCACCTGTTGCGCGGTGTGTGGGGACTGGCCTTCTAAATTAGAATTGGGAACAGCTTGGTGCATTTCCTCTCTTGGCCAATCAGCGTGTGACGACGCCCTTTCTATAGGGCTTAACAATGGTGGGGAATTGCACTACTGGATTATTCTTATCCTTTCTCGCAGGTTTTATGACTGGTTGTTTGGGAGCTTTTGTGAACTAATTGTGATAAAAGTTGCAATGAAATTAGGGGAGATGTGAAAATTGCAAAAAATAGGGAGAATAAAACTGCTCTGGGCTAAGTGTTCCTAGTAACCTTTCCATAAAGGCTTGGTATGCTGGTGTGAATATGGTGGATTTATGACCCAAAATAATTGTTTTCAATTGAGTGAATTCAATTTGCACATAGGTCAGCGGCTGGTTATTTTTCACACTGTAAAAAGTAAATTTCACATCCTGGTCTGGGACACATTCACTTTAGGTTTGATTTAGTACTTACAGGACTTTTCATTGTACTTTAAATAACAAGCGTTGCTGTCCTCAAGCCATTGTTTAATTAATGTATCAATGTATCTCCTGCATTTTGTGTGTGGGGGGGGGGGGATGAGTTTGTGTGTGTGAGTCCTGCCCGCTGCGGAAGCAGGAGCAGATTGAAATGGCAGCAGCTTTTTTTTTTTTTTTTAAGTGATAAATTGTAACAACATGGTGGTCTTTGGATGCATTTATATAGACCTTAGTGGTCCCCTAATACTGTATCTGAATTCTCTTTTATATAGACCTTAGTGGTCCCCTAATACTGTATCTGAAGTCTCTTTATATAGACCTTAGTGGTCCCTAATCTGTATCTGAAGTCCTTTAATAGACATTAGTGGTCCCTAATACTGTACTGAAGTCTCTTTTATATAACCTTAGTGGTCCACTAATACTGTATCTGAAGGTCTCTTTTATATGGACCTTAGTGGTCCCTAATACTGTTCTGAAGTCTCTTTTTATATAGACCTTAGTGGTCCCTAAACTGTATCTGAGTCTCTTTACCAAAATTCATCCTTGGTGCAAATTACGCCACTAGAGCCAGTCCGACAGTGAGCTTTCTGTATGTGCCATTTCTGGAGTCTGTAGCTTTTGAAGAGGGGAGGGGCGGGGGTGGGGGGGGGGGGTGTGGTCTTGACTAATTACCACTTTGCTCATTTGAAAGCCATGATGTCTCTCTCTCATGGGTGGGCCAAATGGTCTGGACGGGCAATGCAGAGAAAGGGAATGCAGATCGGCCCATCTAAGCTTTTATTTTCTCAAAGGCGGAGCGGGACATCCAGGGCTCGCCATTTCTATCCACTGGGGGACCATAGGCAGGCTGGGGGAACGCATATTAATGTTAAATTTAAAAGTGAAATTTTCCAGCCATGGGATCTTTTTTAAAGCATATGCAGTTTGGCAGGACGGACTGAATTGTTTTGCATGATTTTTTGCTGTACATTTTGTTGGTAAATGTGAGATGTTCGAGTCACACACATCGTTTCTTCATATCAGAAACAAGGAAACTAATTTGTGTGAGACGTGGGGAAAAGTGACAAACCTTTGTAAAAGCGGCAAAACATTGGAAAAGCAAAAGAAACTAGGTGAGCCAAATTTATTGTATTCCTAAATTGATATGCGGGCCGGAGCAAAGTCTGCGAGTGGCCGGATTTGGCCTGCGGGCCTTGAGTTTGACATATGCTTTCATGTTTAAAGACATGCCAACCAACAGAGCACGTTTTTCTCCCGTCCCGTAATACTGTGGGCACTAGCCAGACCCTCTTCCACAGCGCTGTAGAGGAGGGTCTGTCTACTGGCTTTGTCCACGATGTCTGAGCTAATTGCTAGCGCTGTATAACAAATAAATAAAACATACCTGAATTCAATACACTGGGGGCCTTGTGCTCCCCAGTGTATGGATTCAGGTATATTTAATTTATTACAAGATGCCACTACTGCCTGCTGATTAGGAAAAAAAACACGTAGGCACATTCACATAATGATGCAGCATTGGGAGCAATTTGGAGTTCAATATCTTGCCCGAGGACATTTTGACTTGTAAACTGCGGGGCTAGGAATCGAACTACCGGCCTTCCAAATTGTAGATAACACTCTCTCTTGCCAAGCAATGTGTTATTGCGATAAGGCCCTGACATTTACACCCACACAAAAAACGCACATCAACTCCCATGTTATGCGAGGAAAAAAAATTGAGCCTCCAAAAATATATATGTACATTTAAAAACACTTTAAGCATCTTATTTTTCTTAATGCGGGAGCAGCAACTAATTTTTTTCAAGGTTTTCCAACTGATTTCTAGATTAAATTCTGTAAAATTAAACAAGACATGTGAAAACTTTCTACTGACACACAGGACGAGTGTATGAAGGAGGAAGAGAGCATGTGAAGGACATAATGAGCAAGAGAGGATTTGGATTTAATTCCTTCAAGACTTTTAGATGTATAAAACTGGGAGAGAAATTTACTCGTAGTTTAACAATAAGCTGAAGATATTTCTAGAACATTTAAATTGTACATGAGCTTCTTTGCAGTTGTTGCACTGAGTGGTCTCCTGCTGTTCAGTATCGTCTCTGCTTGGGTTGTACAGGGTCATGCTGCAGCGTAGCAGCACTACAAAACTGACTGATTCATCCAAGTCAATTTTATTGTAAATTCTCTCAAAATACCAGACATGCTATTGAATCAAGAAATGTTTCTCTCCAACCCACGAAGCAATAGATCCAAAATATGTACAATACCATAAATAGTGCAAAATTGAGACTAAACCAAGTAGTATAACAAACCGGAAAAGTGCAATATAGAGGGAAAATATAAAATGAAATGGGAAAACGTGTTCTTGACTCCTAATTTCCGCCGGTTGCAGAACGGCTGCAGAACGGCTCCTCGCTCCGCCGTCCGTCAACACCCACCAGGTCCGGATTTGTTGCAGCCACGACTGACAGCTGAAGTACCGAGGACCCACAAGATCTTGCAATTTCATGTAGAATAGAACCACAAAACCAACAACAGGCAGAGGAGTGGAAGGGTAACAACATGAAATATGATCCGCCGTGAGCACGGCCCATTTTATTTTGAAAGTTGAACCGGATGTTTTGTTTAATTTCTGTGCTCGACTTCCTGTCCCGCACTGTCTGCCGTGTGCTGAACTGCTGCGGAGCTCTCTGGCGTCCGGCAACAACAGAAGCTCTGCGTCTCTGCTCGGGACGGCTGCGGACTACTGGAGCTGGGACGGAGTCGGAACGCAGCCGTTCCGCAGTCAGTGGAAATACACAAACTGACTTTCATGGACTCTAATGACTTGTTGCCATTCCGCAACCGGTGGAAATTAGGAGTGAGTGTCTTTTATGAAGTGATCGATGCTGGTCCTGATAGGCTGGGGGAGGGGGGGTAATTTGATTTAATGAATTACATTTATCGATTACAAAGTCAGGGTATCACCAAAGTGATTATAATTCCCCAGGAGTGACTTGTCCATAGATGGGACCCTTCAAACCAAGGGCCCTACAGTGCAGCTACACTCACTGCACTGCCCATCATTCTCTCAATTGGTTTACACACTGTTCTTTGAGTCATATACTCTCTCTCCCACACATACACACACCATACACGAACTATAAACCCAGCCCTACATCATATCACCATATAGAGATTATGCATTAATCCACATGCCCCCTAGCATTCAAAATACCAACCATTAAAATGCACACAGGTACCGTCAGAGCACCAGGCTGACTCCAGAAGTCACACACACATCTCACACACACACACACACACTTTCTGTTGACAGAAACATCTCCCCTAGAAACTTAGTCTAGAGATTGACACCACAAGCCTCCAGCAACTCTGCAGGTAAAATGGCAACGTGTGTGTGTGTGTGTGGGTGTGGGTGTGTGTGGGTGGGTGGGTGGGTGGGTGTCAAAACCCACCTGCTCACC
>NC_045739.1:21945886-21952592 GCF_008692095.1 Etheostoma spectabile | reverse complement strand
GACTCTATAAAATTCTGTTTCCCCGGCAAACATTGCTACCCCTAAACGTTTTTATTTAGTTTTGTTGGTTCTGTTTGTGTGTAACTTTTACTGCCTTCATGTCGAATGTCCCTCGAAAGACACTATTAAAATCGAAGCAATTATTGACATTAATAATCTAATATAATGTAAACACGGTGTTAAAACCACTAACATGTACTGTAGTCTTTTAAAAACCTTAAACCTTAAGCAATCTTAGTTCTTAACTTAAACTACTTAATTTAAAGAGACAATGATTACAAAAACGTTAATAATCCATTTCACTTCATTCTAACCCCAACCGGCCCGTCAGACACCGCCTACCAAGAGCCTGGGTCTGACCGAGGTTTCTGCCTAAAAGGAAGTTTTTCCTCGCCACTGTCGCACTGTTGCTTGCTCTGGAGGAGACTACTAGAACTGTTGGGTCCTTGTAAATTCTGGAGTGTGGTCTATCTGTAAAGTGTCTTGAGATAACTCTTGTTATGAATTGATACTATAAATAAAATTGAATTGAATTGAACTTCAGCTTAAATTGAACTGGAAGAGTAGCACGATATTCTGAATTGTGCCAAAACCAATCCCTCTTTTTGTCACGGGGTAAACCTCAGCGTTGTCTTAACCGTTAAACTGTCATTTAAGCATCCTTCCTGTTTGGTTTTTTTATTATTTAAAAGAAACCAGTCCAGACCTCGGGAGATCACAGGCACAACAGAGCCTCCGTTTTGTAAACATGCTCAAAGCCTAAGTAGCTGAACTCAAAGTGATAACTTGAGCTTTAGCCTCACAGAGAAAAAGGCTACCAGTGCATTCAAGTGATGTGCTGTCTCGATCCCCTGCATGTGTAAGATATGTTTTTGTTTTTTAGCTGTGTTCTTTCTAATGGTTAAAAAAAAAAAATAAATCCAAATAAGTGTTTTCTGCATAAACGCAGCGGCCTGCTGCAAAAAGGTGAAATGGATTCAACTTTTGGAATAACGCAGCCCGACCTCACCCTGTGGTTTCCAATTATGTAACCGCCGATCAGACTTGAGAGAGAAGCACAAGCACTAAACTGCCCAGGAGATTGTATGTATGTCTATCTATCTATCTATCTATCTATCTATCTATCTATCTATCATGGATAGATCGCTTTGCCTGATCTGAAAGGGCCTTCACAGACAACTGGGTGCGTCGGGTTAGTTTCCTGCCCCCAGTGGATTGAATAAATGTCATAGACACTCTAAAGGCAGATTCCTCTGCGTAGGCTCTATGCAGAGCTTTCACCTTAGCCTACATACTGTAAGTGGCCTGGATTTTATACTTGTGCGACGATCTTTTTAAGAGAACAGCAGGGCCAGCATGTGTGTGTGCGTGGGTAGTGTGTGGTAGAGAGAGTGACAGTGACTAGCTCCGGAGCGAGTACTGAGTCTCGCGTCATAGTGGGAGAAACAAAGTGTCTCCCCTGTGCTTTCGGACCACGGTCGGAAATCTGTAGCAGGAACAGTTAACCCTCTCCTTGATTTCATGTTGTATGTGACAACGCATGCTGTGGCCTAAAACACTTTTGACATTGCTTAGAGTAACTTTAATCCAACTATAATAAACCACCTCAAATGTGAGAAGTTGATTGTCTTCTGTCCTACAATGACCAATTGTCAGTACCCACGGCGTCAATTTGACACAGGACCATAAATTGGCCTTAAGCATTAGCACCAGTAACCACCAAATCAACTAATAATTTCACAGTATATCCAAGTTATCTGGTTAAAACTTATGTTATGGTAAGGGGAGAGGGCAGAGTTGCATAAGATTATGGTTCATTACATTCAAAATTGTTCACAATTAGTGTTGTAAATATCTGCACATTGCAGGTGAAAGCATGTTTGGGTTCTCTGCTTTGTGGATGTGAAGAGACGACACAAGAGAAAAGCCAGATGCGATTGTTTCTGCGTGAGATCATAAAACACCACGCGACATGTGGTGTGTAGCCTGTGCGGAGACCTTCGTCTAATCAATGTCACCATGATGCAAATATTTGGATTATTCCCTGCTGAAAGTGACACAGAAACATGGCAATTATGAGAGCAGTGTGCCGGAGGAAAAGATGAACAGGCGCTCTATGCAAACACTCGCTACACGGAATTCAGTTATTTCAGGGTCCCGAATTATTTTTAGGGTAGTAAAACTTTTTCACATTTCATACAGAAAAGGATATAAATAAGGACATTCTGTTTATTGTTTGGGTTGTTATGCAAACTTTGGGATATTTGTATTGGGCAATGTTCAACTATTATCTGGACAATTTCCTAGATTTTGTGCCGTTCTTTGTGTAAAGATCAAATAAAGTATCACTGATTTTTTTTTAAGTGCAATGTGTTTAGCTAGAAAATTGAAAATGTAAAAGTTCCTAAAATGTTCTCTTGGATCCACTTTACACTCGTTTTTACAGAGAATCAGCCAATGCTGGTGTACATATTTTGCTTGAGAGAGAAAGAGACATCTTGCGGTTACTTCAGCTTGACTGGGCTAAAATCCATGTGAACACAGCGGACCTTGTAAGGAAGCGAATGAGACAAAGGTTCTTGAGTGAAGAAGTCAGCGGTACTGTAGATCATTTCATGTTGGTCCTCCAGCCTTTCGGGGATAAACTGGCCTTCTGGTCTCCCTTATCTGTTCCTGTTGAAAAGAACGTTGAGCAGCTATGGTGAGAAGCAATAATAACATGTCATTTCATTGTACGAGGAAGACAGTCAGAGAGAGAAGGATGACAAAGGAACTGAATGCTATGCTATAAAAAACCTTGGAAATATTGTATATAAAGGATCAGCAAGAATATAAAATATTCATGAAGAATGCACAGAATGTCCTAGCTAAATGAAATCGTATTCTTGTGCAATGTCACACCGCAAAATGTGTGGTTACAGATGAAATGACGCACAGCATGAGGTTCTGGTAAACAACATCAGTCATTTACAACATACGTAAACTGAAGTTAGAGGTAGAAAAACTGAATTTGGACTGGATTTTCTGCCTAGCCGTCTTTCTATGGCAGGTAAAAAGGTTACCAAAAAAAAGCACAATGAAAGGCAAAATGTGTGTTTGTGTGTTAACAATGTTGATTTCTTTCTTTTCTTTGTTCAGATTTCTAGCTGGGCTGAAGTGTGACAAATTGTACGGGGTGGGGGGTGCGACAACAGAAAATATAAATACATAGTCCATGGTTCTGCGGCACTGCTAGCAAAGCAAAGGATTTTGTAAAAAAAAAAAAAAAAAAAGACTGCCAGGTCTTCAGAAACTAGATGGTGACCGTGAGCTACACAAGCACCACGACTACCAAAATAAATATAAGAAAATATGCCGACCATCCTTTCACGGAGAAATCGTTGATAGTGACTTGTCACACTGCGCTCTCTCTATTTCCCCCCCCCCCCCCCCTTCCCCCTTTCACGGTGACTCAGTTCATTTAAATTGAAAAAGGGCATTATTGGCAATGGCAACAGATGTTTACATCACCAAAACAAGTTTGATCCTTTTGATCCTTTTGAAATTGAAAATATTTATGTCTATAAAAGTGTGTGTGGGGGTGTGTAGTAAAAGTTTAGGAACCACTGGATGAGACAATCATCAGAGGATTGGGTCTAAACGTCCTCACTTATGCTGGAAAAATGCCAGCTCTAGCCTTCGCCTCGTGCCTAAAAAAAGTATTCACAGACCATTCAAGGCTAACTCTAGCTGATAGGTAAATATTACCGCTGCCTTACTCATATGGACACGTAGCAGGCATGAAAGCAAGTCGGTAAACACGGACCAAACATCCACCGTCCCCCGTGAGTTGTCAAACTGATGGGAGGTGAAAGCAGAGGTGAAAGCTGAGCTGTGCGCCGACAACATCAAAATGGTGTGAACCCCAGTGATGATGACAATGTACGCGTGTATGGTGCAGTCAACTCTAGGCTTTAGTTTTCTCTATTCTCATATAAACAGCACATGTGCATTCATGCCAGCTAATAATTGTCACTTAACCATGAAAACAAGGCATATACAAGGACACACAAACAAGCATGCAGGCTTGTCTGTTTATTGGTGTTGTTCTTTATTGAAAGGATCCACATTAGCTGATGCCGTAGCAGTCAGCTACCCTTCCTGGGGTCCGCACTAACACAATACATTACATCACAGAGACAACCCATTACAAGAATGTATGTAAAATCAATGTGCAATATCAAGCCCCCTTACATACACATGCAGTTGGACACCCGTGAACATACAAGCATGTACTGTACATGTCTGTTCAAACAAAAAGATCAAACTAACACTCAGGAACTAATTCATTTTAAATAACCCATTAGTCTCGCTTTGTAGACCGTCCTCCGCAGCACTTCAGAGGATGGTCTGGCGAGTCCACACTCCAGGATGGGTGAGAAACGTGGTCTGCTTTATTGGCATTTTTATTAAACCAATCACAGTTGCCATGGGCGGCAAAAAGCAGAGGAGCAGTTAACATAGTCCTCAGAAGTCCACCTGGAGTTTAGAACGCCAACACAAAGAAAGCGGAAGGTAACGGACATCGGCAAAAAGACAGCGGCACCGAAGAAATCCCGGAAGTGGAAAGTCCTGGGCATAGACTAATAACCTCGCCTGGATGCCAGCCCAACTTAGCCCCCGCCCATAACACTTGAGGTCAGGAAGTTCTTTTTACAACATCGGCAAATATCATTCGCACTCATCTTCTACGTCTTCCAGCGAGTGAGCAGTTGAGTTTTGTTTCTGTTGACGACTATGCGTCGCTCAACATACAGTACATCACATATTCCATTGCTCTGATTGGTTGTAGGTCTATCCAATGAGTGCAGCCTGGTACGGTTGGAACACGCCCCATAATCACAGCCCAATGGAGCAGTTAAATCCAATCCAATCCACTTTATTTATTTAGCTCGATAAAGACTCACAATCTGACTAGAATCTGGGTATGATGACGTCAGGCTAATAACCCACAATCTAAAAGCTTTTTGCATGGAACAGACATGTTTTATAGAAAAACAATTATAAAACAATCAGACTATATTTGTATGATCCCTTTTAAGAATAATACAAGACTAATACAGTTAATTTCCAGTATTAAATCTTTCATCTGCATGCCAAATAGATCATATACTCTTTGAAAGATGATTGAGTGTTAACTAAATACAAAAGGGTAACTTCCAGTTTACGGCTCAACTCTTTTTTTTTTCTGTTTTTTCTTTGATGAGCCAATCCTTAGGCCAGGTACAAACATATGACCATCAATATGACTATATGAAATCTGGTGTGTTGGCTATGCGTTTCATCACGCTTGTCTGTTTTCCTTCTACAAAGTATTAAGACCGACACGGTTCCCAACCATAAATTGAACAGTGATTTGAAAAGCCATAAAAGCTTAGGTAAGAAACGATTGCATTAAAAGGTTGTTTGCCCTCCTCACATCGGTAATGGTTTGGTCCAATGCAGGATGGATACGAATCAATAATCTTATTGCTTCCAGTGTTCCAATTTGTGGCACACGTTGTTTTTATGAGTAAAACTAGAAGAGGGTCGATTTCTATATCCAGTTACCGTCTTTAATGGATATCCCAGGTGAGCCTTTTTGCCAGAAGGCAGACCATGCAAGGTGCTCAACGTGTGTTAGAAACGCATTAGCGCTGTCTGTTGTTTGTGATCAGCTGCAGCTCCCTCACACCCTCGTTCAGCAGTCAAACGGTTCAAGTTGCAGACTCTCAGGGTTGACACCCGCGCGTTATGAACATAGCATATTATAACTGCGGCTGTGCAGATAACGCATTATAATTATGCACGTTACGCTGTGAAGCAGGATCTCCCAACATTAAAAACAGCATTTTGTTCCCAAGCTTGCTATCAACCCTTACCCAAGGAAGAAATCCCTTTAATGTCACATATGTCTTTAACATGTACTGTATGACATGACATAACATAAAGGTTTAACAAGTAGCATGAATTTATTTCAGCTTCTGAAATTTGCAGTTAGCTTTCCAGCTTAACACTTGCGTTATTGTGGGGTCAAATTTGACCCGTTTTAAAGATTCTTTAAATATCATAAGCATGGGTTTCACGCAACCAAATTGCACCGAAATAACATGGATGCATAGATGTATGGTGTTTGGAACCCATGTAACACATTTGCTGGTAAAATAAATGATTACTTTTATTCAAATTCAAATTTTGGTGTTTTATTTAATTCCATAGCATTATCTTTTGTTTTTAAGGGACTGCTCATTTTTTATTGAAGGGGCTACCAGAAGAGCTTTGGGGGCTTTAGTCTAAAAAGACTTGACCCTCACTTTGCCAATAATACGTTTTTCAATGACCCTCCAGAACCTTCTGTTCTGGTTTGCACTTAACAAAGATGTAAAAGTGCCCATTGTTTTTTCTATCCATGACATACATGACCAACCTCTGGAACGGAACCTAAATGCACACTTCCTGCATTACTGCATAACTTCAGATACTAAGTCACTTCTTTACTAAACTAGTATGTACATGAAATAAAACATTGAGACCATTCAACAAAGCACACCGGGTGAAATGTTGGTTCAACATGTGAACTGGTTGCTATGGACTCGTTACTAGGCTTCCTCGCTCACTGTATATTTTAGGATAAGTAAAGCTGCCGAAGATGAACATCATCCAAAACTCCATTTCTCAGACGAGCGTC
>NC_045739.1:21943674-21945876 GCF_008692095.1 Etheostoma spectabile | reverse complement strand
CTTGCATGCTACCACTCCTTCCTTCTCAAACGACTTGAAAAGTCGTTTGCCAATTTCACAAATAATCACTGGGACCGATATTTGAGTCGGGGATGGCTGCAGCCTGGAGACCACCCGTCTCACGCCTTCCCGGCTGTGTGCTGTCCGCGAGCTTGGACTTTTCAAAATAAAAGCTTGCGTCTGGTCCACTTTGTTTTCGTGCATTGGTGTTTTCAGTGTTTTTTAACTAAATAGTACGGCAATCATGCTATTGTATAAAATTACTTTTTCGGCAGATGTCTTGGTTACAATACGATGGAACTAGCAAATCAGTTTTGTGTTTTTATGTGCGTGCAGGATTAATTGAGTTTGGGAAATTGCACGGCCTCTGCAAAGCTATGGCTCAAATGTTCTGGCTGATTAAACAGGGAGGGATCTGCTAGGGATGGGGGGGGGGGGGGGCAAGGCTGAGTGGGCAACATGGGCTGCATGGAAAAATACGCACCAAAACAAGCCACATTTGAAATGTTGCTGTTTCATGAATACAAAAGATGGGTGACCCTCCCTCTAAGTAAAAAAAAGTGAAAATGGAATAAAAAAGACATACCCCACCCCCCTATTTCCCTCCGGTGGTCCATTCCATAAATACCAACACAAAATGGTGTTTAAAACAGTATCTTAACTCAACTTTGACATATACCAGTCTGTGATCCACTCAACATCCTCTGATCTTAACTAACTTACAAAATAATAAATGATGGCTTTATATATTGATATATATTGTCATATATTGATATAGAGCCACTTGATATAGAGCCATGTTTATCCAAATCATTCCATTATACTGTACATACTGTACAAAGCATCTAAGTTAAAAAAATGTTGACAATATATTAACCTTCCATAGTTTATTGTGGCCTTTCTAAAAGGGAGTCTAAACACTACCATTCTAAGGTTTGTTATGCAAATTAAAGCAAAAGGGCGCATAAATAATGCAAATGACCTTAACATATCACACACAAATAAATGCACGTGGCTGAGGTTGCTAGGTGACAGGGTGCTGTGCTAAGTGACGATGACATACAGAATTGGATAACAAAATCCCCACAGCTCCAGAGGAAATGGACAGACTGATGGAAGTACAGCATTGCCCTGTTTAACACAACATTTAACTCAAAGGTTAGGTTTTACAACCTGGACGCTGGTTTCCCATGCATTGATGTCTAAGTGACTAATTTGGACAAGAGCCTTGCAAATGGGTTCAGTATTATCCAGCGAGAGCCGACAGCCGTGAAACTTGGCTGCAATGTACTCCCATATAGAGCAAATGTGCATCGTCAATTTCATTGTGCTGTTTTTGCCACCGACAGACTCGGATTATTATTCTAAGTGCCTGGCAAAGTTATGGAAAGGATCCTTATAGAGATAGATCTTTTTGTTATAGAGTGAGATCCTTTTTGTCTTACCAGAAACGGCTCCAAAACCAAAATTGCCAAACCACCCACCCCCCAAAGTGGACCAATATTAAAGATTTGTTGTTCCCATCGGTCACAGACACATAAAGTTAGGAAAAAAGTTTCCAGGTTTAAAAATACATATATAATGTACACAATTACCATTTAATTGCCAGTTTGTTTGTTCATTCATTTATTTATTCATTCATTTATTTATTTTTGTGGTTTATTATTAATAGACAAGTGATTGACAGGAAAACACATACTGTGTGAGACATGCCAAGGCAAGAGAAAGGAAAAACATGAACATTTAGAGATATGTGTAGGCTGTTTTCGTGCACATGCCCTGCACATATATATGAGGCATCTGGATGGTTTGCACAGCTAGATCCTTTCAAAGCAGTTTGTAAATTGTGGAAGTCTAACGTGAGCCAAGGCTCCGACTCGAGGCAATACAGGGCAGCAGCACTGCAGTCACCCATTAAGAAAACGAATTGCCCACTGATGCGGTCTCACTGTTAACCTATTGAGGATGGAGGGCTCCTCCATCAATCACACCAGCTCCTCAGGACAGTGTGCCTACGTAAGTGGCCTGAAGCTTATACTTCGCTGACGGGTGACTCAATCACTTTAAGAGTATAGCAGGGCCGGCGTGTGTGTGGTAGAGTGAGTGAGAGAGTGACGGTGATTAGCTTCGGAGCGATTAGCGACCTTAAAGGCATAGTGGGAGAAATAAAGTGTCTCCCCTGTGCTTTCTGACCAAGGTGGG
>NC_045739.1:21943025-21943664 GCF_008692095.1 Etheostoma spectabile | reverse complement strand
AATCTGTAGCAGGAAAAGTTAACCCTCTCCTCGATTTCATGTTGTTTATGGAGAAGGAGTGGGGGGGAAAACAACACTACCAAGCCAAAAGACCAGTGCTGCAACAGTAAGATGTAACTCTCTGATGAATTAGAAGAATGGGTTCTCAACTCTCGATAAAAGTTAACATATCTACCGTACACAGTCAAATATATATATTTTAAGATTTTGTAACCATACCCCTCTTGGGTTTTCCTTTTGCATGCATCAAAATGTAGTTTTAATTTTCACTGTAATCATATGCGCTTGAGTCGTTCCAGCCCAATATCTCAATTTCTTTGCATTTCATTGCAATTATCAACATTAGCTCTGCCAGTTGTTTGGCTGCTTTTCAGATTTCTTTCTCTCCACCCTCACAGAGGTTTTATCTCACTCTAAAGCCGGGGTTTGCCTTGCAGCTTTTCTTCTGCTCTCCTTCTCAGCTGTAATCGATCAACAATGTCTAGGAGGCAGGGGGCCCTCAGAAGTCAGCCAGCCTGTTCATTAAAGCCATTAACATTTCTCAACCATGATTATCCCTTGGAAAAACAACAGCGCTACACGAGCGCGCGCGTGTGTGTGTGTGTGTGTGTGTGTGTGTGTGTGTGTGTGTGTGTGTGT
>NC_045739.1:21942169-21943003 GCF_008692095.1 Etheostoma spectabile | reverse complement strand
GTGTGTGTGTGTGTGTGTGTGTGTGTGTGTGTGTGTGTGTGTGTGTGTGTTTGCGGGGCAGGTTGAGAAGGAATGCTGTAGGAAAGAACTGATGTAAAATCTGTTAATTACTTTGCTTAGGCAAATATCTACACAATTTTTATAAATTAAAACCTCTAACACCCATTCACGTTTTCTCTTGTGAGCAACTTTTCATAGCGGCTCCACACGGTTCCTCAGTAGCTCTAGAAAGAAGTCAGCTGTCGTGAGGGATGTCTAGCAGCACCTCCTCTCTTCTGTTTTTGCTTTCAGCTCTCACTCCATTTCTCTCAATAATCTTCACTGCTCACTTTATTCTCCCACAAAATGTGTCTCTTTTATGTTCCACCAGCAGTGAGAAAATGGCTTCACGTAAAATTTTGGAATTTGATCAAAGTTGGCACTCATGAGTTCTGTTTCTCGATGGAACAGAAAAAAAGTGTAATGACTGGGAAGTCAATATCTTTTCATCATTCCTCTGCCAGGGAAAACAAAGCAAGGACACTCTTGATGATATGTCTATTGTAAATTGATTTGATCAAAGGACTGCATTATAGTATATTGTTGTGTAAAGGTTTTTAAAAGCACAATAACTGGCCAACTCAATTAGTTTTGCTGCATCCCATAATTTATTTCTCAGATGTAAGAGATTTATCCTGGTGTCACCCAGTTCGTCTGTATGCTTGCTCTTGGGGGAATTACTACAGTTGTTGGTTCTATGTTAATTAAAGAGTGTGGTCTAGACCTACTCTAGCGGTAAAGTTAGTTAAATTTTTATCTGTGTTTGCTGCCTTCATGTACAGCACTTTGTTCAGC
>NC_045739.1:21941818-21942159 GCF_008692095.1 Etheostoma spectabile | reverse complement strand
GTGAAAGCGCTTTATAAATAAAGTGATGATGATGATGATGATGAAAGTGTCTTGAGATAACTTATGATTTGATACTATGAATGCATTTAATCTCATCCTACTTGCTTTATTCTGCCATTTTTTTATATACCCTGTCTATCATCCCTCTCTTTTGCTCTCTCTCTCTCCCCCCAGGGTGTCTGCATAACATGTTCAACAGTGGTAGCTTTTGAAGATTTTTGCCTATGTGTTCTTGTTTTATGTTTATGTGTTATATTGTCGTACCTAATCAATTGTTTTAACCCTCATGTTGTCCTCGAGTCAAATTGACCCGTTTTCCTATGTCAATGTTCTTTTTAACT
>NC_045739.1:21941679-21941808 GCF_008692095.1 Etheostoma spectabile | reverse complement strand
AATTACCCAAAATAACATGATTGATTCTACGCAAGTACAAATCTCTACTTCCATTCATTTTGGGGTGTCTTAGTCAATTTTAGACCATTTGGAGAGTAAAAATAGAAGTGGTTTTGAAATAGTATTGAG
>NC_045739.1:21937225-21941669 GCF_008692095.1 Etheostoma spectabile | reverse complement strand
CATATTCCAGTCTGTGATTATCCTTTAACATACATTCCTTTGATTTTAGTCTGAATGATTCCTAATTTCTGCTTTTCTAACTCAAACATTAGGTATAATTTCCTAAAAATAAGGTTTATTGACCATGAATTACAAAAATAACAATAAAACTAAAGTTAATAAGTTAGTGTTACATAGTGTTGAAAACGTCAAAAAAAGGGACAAACGCTGAAAAAAGAGTCAAAAGTGTTGGAAAAAGGGACAAAAACATAAAAAGTTAAGAACGTTGATTAAAAGCATCGACAAAAGTGTGGATTTTCAATGTTGACGGGAAGACAACACAAGGGTTAAGCCATCAACTTGCTAGGAACTGCAGAGGAAAATTAGCCTGCATGTCGAAATGTGACACATTTACATTTTGTACTCTGTGCTTATGTTGATTAATGCGTGTTGTCCCTTTTAAAAAGAGACAGAAAAAGATCTATGACAGTATGAGATACTGTACTTATTATTAACACTGGTTTTATCAATTAGTCAGTGGCCAACTATTCTGATTGGACAAACCCCTAATTTTTAACCACTTGATACGGAATCGTATTTGTTAAAAAAAAATAATCTGTAGTGAATGTGATATGTTTGATCTAACATTAACCAGTGTGTTAGCTCTAAATTCTAACCAGTGATTGCCGCCTCTTCTCCCTGCACAGGTAAACGCCTTTCTGTCCTTCGTGATACCCATGGTGGCCATATCGGCACTCAACGGGGTAATAGCCAATCAGCTGCTGCGAATGTTCCGCGAGGCAGAGCAAGAAAACCGTGTCTGCATCATTGGGGGAAATCCCACCATGCTGAACGCCACCACGGAGCCCAACCGCGCTCGCTCGCTCCGCCACGGAGTTCTTGTTCTCCGTAAGTACACACATGTACTGTACATAACATACAGAAGGGGAGTTGGTCAGTTGTGTTGTCTCTGAGTAACGAATAGCTCTCCGAGTCAGTTAGCAAGCTATTTCCCTGGATGCATGTTGCATTTTGCTAGCCTGCTGTAGTTTGGTTAATAATTAGACTGCATGTAGTAGGGCCGTGTAATCATTCAAACTTTTTCATCACCGTTGATCATGTTGAACAAGTTCAGTAAATGCAACATCTTTCCAAAAGACAATGAGAAATCCTGGTAAATAATCGTGATTTCAATATTGACCAAAATAACTGATTTTTTTCTTTTTTTTTTGAACTTGTAGTGCATCTTAGTATTTTAAATTGACAAGCAATACATTTCAGAACACATATACTTCTACTCCATGTATCTCCCATTCCTCCTACTGTCATGATAACATCCAAAGCTGCACCGGGGGTGTTCACTTACTTCTGCTTTCTTTTTTTTGTGGATAACATTTTTTTTTTTTTTTTTACCAATATACAAAACATTACAACAACATGAACACTCCCCCCATACACACAAACACACACACACACACACACACACCAATCCTAATTACCACCCACCAAGACTAAAATCTAAATAAGATGTGACAAAGTAACTTCAATATCCAAGACATTCAACAAAATAGTAACAAATTACACAATAAACCATAAACCAAATACACACATAAAAGACAACACCATAGGCCCATCATACATGTCACCACAGCAAAAAGCTTCTTTGAAGCCCTCCAGAAAGTGCAGATATACTTTCTTCTGTTTTCTGATGCTGACCCTTTCCAGAATCTCCTGAGTGTTTTTAAAGATACACAGCAGGTGCTCCATCTAACTGTCAGTGAGATGCACTTCACTCACTTCGAGTGAGCAAATGCTCCATAACAAGCGTATAAATCACGGTTATCGCGTCAGTGATGCAGTGGCAAATCAAATGTGGAAAAACTAGCCAAACAACCAACATTTAACTTTGACATGCTGTTCTCTTTCTGAAAAGCCAGTCGTTACTGGGCCGAGACGACTCAAAAGCTGTCTACCGACTAGAGCTGACTCCAATGCTTGCCGTGGGAATGGATGCCGAAATCAGTATCAGAATGCTTTTTTTCATTAGAATGCATTACCCCAAAAATCCAGAAAAGCCCATGGAATAATTAATGGTAATCCCCACGTTATTCATTTATAGTTTTCCAAGGGAAGGGAACTCCGCTCTCTGGCTTGAAAGTCCCGTTTGTTAACACCCGCCCACTTCCTCCCTAAGGATGCAAGCCGGATTCTCATACAAAGCGGCCGTCAATGTGGTGAATACAGCAAAGAAACATGGAATGCTCACGAATTTTCATAGCTTTTTGAACGAACGGTTCATGAGAACACGCTATTTGGGACACAACTTTAATCTTGTTTCACGAGTTGCAAAGTCTCCAACTTTGTTGAAGTCCAATTGAACAGAAAGTCTCATAATATTAGTTTGATGTTTTTATTAGTAGTGTAGGCCTGTGACATAATCAGTCTCTAACTGATGCACCTGAGCAAATCACTTGCATATCTGGTGTGGATTAGTTTGAAAATGCAACAATGCCCTTGTCCTTTTTTTTTGGAGATTAGCTCTATGTGATCATATGTTTTGATTCAATTTTTTTATAGTATCAATTCATAACAAGAGTTATCTCGGGTCTAGACCACACTCTATAATTTACAAGGACCCAACAGTTCTAGAAGTTCCCTACTGTGTGTGTGTTTTACAGCAAATAAATATCTCTTTTAAGCTCAGGTCTTATGTTTAACTAAAGGCATGTGTGGTAAACTGTCACAGAGCTCGGCTTGACATTTCCGGAGTGTCATTAAGGATTTGGATTAAAATGCATAATGTCTGTCTGAATTGCTTCTGCTGCCATTGTCTGACCTCTGTCATCATATCACCGATTGAATTTGAAGCTTAATTGGGTCGAAAGGAATTTAGTAGCCAAATGGGTCCAGTTTTGTCTCTAATACCCCCAATTACAGTAATCATATCACACATACCACACACGTGTCATGTAGAGACTGACTAATCTTCACTGTAATGTTCCTCATGTTCTGTACTCATCAATTATGAGCTGACCAGAATAGGTCACAGATAAATTTACCATCTCAACCCCCCGATTCTCTCTTTCTCTCTGTCATTCTCTAACTGAATCCGACCTGCTCTGTGTGTGTGGGTGTGTGTGTTTGTCTTTTTTACCTATATAGCAGGGGACCTCACGGTTTTTACAGCAAGGGACATTTGGAGGTCCACTGTTAATTATGCATTAATCTAGAGGTAAAAGGCGCCAACTAATAACTGCAGTAAGTGTCCTAACTGGTTTTAAACTTCACACTACTGAAATGAGTTACCAAGAAGCTGACTTTTACTAACGGTTTAAAATCATTCATTTTAAAAAAACTATGCTGTTTTACCCTTGGGTCAAATTTGACCCCTTTAAAAAATGTCTATATCTGAGATATGGGTTTCTTTTTAACCTAATTACCACAAAAAATGGATTGGATTCCATACATTGCTCTTTGCAAATACAATTGATCACTTTCATTCCTGACAAAACTCATCTGTGCATTCTCTGATCTATTAGTCAATACTGTTAGTCAAAATAATTAATAATTTCTGCTTTTTTTAACTCATATTAGGTATAATGCTATATAAATGACCATGAATTCCAAAAAGTAGTGTAAAACTAGTGGTAACATGTTGGTGTCAGTGAAAACAAACAAAACAAAGTCGGAAAAAGGGACAAAAATGTCAAATCTGTCAGTTTTTGACCCGGGAGGACAACACAAGGGTTTAATAGGAACAAGATTTCAATCAATCAGTCCTAAGAAAACAAAAAAACAAACAGTGTTACAATAATGTTAACTTACCAGTAGCCTGGAGCTGCTCATCTCCAGACACTGTGGCCGCTGCCGGAGCCGGAGAAAACAGATAAACAACAGAACTGGAAAATCCTCCGGCTTCTCTGGAATCACCAGGTTGGCAATATTTTGCCATACAATAGAAATGTATTTGAATTCTTTATAAGTCGCTAAGAGGGACTGAAAAGTCTTTAAATGTAACGAGAAAGTCGCCAAGCTGGAAACACTGTCCACAACGCAGGGTTGTAGTACTTGAGTCCGGTCTTGGACTCAAGTCCGGACTCAAGACCATTTTTCTATGGTTTCGGACTTGTCTCGGACTCACTAGTGTTTGGACTCAGACTTGTCTCGGTTTCGGCCACAAAAGGGATTTGCGTTAGCTCGATATTATCGCATTCATTTTGACAGGTCTAATTAGGACATGCTTCTTAGTTTGTGTTTTGGAACAAAAGCAAGCAAAATCGCAGTTGTAGTGATGTCCTGTTTATGTCTGGTTAATATGTCCAATTTTAATTTTATTTTTAATTTCCAGCAATTTGATTTGTCACATGAAATCATACTAGGTACAATTCCATTCAAATGATATCCCATCAGATCCTTCAAGTTGTGCACGATTTATTCAATTCAGTTTTATTTATATAGCGCTAAA
>NC_045739.1:21936802-21937215 GCF_008692095.1 Etheostoma spectabile | reverse complement strand
AGTTATCTCATTGCGCTTTTCATAAAAGAGCACGTCTAGACCAAACTCTGTGATGTTCTGTGATGATTTATCATAAAGCAGAATGTGGCCATCAGACCCCCCGCCTCCCCGGTTGATTAACACTGGCACCCCAGGATCCAGCCATGTCTCAGCAAAAGGACGCCATAGCTCCTGACATCGGCCTGTGACGGCAGAGGCTGCTTCACTAGAGTTTCGGAGTTACGGTTTCTGATTAATGGCTGCTTGAGTCTGTGTAATGACCAACTGGCCAATTGGGACCGACTAACAATGACAAATTGTGAATGGCAGAGTGCTGAGGACAAAGCTGCCAGGCTGGAATAGACTCTGGGCAAATGGCATCCCTGAGTGGGTGTAGAACACACACACACACACAAACACACACACACACACAC
>NC_045739.1:21933620-21936792 GCF_008692095.1 Etheostoma spectabile | reverse complement strand
ACATACACAAACACACACACACAAACACACACACATTACCATGCTAGCTCTGCTTCTCCCACTGCCGCTGTTCTCACTGCTTGAGTCTGTGTATTTAAGCATTCCTTTGTATCTGTTGATGGTCTTCAATAGTTCACGTTAACCTTTCAAGATGTGTTGACATTTCAGCAGACCACATGGAGAGATCCACTAAAGAATAGAAAGCAATCATGGTTTCATGGATGGTATGAAAAATACCATCTGTAGGGAAGCTCAGCACAGAGCCACGAGGGAAAAGAAGAGGGAATGTACGCTGATGTAATCTCTCCTGACAGGCATACAAATTGGGACTCCAACATGTTAGATCTTTGTTATGTAGCTAGCTTATCATGCAGTGATAAGTGCCTCTTTTCATAGTTGCACTGGATGAGTGTTCTGCAATGTCTAAGATTGGACCTGGACCCAAAATAGAAGCATCCAAGTGAACCAAGATGATGTTCTTACAGTAGTTTCTCTGCCCTGTGGTGACAGGATTGCATATGCAGAGATTTGCCTGTTGTTGACTACAGCGTACTTTCAAAAAGATAAACCGCGAGGGGTTGAAAGTTTTCCTTGTAATAGCGAGCTTACACTAAACAATTTTAGTCCTGATTTTCAACTTGGATATTGCAGACAAAAGCCCCTAATCAAAGGCAAATCGGCGCTTGCTCCTGTAAGCGACAATTGTGAATGAATTTTCAAAGATTCGATCTGAGAAAGGCACCCATGCGTCATGGACGCCTGAGAGATATCTTGCAGGTAAATGTTTTATATTCAGAATGTTTTCTCTTACAGCAGGCAACCTGGACAGAGACTGCAGTTCCATACTGCCAAAGATACAATCCAAAGCTGGCTACATATTCATATATTCACACATTTAGGCACTTACTCAGAGAATACATGCTGTTTTGCAGCCAGCATTACTCCCTTTTACACCTAGAAAACACTTAAATGTTGGGTGTTTTGCCAAAGAGCACTTTGTCATTGTTTTCACAGAGGGAGACTATGATGCACATTTTACAGGCGTGATATCCACAGCTGTTGCTGGGAGCTGAACAAACAGTAAACTCTTGTTGGCTTTAAGATGTTGATTGGCCACGCGGTACCGCAGTGGTTTCAAACGTGTGCTAAATTACATATTTTAACATGAATTGAAGTGTTGGAGCCCAGTCTTCCGGTGGTAATTTTAACCGGTTGTGGCCATGGAGCACGTATTGAATTTAGTGACAGTTGGGACCAAATTGCTTTGACAGAGGTGTTACGAGAGAAGAGACAAAGAGGACCGAGGTCCAGTTGAATACAAGACTATAATCCGTCCTCTGACGTCCTCCAGTGCCACATTGTCATCCATACATAAAAGAGCGGATTAAAATCTTGTTGAAAGAAAAGAAAATGAAAGAAAATAGACGCCCTGAGAACACCTGAACAAACGTTATAAAAAAAAATTACAAAACATCTTTTTGAAGATTTGTGCCAACTCGAACGGCTCATTTACAAATCCTTTGAAACAGGATTTCCTCTAAAATGATATATTATTATTGCTATTTTTATTGAAATTGTTGATCTATGTCTACACAAGGTTAATTTTGAATGAGAAAATGCTGTCATGCATCATATTCAGAAGTGAACATGTAGAAACAGCATCTGAATTTTTGGCACACAGCTCATGTAGGAGATTGAGGTTCTTTAACCCATTGCGCCCACTTGCCTCAATTTGTGTCACACGCCTTTTTCTTCAAGTCAGATCTGAATTTACAGACATAGAGATGATAGAGATATTTTTAACTTCAGTGTTAGATTGTCTTCCGTGTCAAAGTAATCTGGTGATATTTGGATGTCTGTGCATCAAACATTTTCAATTGAAATGCATTTATGACATAGTGCATCTCAAATTGGCAACCTGAATATCCAATTATGCTACTGGGACAATGTTCTGTGAAAAACATGAAACAAAAGACTTTAATTTGTAGCCAAAAACGGGAACACTTTGTTTGGCA
This sequence comes from Etheostoma spectabile, assembly GCF_008692095.1. NCBI lineage: Eukaryota > Metazoa > Chordata > Actinopteri > Perciformes > Percidae > Etheostoma > Etheostoma spectabile. The sequence goes on along the minus strand of NC_045739.1, from coordinate 21,934,777 downwards.
TAATAAGGCAAAACTAATACCGTTAAAATCATCCTTTAAGTGAGGCATGGAGTACTGATCACCAGGATTTGTATTTGATTTGCTGTCCCTGGGCCTTAACAACTATTACTCATTGAGAAAACAATGGAAACTAAAGTTTGAGGGTAGCTGTCAGTCATCTGATGCTTAATAGAAGTTGAATAACATGAACAGAGGGGAACCAGTCTGGCTATCCCCAGACCAAGCCAAGCTCAATAGATTTGAGATTTAGCATTGGTCTGGGGAGTCTGCCTTGTATTTTGACTCTGTACGCAATTGGAAAGTCCTTAACCCAATCAGACCAACGATCCGGGTGACATGGCATCAACTGGTTGCTGCGCTACGGTGGCATTAGGTGGCAGCTATGTTGAATGTTAACAAGAAGCTGCCTGGTTGCTTCTCTATCGCCATCGTGTTAGACCCGCCAGAAGCGCGCCAGGTAGATAACCCAGTTTGTGATTGGTTCCTGCAAAATTGTGAACTGAAGCAGGAGAATTAAACAAAGGTTTCCAGACCGAGCTGCAGGGTGAAATCAAATCGCGGGCAGAGTGGGCGGGGTTTACCCAGTCTACAGGGAAACATGACCTGCTAAAAAGGCTTAGTTTTAAGGAAAGTCATTTTTCAGAATGGTTTACCCTGGCCGCAGATCAATTAAGACTCTGTGACATGAACTAAAGATAGCCAATGATAAAAGACATTTAAAACCATTTTGTCTCCTGGCCAATGTAAAGATGTGATCAACACATGCAGGAAATATTTGGTTTAGGTCACTGCTGTAAAATAAGATTTAACCCTTTATCCGAGGGTATTTTCAGATGATTTGGGCATGCTCTGATATTATTCTATTGAACAAATGTAAGGAGTATTTTTCATTTTATTCAGTGCAAGTTCAGCTACAAAACTGTCCAAACCCCAATTCCAATGAAGTTGGGACCTTGTGTAAAATGTAAATCAAAACAGAATACAATGATTTGCAAATCCTTTCTAACCTATATTCAATGTAATACACTACTGTACAAAGACTAGATGTTTAACTCTCATGTTGTCCTCGGGTGAAATTGACAAATTTTCCTATATCACTGATCTTTTTAATTCCTTAAAATAACATGATTAATTCCACACAACGCTCTTTGGCAAGT
>NC_045739.1:21931704-21933610 GCF_008692095.1 Etheostoma spectabile | reverse complement strand
AATCTCTACTTTCATTATTTTGGGGCGTCTTATTCAATTTTATAGCGTTTGAAAAAAAAAATCAAAGTGCTTTTGAAATAGTATTGAGTAAAAGTTGACATATTCCAGTCTGTGATTATCCATCAACATCCATTCCTTTAATTTAAATAATTCCTAATTTCTGCTTTTCTGACTCAAACATTAGGTATAATTTCCTATAAATGAGGTTTATTGATCATAAATTCCAAACTAAAGTTAATAAATTAGATTTACGTCAAAAGAAATTGACAAACATTGAAAAATATTTTGAAAAAAGGGACAAAAATGTAAAAAAAAAAAAAAAAAGAGTTAAAAAGATTGATTAAAAAGCATCAACAAAAGTGTTGCTTTTCATTCATTTTGGCGGGAAGACAACTCGAGGGATAATGTTTAATGTCACACTGATAAACTTGTATTGAGCATTATACTGTGTGTAATGCTTCTTGGCTTCTTGTCAATATTCTTCTTTTTGACCTCTGATGCTCTCTCTCTCTCTCTCTCTCTCTCTCTCTCTCTCTCTCTCTCTCGTGTTCAGGAGCGGTGGTCATAGCCTTCGTGGTCTGCTGGCTGCCCTATCACGCTCGCCGCCTCATGTTTTGCTACGTCTCTGACTGGTCCGAGTGAGTAACGATTCTTCTCAGCCTTCTCATGCGAGAGTTTGTTTGCTCACTTGACCTCTACCCCTGCAGTAACACACCGGTGCTGCATACACTTACACATGCATGAGCATTTAAACACACTTGCACACATATGCTGGCACCCAAATATGTGCATACAGATACTGGGTGTAGCCGACATTTAGAGGGCCATCAGTTAAGGGCATCCGACAGAGAGGACCAGTACAAACGCATCTTCCTGATTAGATTGCCTTCATTCACCATTCTCATCTCCTCTCTCTTGCTCTCTCTCTTTTCCCTCTCTTTCTGATTTAACGATTAGCCCATACAAACTGCATATTGTTTCCATAATTAAGTCGATTAGACACCATTCAGGTAAATGAGTGTGGGATGGGAAAGCGACGTATTTCTACTCTGTTTGAAGGATGGACAAACATGTTCTTGTTGCCAGGGTTTCCTCGGATCCTCTCGGCCGCTGCCTGAGGAGGAACACTGAGCTTAAAACACATCGCTTATTTGCCTGCTAACGTAGATCCCAGCTTCTCTGTGTGTCTTCAGTTTGTGCAGTTCTGTCCGTTTGTGCACGGCTTAAAGTTCAATCTTATATGTGTGCAAAGAAAGAGCAAGCAAACTTTGTTTTCTGAATTTTTTGTGACACTGCGAGCCACCTGAAAACATGTCTTCTCTTTTGAGCTTCAATTTCTGATTTCCTGTGAGGCAATACAACTGTAATATGACTCAAATTAGTTACAATTAGTTGCATTACATACTCATGTGAAATGTGTATGATCATTGTATCACATCACTAAATAACTATGCAATTTTATGTATAGTATCAAATCATTGCAAGAGTTATCTCAAGACCCTTTACAGATAAAGTAGATCTAGACCACACTCTGTACTTTACAAGGACCCAACAATTCTACTAATTGCCATCCAACACTGGCTGTAAAGAAATATGCTCAGCCGTTTGTCTTTAAATAAGCAGATTATGCTAATACTGTGTAAGTGTCTTGGTGTGTGAATCCCGCCTGCAGTGGAGGCATTATTGAGAGACGAGCACCGTTATTATTCAGGCACCCAAGCACCCACATTGAGAGGCATTAGCACGGACGTCATGAAATCACTGTGAGTCACTCTCCTGCAGTACAAAAGGACAGCCTTCAGAGTTATTTTGGAAATGTGTCTGTCCTGCCTGGTGAAAGGCAGCGATAAAATAATAGTAGATAGTGAGTAACCCAGAGAATGCCACGTAAGGAGGTTGGTCCGTG
>NC_045739.1:21924480-21931694 GCF_008692095.1 Etheostoma spectabile | reverse complement strand
GGGTCAACCAACACAGGACTTTCACCCAGGAGACCTGGGTCCATGTACTGTTCTCTTTCCGAGTGTGACTCAAACTTGCATTCTTTAACCCCACCCACTGTCCCGTTCTTGTGGCGCATGTCCGTCAGTACGTCCCGACCCAGAGCGTCAAAAAGTGCCGCCAATAGTCCCGACCAAACGTGTTTTAAACATGACGCTAAAGAAGCTTTTAGCATCAATAACAAACGCACCTGACCAAGGGTCTGTATTTGATGTGATGGAAGAGAGAATGTCTTGTTAATCATTACAAAAAAGGAAAACACAAAGTGCAGTTTTGTTTTTATGATACTAACTACTGGTTTGGCTCCTGATCTCTACAGGATATACTGTACATCACAAAGTGTTTCAACTGTATGGTATGGCTCTGTTTGACCTGACTCCCTTTTTATAGTAACAGTTTCTATTTTTGTTTTCCACTGTGGATAGTGACAGCCTTTTACCCTTTTCATCAGCAATTAAACAGGCAAACAGAAATTGTACAGCTTAGTGTACGGCTTAGCGTACACCGTGGTGTACGGCTGAGTGTACGGCTGAGTGTTTATAAGCAGAGAAATGTACCAATTCAACATTCATAATGCCTTTTGTAGGCCTTCCAGAAGCTTTTTTAAACCAGCCTGACACTACAGTGTCTTTGTACATCCGTGATGTTGCTTCCACCTTCCTGGTTGTGTTACTTCACTGCTACACATAATAATATGGAACGAAAGAGCAAAAAAATAATGATATAACAGCGTAATGAAACTGCTTTTTGCGCAGCTTGGTTGAATACTTGATTCTGATTGGTCAGTCACAGCATTCTGCAATTACCGGTGAGTAAGTTAGTTAGTTAATTATGACTGAACGGACTATTTTCTTTAGCAGAAGCAATACAAACCTTTTTAAATCGATAAAAAACTTTAAATCAATAAAAACCTTTTTAAATGACTAAATTAATTAAATTATTGATTCAGTTGGGAAGTAGACGAGTAATAACAGAGTGAGGCGTGCGATCCCGCATCACACTGTCGGGGGTGTTTTTTTGCTATAATGGTACCTTGGTACAACAATTCTTTAAAGCCAAAATGTCTTCAAGTTCATTATTGTCAATACATTTCTGTAAAAATCCAAGTTTTTTCTTTTGCATTTATACTTTAAGAATATATACATTCATCCCTGAAGCATATATATCCTAATATCCCAGGTTGTACTGGTAAAACATGACGTCTATAACTTGTGCACAACAGGATTGAGGCAATATAAGCATTATTACACAAGGAAACCCCAAGATTGAAAAGATAATAGCTTAGACCCCACAGACAGAGGCACCACCAAGTACTATACTAAAACCACTATACATTTCCTGACAGTGAACACTGCATGTCCCTCATTTTCCATGTTTTTGGTTCATGTATTTGTATTGATTAATTTATTTATGGTGATTAACCAATAAGAAATTAATTATTTTCATTCCTTTTGCACGCACTTGTCATGCATTGTGTCACTTGTTGTGTGTGCATGGCCTGGCCAAGTACAATACATTATATCTATTGTCTATCTAAGTTTCCTATACTTGAGTTGAGAGGCATCTGGACAGTGGAGTGTTTGGATATGTGCCACTGACAGAAACAGGGTTACATTTTCCAATTTTGCGAGGTGCTCAGGGCATGTTTAGAGAATTTAGCTGATTCAATGCCATGAAGCACCCAGTGCGGATGGACGTGGATTTTTGAGTAGCGGGTATGCGTTTGTGTTGCAAGGACTGGTAGCAGTCACGACCAGAAAATCAGTCCTCTCTGATGAATCCATGACAGCGAGATTGTTCTCCTGAATGAATGTGCCTCTAGAGGAAACTGACTGATGTGCATGGAGCAGAGAATCACCACATTTGAAAATGCTGCACCTGTGGTCCACAGTTTGTCCATGTTGCGTGTAATTATGATGGAAAATGTCTACAGCTTGAGGGATTCCTATCAAAAATCTACCACAGCAGACTGTCATCCTCCATTACGAAAGCAAAACCCACGTATACCTGAGTATATGTAATGAAAAGGTCAACTATCCTTGTTGACCCTTTCAATCCTCCCCTCATTCATCTTTAATGGGGTCCCCGTATGCAGACTGACATCACTGACTTTCTGCACACTTCAGTGACCCTTTTCCACTTTCAGAGCAGAACAGATCAATACACCAGGTTCTATTAACTGAGATGACGCTCGGGAGTATCTACACTATGCGTGAGGACATTAACATGTTATGACTTTTAACCATGAGCTTTCTGTCTGTTGTTTGCGAATGTTAAGTTGTATTTTTTGTTACATAACCTCCTATTTAGTGTCCATTAATCCTTGTTTTGCCTGTGCACGTAAAGAAATATAATACCGTACTAGAGCTGCAGAGATTGATCGATTAGTTGTCAACCATTAAATCAATTATGATCATTTCATTTTTGGGTTTGAGTCGTTTTTTATGAAGAAAAACATCCCCATTCTTTGATACCAGCTACCTAAAGCTTAGCTTCTTTTTTTCTAGTTTCCTCCCTCCTCTATGAAAGTAAACTGACTATCTTTAAATTTTTGACAAAACAAGACATTGGAGGGCATCATCTTTGGCTTTGGGAAACACAGATCGATATTTTACAGACCTAACAACTAATTGATTATCAAGACAATTATCAACGGAGTAGAGCAGGGTTAAATCTGAGTTTATCGCAAAGCAATATTGAGCAGACTGGCCCTGGAGGGGCTTTGAGCGGGGAATCGGAGATAACAAACCGCAGAAATTCTCATGGATAAACTTTGCTCACATGCTCTGGTAGGTATTACATATAGTTCATAGGATCACTTCTATCATTTCTAAAGACCTCACAGACAGTCAACCAGCTGGGGGCTACCATTGTTAGTCATCGCTTAGTCTCATTTAACCCTACCTACATTACTCTGTGACTGCATATATTGCTGAGGTTACATGACTACTTGTTGTTGTGAGTTATGACAGTCTGGTCATTTGCCATCACCAAAACTAGACCTTTGAAAGAAAGACAGCTCAAGCGTGCTAGATTCCTTCCTTAGGCACATCACGATAAACGGTTAATTTAATGTTTATTTGAACAGGGACAGATGCTAAGACAGACATTTCTGCCACACATTTTCAATGTACAGCATTGCTGCATTTATAACTATTGCTAATGTTCAATGCCTGTCCCTAGAAGGGCTTTCAACTAGTCATAAACAACTAACATGAAACATTGCCACATTAAAATACATAAACCACATATACATACAAGGCACATCTGTGTTTTTTAGGTTCTTTGCACTCATCCAATTCTGTGTCGTTGATGAAGTGGGCACATGTGAAGATAATGAGTGTCATTTAGTGTGGAAAACGGGATTCTACGCATGTTTCAACAACTGGTTTTACTGTACGTTCTTTTGAACAATAGAAATGCATAGTAACTGCAAACTTTAACCATGCAGGTCAACTTTGAATTCCTCTAAAGTGAGTTTTCCACTTCAGTGTCTTCCTAAACTGACATGCTTGATTTCAATTCTGCCCTCGTCCCCCTTCGAAGTCCCAAATCCTGTCCCATCTTATGTAATCTTTATATCCATGTAAAGTCCCTCTCCTCTCCTGCTGTATAGCTTAATCTCCCTCTTCATTCTCCTTTCCAACAGCAGTCACAGGGACAAAGGAAGATCACTCAGTTAAAAACATAGGTTTAAACCTCACTTGTGTGTGTTGCAGATCAAACATTTCAAATTGCATATAATAACCTTGAGAAGAATGAAACCTTTCATAGTTTACATCACAACCCATTGCAGTGCCTTATTGGGTTAATAATGAGATGATAATGATAATGGACTTACTGTCAAAGCCAATCTTACTCTTCAGTATGTGTCTATTTAATTCCAGCATGGAAAAATTTGATTTCCTCTTACTGTAGCGTTGACAGTATGAATAGCAGTAGTAGTAGAAGAAGTAGTAGTAGTAGTAGTAGTAGTAGTAGTAGTAGTAGTTAGTTTATTGTACCTGGGATTATTACGTTGCAGCAGAAATCATATGGCGTTTTTGGCAACATAAGACAAGAAAACAGAACAGCAATAAACCGATTTCAGATTTATATATATACCCCGGACACAACATAGACCAAGGCATTTAAATATGGGGGGGGTGATTCCAAAAGAGAGAAAAGCACAATAAAACGTTTTATTACGGATTATAATGGTGCTGACATTAAAAGACAACAATTCATTGTTTCTTGGGACACCTGTCCCATTTAGGCTTGTGGTCGAGCACAAGTCCAAAGTACTAGTACTCTGTCACCGATTGTATAGGCTCCCGATGTATAAGAGTATCTTAAAAGTCAACTGGCAACTCCTTTGCTTTGAAAGTATTGAGGAAGGTTTAATAAAAAAATCAAGAACTAAATGCAGAGGCTGGTGAAAGGCTTACATTTCAAACTTGGAGACTTCTCTGTAGTTAATCTGTTAATGACATCGGAATATTTTCTTAAAGCTGACCAGCAAGGCCTGAAATGAGCAGTGACATCTAAAGAAAACATTAATGGGTTAGTATAATAATGCATGCTCAGCAGCCATTAGTACTCACCAGGCATCACTCTCTCTCTGGCTGGCTGAACAAATCTTCTTAGCATGACGATTCTCAAACCTAATTATGTGCCCAGCGGAATAAGGCAAGGCATGATTTCCACTCATTATACAGTAAATTCTTAACAGGAGAGGCCTTTTTAGGACCCTTTTTGTAATTTTTTTGCCGAACAGGTTTATAATCATGCATTGCCATTTAATATGCCACATATTTAGATTAAACACATACAGCATGTTAAATAAGTCACACATAACAATGTTCTCTGTTGTTTTTTTTCACAGTGACTTGTATGACTTCTACCACTATTTCTACATGCTGACCAACGTCCTGTTTTACGTCAGTTCGGCCATCAATCCAATCCTGTACAACCTGGTGTCAGCCACCTACCGCCAGATCTTCTTCTCCACGCTGCGCTACTTCTACATGCCCTGCCGTCACACACCCAGGAGGCGCCCCCACCCTCTAACCCGCCGCTCCATCAGCGTCTCCAGCAACCACACCCTCTCCACAAACATCATCAAAGAGACAGCGTACTGATTGGGGCTGCAAAGGAATACACTTTCTCAAACCCACCTCCTGCCACAGTGTGATTACTGGTCCAACTTACTTTATCAATGACATTCTGGAACTGGTTTAGAGAGATAACTGGGGTTGTTATCGTGTGGGGACAGATGCACATTGTATTATGCGTTATTGTGTGTTGTGTCATTATTTATTGGCACAGGCTGATCCACAACTGGGATCACCATCATTGTCGTGTTTGTCTTTGAGATCACTGTGATTTCATTTCAGATGCACATATTTTTTATTATGTATTATCATTAATTGAAGTTTGTTATAACAAAAAAAACAGAGTGAAAGAGCAACTTTTAGAATGGAAATGTGATATGTAAATATTTTATACTGTGTATTTCTATGCATGCTTTTATTGGACCAATCATTCACCATTGGTGCTGTACAGTGTACAGTGTACTCTGCTGTTTCAGTGTTTTTAAGATTCAACTTATAAACCTCTTGAAAGTACTTTCTCTATGACCATGGCCTTTGGCAATACATTTCCCACTTGCAAAGGTTCTGATGTAACCCTCACATATGGGGCAAAGAGTTCTTATTTCTCTTTCTTGAATCCAAGTTGCATTGACAGCTGTATGGGAAGAATCTCTTGCATCATTACCACGCTTACTTCTCTTGCCTCATTGGCTTTATCCCAAACAGCTTTGAAACAAACATTTAGTTGAGGTTGGTGGTCCTAAGACTCTGGTCCATGGAATTTGTAAATAGTGCAGACAAAGATTTAATTAGATGATTAGTTCTGGTAATAGCTTACTGCATTTATTTAAAAATGTGAAGTAAGTGTATTGACAAAGAAATGTCTGTGATTGATTTTTTTGAAGTATTAGTAACCATGTGGAGCAAATAACACATGTTGGAAAGTAATTAATGAATAGAAAACAGCATGCATTCCTGAAAAAAGGAGCCCTTCAACAGACAGAGAGCACCCACTCCAACACGAGCTGCTGGCAGGGAGAGATTTCCAACATTTCCTTTAGGAGCAACAATAAGCTGTTAAACAATCTGGACTCTCCTATTGGTTATTAGATGATTTGATTGCATCTACTGTGCACAGTCTCCTTCCAGAACAAGATTTTAACTGTAGGGAGTTATTATCCCATATACATCAATATTGGGCAATTCCACGCCTCATAGTGTATATCCATCGGCGTCAAGGTTCGGTGTCTAGTATTGTGCGCTTTAGCATGGCGGAATTGAGGGTGTGGAGGTCTAGGTGCTAAGAGACCTGCAGCTATCAATTGTGTGTAATTTTTAACAGTTACCACCATCCTGCCCTAACCTACCTTAACCAGGTGATGGTCAGGTTGCCTAGCCCTTAAACATAGTTGATTTACCGTAACCATGATCTTTTCCCAACAACACACTAACCTTAACCGAAGGCTAAACAGCAGGAGTATGCTGGAAACAAAAAGTGGTTATCTGTGTTTTCAGCAGTGTCACTGAAAAGGTGAAAAGCTAGCTGTCTCAGAGAGGGGAAAGGCCTTGGAATCATTTAAATCGGAAAAACGTACTGTACCTCTGGACGATTTTTCCAAGTGACAAGCAAATGTTTAAAGAAAGATAAGGAGAGCTTGAGAGAGAAGTTAAATCCTACATTCTAACCTCTGCACGCCTGGCCTAGAAAGGTCTAATGTTGACATTCTTGTCAGGTTTACGTATACTTACAGAAAAAGCCACGGAGAACAGGTAACAATTCTTATCAAACAATTTCCAATCAAGGGAAATTAAAAATTAATTCAGGACCATAAGTGAGAAGCTGTTTTTGTTGGGTCATCATAATCATATTAGTTGAAATCGGCCATGTTTTCCTCTGTAGAAAATGAATAGACTACTAGTGATTGATGCTTGTGTTGTGGGTATTCTGAGGCATAGGTGTGTACAGTATTCAGTAGTGTTAGGGTAATCCTTTCCCCATGTGTTTTTGTACCCCATAGTGTACATGTAAGTTGGAATTTATGAGAGCTTTAAATGTGCTAGCTAGATAGATAGATAGATAGATAGATAGATAGATAGATAGA
>NC_045739.1:21917334-21924470 GCF_008692095.1 Etheostoma spectabile | reverse complement strand
AGATAGATAGATAGATAGATAGATAGATACTTTATTCATTCTGAAGGAAATTTTAGGCATCCAGTAGCTTAGACAACCTTAACACAACAAACACATATACACATTTATCACATATACATAAGAATAAAAAATCACTCGCCGAAATGCAATGACCATGATAAGGGAAGGTCCAATGGTAGACTGTGTGCAATGGTGATAGTTCAAAAGTGAACAGTGCAGGGATTGAACAGTGCAGTAGATCCTAATTAAATATTAACTATGACTATGACATGTTAACATCATAACCTATGAACTGACTGATTAAATAAGAACAATATATAACAGGGAATAAGTTACTAGACATAAGATGTAGATGTCATGACCACAGTCCAGATTGTGTAGGAGGGCTAATATAGCCTATAAGACAGTTGTACAGCAGACAAGGTGATATAATGGTACAGGCTTAGAGAGACAGGCTCACGATGAAAAGTCCATTTCTCCTCTTCCCCCTTGTGTGGTATTAAAGAGCTGGATGGCCCTGGGAACAAAGGACCTCCTTAACCTGTCTGTTGAGCATGAAAGTGACACAAGTCTGCCACTGAACGTGCTCCTCTGTCCGATGAACGTGCGGTGTAGTGGGTGGCGGTCATTGTCCGTGATCGCCAGCATCGTTTCTCAACAGTTGCTGTGAGCGATAGAACAGAGCCAGTTTTCCTTACCAGCCTGTTCAGTCACCCAGCGTCTCTCTTCTTAATGCTTCCTCCCCCGCACACCACAGCATAGAACAGGACACTGGCAATGACTGACTGGTAAAACATCCAGAGCCTGCACAGCGTCTCTCTTCTTAACCCTCATGTTGTCTCCTGGTCAAAATTGACCTGTTTTCAAAGGTTTTTTTTAATATCCGAAATAAAGGAAGTCGAAATACGGGTGAGAAATGTTGGAAAAGGCGGCAAAATCCATGAAAAAAAAAAATAATACAAAAACTTCATAAATAAACTTTGTAAAAAGCAACAAAAACATTGAGATAAGGGGAAAAAAAATTTTCATGATCAAAGGGAAGACAACACAAGGGTTAATGCTGCCTCCCCAACACACCACAGCATAGAACTGGCATTGACTGATTGGTAAAACATCCAGAGGATGCAGACATTACTGCAGATATTGAATGACCGCAGCCTCCTCTGGAAGTAAAGACGACTCTGCCCTGTCCGACCAATTTACAGATTATATGTTTGGTTGATTTAAAATTAACAAATAGAACATTTGGCTGGTGGTGACAGAACCTAGCCTTTTCTTTAATTTATAAGAGAAGTCTTTCTGCACTGATTTCAGGTTAATACAAATGGAAATCAATGGATTTTATTAGAAATGAAACTGTACCAGGGTAACAGCAGCTGATTTATTCAATGTCTGCACTGCTTATGTAATTGAAGGTCTGCTTTTTATTTTTTGTCCCATGGACGAGTATAGTCCATTTATAGCTGTCTCTATAAAACCGTCTACAGCAATGCAAGTGGCTCTTTGAGGCCGTATTTGGTCACAGCGGTGCTTTGAGCTAAATGCTAACAGCTTGCTAACACATTTCCAGTGACAATGCTAACATGTTGATGCTAAGCAGGTAAAGTTTACCAAAGTCACCATCTTAGATGTTAGCATGCTAACACGCAAAGCCTTTGCTAATTAGCACTAAACACAAAATACAACTGAGTCTGATGGACATGTCATTCAAATATTTAGTCATAAATCAGAGGACGGGACAGCTTTCAGTTTGACAGGTATTTTTTTAAAGTGAGCTTTCTCAAATAGTTTCCAGTGACAACAAACCATATGGCACGTCAGGTTAGACGCTAGAAGACAAGTCAAAAGATCACCAAAGTGACTGCTATTGATCCAGAGGGGAATGACAATCCATCCAACAGCTGTTGAGAAAGAGTGATGCGATCACTGAAGTCATTCTGGAAAAGAATATCTTTACAAAGGTTAAAGGCAATAGTTGAGATGTTGTAGTCTGGACAGAACAACATTCATAGAGCATGCCACTAGGAAGATCTGGCTGAAATGCAAAATAAAATGCTTAGATTTCAATTCTAAAGGAAATTCACTTCAGTGTGTTCAGTATTTACCACTATGATGCATTACACTTCATTTTGCACACTAATCCTCCAATTTCCTGGGGCAACTGTTAAAAATACTTGACACTGCTACAACCTTATCAATGCATAACTCAGCAGTTCGATATCTGTGTGTTATTCGTATCATACCATGGCTTGCCGTTTTTAATATAATGTACTCTCTTATGATTGGTGACAGTTGTTGGCTGTGCTTTGTATTGGTTGATTATGGCTGTTTCTGTACAGTATCTATGTTCATGTTGAATCTGTGGACTGCATATACAGTATACTGCATTTAAAGTCACAGCTACACATCAGATTCACCCAAAGATCCACCAGACATACTGAATGAAATATATGATAATGTATATCCCTTTAATTGTGCAAACCATTGAATCGGCAAATGTAGTTAATAACAGTTTTCCTTACTCTTCTGCACAGACTTGTACTGAATGGATATTATAACCTGAATGTGTCTCGACCCAGTGTCTATTGAATTTAAAGAAACATTTTGATGATTCCGATTAGCTATGTATAAGTGTATATGACAAGTTGCTCTAACAATGTATTTTATTTCATTTAAAAATGGACAATAAAGGAATGAAGATATATAAAAATATTGATTTGCTGACAGCAGGGACTGAAGTTAACTTTTATGGCCACCAGCCACTTTGGCAGGCGGATTTTTAAATCTGCTAGCCCCACAGGCTTTTTACCAGCCAATTTGTTTGACTTATAAAGGTGAAATACAGGAAATGCACAAGCATTGTTCTCGAAGTTGTTAAGAATACACATTTCAGTGCTGTCAAGTTAACAAAATGACTCTTATCAAACATTTTTTTAATCTTTTTATTTAGTAATTTCCCTTGCCAGAGACAGTTTTTATATACTTTCTACTCTTCTGAGTCCACAATAAAGGAGCGGACACACTCCTCTTCCTGCACCTCTTTCTGTGAGCCATACACACGACCGTCACAGCAGTACATTTGTTCTGAACTGCCGTCGTAAACCAGCTCCTCACGAACCTTGCCGTTGTCGCCAAATGTCCACTTGGTAATAAAACGTCTTCTTTTACTTTTCTTGGAATCATCCTCATCTTTTAATTGGTTGTTTTTTTTTCAGCTCGCCCCTTGACCCCAGTAATGCACCACCACATTTTTAGCTCAAATCCAAGCAAATGGCGGACTGGTTGAAACGTGAAAGAACAACAATGGGAAAAAATACAACTCTGAGTCACTCAATTCTCATTTGCTGCCAAGGTGGCAGGTAGATTGACAGTCTTTACCAGCAATGGCAAAACTCATCTGTATTTGGTGCGTGGTCGGGTGTTAATTTCATGCACTGGCTGATTGTATGTCTATCCTGTGTCTTATTTAATACACACACACACACACACACACACACACACACACACAAACACCTTAAGGGTGTTTGACTTTTTATAAAAAACAAACTCATGTCAATTAACAGCTGTAGGCTTACGAAAAGAAATGTGACTCACAAAGCACATTTGAGCAGAGAAGGCTGTTGACTTATGCCATTTGTCTTAGCAATTAAGATGTTATTTGAGGAGTGACATGGAGCATTACCATGTTCTCCTCTGTGAAGAATCAAACCCCATAACTGTAAGCATACAGTAAATGTAAGTCTACAGATCTACAGCAGCAGGCCTGGCCCACAAAACTACCGACAACACCTCCAAACATTCTTTACATTCTCTATGGAAAACATCACTTTAAATGACTGAAAGGGCAATCTAGGGCGGGGGTTAGCAAAGTGAGGAAGTTCTCAGAAGAGCACAATTTTAATTTACTCAGCAAATTACTCTGGCATCGAGTAATGCTGCTTATTAATTACACCCTTGTAGCCAAGCTGCACCAATCACACAACAACGACAGTCTAATCTACCAGTTAGCTCCGTTGGTAGCTAAGCGTATAGGGCTCTGGATAAGTCCCCCAGTGTGTTGTTGCGACAATTGACCAATTGCGTGCAGTGAGATTTTCAGAGAGATATATAAGATGGCCAACTTTTGTTACTCAATGCCAGAGCCTTAATACTTTTGGATCTGGGTCTGGATTTCCAGGCTATCCATAAGTAACCCTTTGACATAATGTATGACTATTTTGGTAATGTGTTTCATACACTGTATGTAACCAACATTCCTATCAGATGGATGATCCTTGGAAAAAATCTTGTCAAAAGGCGGTCCGTGGTGTAATTTGTCTCAGTTTAGGGGTTCCTGATGTGAAAAAGTTTGGGAACCACTGTTCAAGTTTTAAATTCTTGTGCCGTAAAGGGCAATTCATCGTGTTTCATCTACAACAGGGACATCCAAGAGTTTACTGCATTTCTTTCAAACATATTCATTCACATTTACACGATTGTTCATCTTTTCAATACATGAGTTAACTGAAGTAATTTGCAATATGTTTGCTTGTCTGACTGCTAAGTGAGGTTTAAGCCCAGTTCCTGTATTTGATTTGACAACTTAGACATGAAAAAAAGGCCACAGGTTGGAACAGTCGCGACAAAGACTTCCACTCTGTACGTTGGGGACATGCTCTACCAGGTTAGCTACCCAGGGGCCCCACAGTTTAAAATTTGTGACTGGTGAATTTAGATCTATAAATATATATTTTAAAATGTACCAATTACCCTTTTTCATTTTCCCTAATTCTAGAGATTTACTCCATCCAGTTTGATTAATAGTAAGATATGTTTTTCCCCTTTAGCCATGAGGAGCTGGACGCAATTACAATCTCCCTCGATGTCCACTCTATAGCATTCTGCCAAATGGAAATTTAAGCACATGGCAGAACACAACTATCCAGTCCATATATCACTTCTGAGTGGAAGAATGCTTTCTTTAATGACCCGCTGCGCAATACAAGTGGCTGCATTTGAATTGGTTTATCACAGCAGGCTTTGATGCACATACTTAACTTGAGGCTTTGAGAAAGCGGTAGGAGAGTTTTCTATTACTCATCAAACCATTTGGTCGGAACTGGAAAAACAGCTTCTTACTCTTGATATTGTGTTTTGCTTTCTTTTTTCCATTTCTTTTACTTTCTTCACTTGGCTACCATGATCTCAAACTGATTTTTATTGTATACTTTTAATTAAATTTGCCCATGGTAGTTTTCATTGCAAACAAACAACATTTGGTTTACTATGACAATGCATCTGCAACTTGCAGAACAGTTTGTTGTCACCATTTACTGTTACGATTCTGCAGGGATAATTTACAAGAAGACTTGCTACTGCAAAAACCTAAAATCTATAATATGGTTCAAGGCAATGGCTGACTAGAATGTCTTTACATTTTGGTTGCTTGCTTTGCATAATGCAAGGGGAGAATGGAGGACGGGTCGAGAAGACTGTTAAATCCACTGCTTCCAGTTCTTTTATAAATATTTTTTGTTGGTATCAGTAAAAGTACAAAATCAGCACAAATCACAGTTTTTTTCTTTATCCACCCATGCATCCATCCACCCAAACCCCACCTCCACCCCCTCTCCTCTCAATGGCCACCAACTCACCCCATAAGTACACTGATACAACAGCAAAACATACACAAGTACTAGACTAATCAGAACTCAGAAAGATTTGGACAAAAGTGAATAAATGGAGAAAAAAAACGCTTCAAAATGTTTTTAATTGCATTAACCAGTTATTCTAATGGCTGACATTTATAAATTCCACTAGCTCCAGGGAATTCATCAGGAGGCTACTGGGGAAACTGGAAAATTCCACAAAAAAGGAAAAGTGGATTAAAGTTTTGGGGCACTGGGAAGCACCTGCTCATTAGTCGGATATGAGGAACCATAATCCCTCCATTCTTAGTTTGTCACTCACGGGGCTAGTCCTACTCCCCCATCTCAGGGGAATACCTAAGACATTCCTGCACGGGTAAGCTGCTGTACATTAGGGACCAATGCAGCGCCTGCTGGTCAGAATGAATGGCATGACAGTTTATAAAGCAGCCTTGGAGCCAGTAAGCAGTGATGCACTGCCATTTGTAGCTGGGGACACGGGCGTGACACTCATGATGATGCATTGCAGACTGCAAGTGGTGTTGCTCTGAGATACTAATCCATCCTTGAGAATTCTCATTAGATAAAAGACAACTGTAGCACACGCTTTTTTCCCCTTTCTCTAGTGTACTTAATCTCCCTGCTGTGGATCAGTAAATATTCTTATACTCATTTGTTTATTTTAAATATACAGTGGGGCTCGTAAGTTTGGGCACCCCAGGTAAAAAATTTTAATAATGTGCATAAAGAAGCCAAGAAAATATGGAAAAATCTCCAAAAGGCATCAAATGATAGACTAGACATTCGTATAATATGTCGCAAAAAGTTAAAAAACAAAAAAATGGCATCTGCAAAAGTTTGGGCACCCTGCAAAAAAATGGGGTCTGCGTTTTCTGTATGGGAGTGGCAGTTTAAGTTAAAGCACCTGGAAGACTTTCTCAGATGAATCAATTAAGTGTAATATTTGTATTTGAAATAACAGTTGAATATTAAGAGCTGAAAACAAGTGAATTGTCAGCTAATTAGAAGTGAAAAATTGAAAAGCAGCTGAAATGTCAGTTTACCGCAAAATGTGCATAATACGTATTAACCCGATAATAAGACCACCCGCTTATTTTCAAAATTCATTTTTGGAAAAATACTTTTTAAAGACCAAATCTTGTTTGTAAAAAATTAAAAATTGATTGGATGAAAAAAAACATGATAATGAAAACCCATTGAATAAACCAAGGTTGGCTGTTGCTTTTACCATATTTTTAAAATACAATCATGTTATCAATATCTTTGACATGAAAAAGTTAGTAAGGATTGAAAGCAGATGGGAGAAAAACGTGCTCTGGTTTCTTGGCATTTCTTTAAACCAATGACAACCGTCTTGAGCGCTGAGTGCCGGACGCTGCCCCGGTGCCTCTGCAAAATAGCCTCGGGAAGACCTTGTTTTGGTGGAACATGTGTACGTTCAAAGTTGTTTTAGTCATGTAACAGAAAACTCCGATTGGACAGATAGTC
>NC_045739.1:21916742-21917324 GCF_008692095.1 Etheostoma spectabile | reverse complement strand
GCTGTCTGGATTTACCCTGCAGAGATCTGAGGATAACCATAGTCCTCATGAGAATAAGGGACATCCGGTGGAATTTCCGGTGGCAACGGAGCAATCCCGGAAGTGGAACATTGTAAATGTAGACTAACCCTCCTCTTATCCTGAAATGTACTAACATCTTTTACCCTTGGGGTCAATTTGACCTCATCAATTTAAACCTCGAGAAAATGATTGTAATTAAACTGATTCCCCAACTTTATGTGTCAGGTACTTCATATTTTGTTGACTTCCTAAATACTCCTTTAGATAAAACATAACTACCCATCCTCTATGTCAACCTGACCACCTTCCTCCCACATGACCCTTGTGTTGTCTTCCCGTCAAAATTGAAATTCAACACTTTTATTGATGCTTTTTTTCAATGTTTGTCACTTTTTTTTTACTTTCTCAACTCTACGTAACACTAACTTATTAACTTTAGTTTTACAGTTATTTTGGAATTTCTGGTCAATAAACCTAATTTATAGGAAATTATTCCTAATGTTTGAGTCAGAAAAGCAGAAATTAGGAATTATTTAGACTAAAATTAAAGGAATGGATGTT
>NC_045739.1:21915017-21916721 GCF_008692095.1 Etheostoma spectabile | reverse complement strand
CAGACTGGAATATGTCAACTTTTACTCAATACTATTTCAAAAACACTTCAATGTTTTTGCTTCAAATGCTATAAAATTAAATAATACACCGCAAAATTAATGAAAGTAGAGATTTGTACTTGCCAAAGTACAATCATGTGATTTTGGGTAATTACAATTGGGTAATTAAAAAGAACATTAATTTAGGAAAACGGGTCAATTTGACCCAAGGACAACATGAGGGTTAAATGCTTCAGCTCTACATAACTTAAATTCAAAAGAGTTATCATTGATTTAATATTTGACTCCAAATCGTTCCCTGGTTTTTCTTATTAAGTATCCATTGGTACCTGCTAATGCAGCAAGCTCCCTGTCTTTTAAATTGTACACGGCATTGTTTTTTTTCTCCAGCCCAAGAGGACAGGTTCATTAAGAAAGTCCTGAGTCATGAATCATATCAAATCTTACAACTCATTATAGATTATATTATGAGATATTTCATCATCGTTTGTGCCTCCTGTCCACGATATGTTGAGATGGCTTTTCCTGGGTGGCTGATGGCCCGGAGGCAAAATGGTTGCCCTACAACCACTAGGTTGGCGGATCGATCGCAGGTCAAAGTGTCCCTGAGCAAGACACTGAACCCCAAATTGCTCCCCGGACGCTGCAGTCTGAGCTGTCCACTGCTCCTAATACAAATGTTGCTACATTGCACTGTGTGTATGTGATGAATAAGAATAAGGTTTGATCCTTTGTCACATGATTACACAGCATTTTCAAAAGCAAACACGGATGTTACAAGCAGTGCAGAGGTTTGGGGGATGGGTTTGGATGCAAACCCTATGCAGCACATTTGAGATAAATAGATTGATGGTGATGCCATGTAGGAACTTAAAACATCATGTCCAACCAGGCTGAATAGTTCGGCATATATTGCATTCGGCCTGAGGAGAGCCAGCCACATGTCATATTTTCTTTTTATTTTCCTCACTAGCTGAGGGAGTAAGCCATAGCTCTCCTCCTTCTTCTCTTAATCCCTCTGGGTAGAGTTCTTCACAGGGGAAAAAATGACACAGCACAGCTAAACAAAAAAAAAGTGGTGCCTTGAAACAGCCAAAGAAAAAGATGAACCAATGCAGACAATTCGAGACATTTGTGTGGAAGGTGTAAGAGAAATAAAACAAGGCATGAGTTAGGAGAGAGAAACAGGGACAGTCTGTTAACCATTGTGTTGTCCTTCAGGGTCAAAACCAACACTTTTTTGTCGCTTACTGCAACCGGTAGCGTGTATACACCCGATAACCAACTTATTACTCTTCATACTTATGATGATGGCCAGCATATCTTATTTTTATGAAATGGTATCCATTTCTGTGTTTAAAAAAAGCAGGAAGTCTAAATTATTTTAACTAATAAGATCAGATGATGTCCATGGATAATCCCAGACTGTTAGTTTAATCAGGCCAACGCAATCAAATTAAATAAAACACCCAAAAGTCAATAAAAGCTGATCCTAAGAGCATTTTAAGGAAACATCCATCCATCTTATTATTTGGGCAATTATGTAGAAGGGCACATTGCTGTTACAGAATCTTTGAAAATGAGTCAAATTGGACCCGAAGACAACAGGAGGGATAATAAAAGGAATGGTAGGCGAATAAACCAAAAGAACCAGGGAGAGAGAGAGAGAGAGAGGGAGAGAGAGAGAGAGAGAGAGAGAGAGAG
>NC_045739.1:21914475-21915007 GCF_008692095.1 Etheostoma spectabile | reverse complement strand
AGAGAGAGAGAGAGGGAGAGAGAGAGAGAGAGAGGGAGAGAGAGATTCAGTCAAGCGTATGAACAGCATGTTAGTGCCCAGTCACTGGAGGAAGGTAAACCAGCACAGGAGGTATCCACATCCAATCTCTGGGAATTTGCACAACAAATTGTTTTTAGAGCCAACACAGGAGCTTAGAGATGTGTTTCCCACAGGTTGTAATGAGGGAGCCGTCGATCTCATTAGCTGCAGTCGGTCAGAGGAGGGAAAGCGGTCAGATAGAATGGCCCGGTCACGGACAAAACACCCAGTCACATTCCTTACTGGTCTTTCTTTCATTCAATTCCCTCGGTTGGACTGCAGGGTTTCCTCAATGTGCTAAAACTAAAGGTTGGAAAGTAATTTACACCTTCATAATAATGTATAACAAATAGAATAATATTGCTGATGTATTGCAACATTGAATGTATCCAATATCTCCATTAAAGATTTTGACACTTCCATTACCTCGCCCAATCTGTTAAGCTCTATGCAAAATTGTATCATGGCCTGT
>NC_045739.1:21912798-21914465 GCF_008692095.1 Etheostoma spectabile | reverse complement strand
TTTTTTTTTTTTTTTTTTCTCCAACTATACTGTACAAATGTAGCAATACATGTTGGACATATGAACTCTGGGTGTTTCTACAAGGCTGATTTTAAATTTTCAAGATCCTACGCAAAATGCAGACCAGGAAAAGCCAAAGCAAGCTAATGTTAGCTCATTTCAGCAAAGAGCATGAAGCATGAACAAAAGCACTGGTTGTGGCTACTGCAGTCTACAGACACGATGTTCCATTTCCAGGATGATTATTGTGTGGACTAGCCAGACCCCCCTCCGCAGCGCTGTGGGAGAAGATCTGGCAAAGCGAGACTACCCATACCACAGCCCACTACAGATACTTTGAACTTGAACTTTGAACTACGATGTCAAAACTAACGTCAGTCGTGGCCCTATTGTTGGTCAATAGACCAAATGTTCTATTTTCATTTTGAATGGCATGCTCTCATAAAAAGCTAACCAAAAAACACATTCTTATATAGGGGTTTGTACGACATAGAACAAAAATGTAAGCACACCAATGTGTATGATAACCTACGAAACCAGGGGCTCGGCCACTAGATGCCTGCTGTTGAAGCCCGGCTACAGAGCTGGGGGGTTAAGCTGAGTGGTGGTTTCTGGGAGTGTTTAGCTGTTAAAGAGCTTTGTGACGCCAGCTACAGAGCTTCGTATCCGCGGCAGTTGGTAGTAGGTGACTGTAAGCTGGGTTCAGGCACCGCCACACGGCAGTCTCTTCAGGGACCGTGGCAGTGGAGTTTGCCCGAGAAAGAATGAGCGTCATGCGGCAACGACAGCACCAGAACGAATAACGAATAAAAAATAATGTGGTTTGGATTAAAGCCCTCCCAAGGAACTAACACACATTTCCTGTGTGAAAGTATTTTCTTTTCACCTGGAGGCGAACTTCCCTCCCAGGCTTGAAAGCGCTGTGTTTCAAGACCGACCCAATGTCATTCTATACTTAATAATTTGCTGATACTGGCCAATAGTAGTCATGTAAAAAATGTCTTATTACAATTGATCAAGTGACACATTATACCACAAGTACAACAAATGTAGAAGTAAAAGTAACAGGTGTGTAAAAAAAAAAAAAGAAGTCTGTGTGTCCAGGTCAACATTTCCTATCTGTGGACTGGGTTTGATTTTCAAGCTCCAGTCTTCTGTTTTCACTGTAATAAATTCTGTTTTCACACACACACACACACACACACACACATGCTCCTCATGCTATCATGCTATTAGTGATACATTTCTTCTCTTGTGCATGAATAAAATAATAATGATGAGTTTGAATGGCCTTTACGCAGCCACTTTTACCGAACCCATGAAATCTTGTGATTGAGCAATATTTTCAATCCGCCACCTTATTCAATGGGGTTGCTCACAGGTTTAATAACAGACCTCAAAGAAGCGGGAGTGCCACAACACGTCTTTTGCGGCCTACAGCTAAAATTGATTGATAAATGGATGGCATTTGTATACTCAACTGGTCTGTACTTAAATTAAATTTTTAGTTTTTTTCATTTCAATTTCACGTTTGCACATATGCAAATTAGCTTTATTGTACAACTCAATAAAATGTCTTTGCCAATTAGACTCCACTGCTATTCGAATATTTTGTATATCTATATATAGGGGTAGAGAACCATCAGACCCCCCGATGGAATCTAGAC
>NC_045739.1:21912701-21912788 GCF_008692095.1 Etheostoma spectabile | reverse complement strand
TGGTGGCGACGAAGGAGCCCGAAGACCAGACCGAAGGCTCGGACCGGTCAGCTGGACTGGAGGACTGGAGGTGGAAGGGGGGGTGGA
>NC_045739.1:21910460-21912691 GCF_008692095.1 Etheostoma spectabile | reverse complement strand
CTTTGCCTGCAACGACAGCTGAATAGCAAAGAGAGAAACAGATTTATTTGAAGCAGGGTTGTGACTCTGTGATTGGCCCTTGCCATTTGTGTAACGATTCTGATTGGTTAAGCAGAAAGGTGAACGCCTCCACCAGCTAATTCCATTTAGGAGGAGAGCATTGATTAAATTAGGTCTTCCTGTAAGAATTTTGAGCTATGTTTTGCATATATGTGACAGTGTTACACATGGCAAAAAGTATATTTATTAAGATAACAGCTGAACTGATTAGCAGTGCACCCATTAAAAGTTAGGTCTTCCTGAAAGAATTTATGTTGAGCTACGTAAAATTGTCAACATTGCTTGGATTCTACAATTTTCATTTGACACCCCAAAAAATTATTTTTCAGCTTTCTTAGCTTTTGGAGGTATGTTTGCAGAAATATTTTTTTTCGATGTGGCAATGGAAAAATAGAGTTGGTGGCTCAACTAAATTTCAAATTACATGTGCATGACAACTAAACCTGCATTTCTCTTTTCATAAAACATTTGCAAAATTGAATTTTTGTAAGAATTTGAAACCAACATTGTTCAAATCCATGTAGAGGTATTTTTTCTTGCCTTTGTCGGCTACTCTTTGACATGTTACCAAGCAGCCAAATAACTTTTTCTGTCATAAAAGTTAGCTTCATGATTCAAACAGCACCTTTTTTTCAAGAATGTCAACACAATGTGCGGGATATTGTTAAAAGTCTTCAACACATGATGTGCACCAACCTCTATTTTCAGTCAGTTGTGAAAATATTGAGGTATGTTAGCATGACACAGTCAAGCAAAAATACCAAGCTTACTTCGTTCAGATGCAGAGAATTCAGCTTTTTCTAAACGTCTTGGAAGTTCTTCCAGTGCAGAGGGTGAGGGACTCACTTATTCATGGTCACTCGTTTTATAGTCTGTGGCTCGAATGGAACAGTGTCAACAGAAAACCAATACCACTGTGCTCCAGAGATTTTCTTCCCTCCTCTCTGGTTCTTTTATTTAAGCATAGCTTGTAATAAACGTCAAGAGACAGAATCCCAGCGAGTTTTATCTCACCCACAGGCTTCAGGAAGTGGACGCCACAACACAAGCTCCTCTCTCAGGACTAATTATTGTCTTTCAGCCTGGCGCTGTAGTGCTGCTGAAGCCGTTTTGTTTATGCAGACATTAAACAGCTCTCACAGAAGACAAATTAACAAATCGCACACACTTTTCTCTCTGTCTCTCTCTCTCTCACACACACATACACACACAAACGAAGGGTATTCATTCTCAAACGGAAGCTGCCTCTCATCCACGCAGACAGCAACACCAGCAATTGCACGCACATCAACATGTTACTTTAAAGGCAACATGAAGCAAAACAGTCAGAACAAATCTAATCTCCAGTCCTTAGATAATCAATATTTTAACATACAATAAGTATTTTAGCACCAGTAATTTCAATAAAAGTAGTAGTAGTAGTAGTAGTAGTAGTAGTAGTTTTAATAAAATGCACTTGATTTAGAAGTGACACGGTCGTCAGAAATCTAGAAATCAGCATGTCTCCCCCACACACAGGTTAGTTAGTCTGGCTTACACTACAGTACATGTTATACTACACACTACTATGTTATACAGCCTAACATCGGGTGCATGCTACTCACAGGATTGCCAACTTTCTCGCTAGATTTAGTAACTTTTCAGACTCTCTTATGGCGTTTTTCCACTGTATGTTACCTACTCGCCTCGACTCTACTTGCCTTTTTTTGGTTTTCCATTACAAAAAAAGTCCTGCTTTATTGGTAGCATGTGCTACTGTTAGCCACCTCGTCTCGGCTAGTGACGTATAAAGCCGTGCAGCTCACCCGGAGACTGAAGGCAGGGGACATTCAGAAACCCGAATCTCAATCAAAACAGCATGGGTAGTTTTTTTTTCCAAGTTTCTATGCCTGAACAAACACAAGAGACACAAATAACACCCCAAATCCCAGAAAAAGTGATGTTGTTTTTCATAGAAAATCTTGAAGTCATTTATTTTTTTGTAAAGTCATACAGTGTTTAAATATCTCCTTAAACAATTTAACCAACCAAAACAAGGCTCTTGAACCACTTACATATTTTATTTATTTAGCAATCATGAGGAGGTTACCATGTATAACAATTAATATCAACATTAAATACCACCATAATTACAGAGAGAGAGAGAGAGAGAGAGAGAGAGAGAGAGAGAG
>NC_045739.1:21905279-21910450 GCF_008692095.1 Etheostoma spectabile | reverse complement strand
GAGAGAGAGAGAGAGAGAAAGAGAGAGAGAGAGAGAGAGAGAGTCGGAAAATGTGATTACCCAGTTGGTAAGAATTAATTATAGCAGTGGAACGATATCCAGCATGACATTTGAGAATTACAGACTGCCCTGTTGTGTAATGTGGCATTCATGAAATGTTTTCCTCTAAATTCATCATGTTTAATAATAATAAAAACAGGAAAAAAAACAAGAAAGATTAGTAGAGCAGCTCTGTGGTGATCACAGCTACAGCCTGCCAGGCCCATTTTTAAAAGATAATTTGGGATAATTGTTACAACACAACTAATCAGTCAATCGGTCTCTACAAACACTGACAGACGGGACATCAACGGACATGATGTGTGGTGTTAACATGGCAGTGCCCCCACAGTTCTTTATAATCTGACGCCTAGTCAATAACAACTTCCACCACCTGCCAGTCCGTGTTTATTGTGTTTTCTTACAGACTTGTTGTGCAGTATGTTCTCGCAGTGTGTAAGAACTGTGAACACACATTGGAATTGGGAAATGAAACTGATGTAACGAACAAAAGAGCTTGTAATCATGTGGAAAATATACCGGAAGAAGATTGATCTGAGCTCATCTGAAAAGTGTGCATTCTTGAGACTCTATTTACATTTGGCTGCCTGGCTTTGCGAAAAACAGCTTCTTTTTTTGGAACGGAAGATGCATCTGTTAAAAAAGCGTGAAACCTTTTTTTCACTCCTCTTATTGCGACCCAAGAGTGGGATTTTCACTTGGAATGGAATTACATTTTTCAAGGCCTAAAAAAACAAGCAAATAAAAATACAGTCAGGCCTGACAGGGAGACAAGATGTGAAATGACAGGACTGTGAACAGTAGGGTGCCTGGGTGGCTCACCTGGTACAGCATGCCCATGTGCAGAGGTTTACTTGTTGAAGTAACGGCCGGGCGTTTGAATCCAACCTGTGGCCTTTTGCTGAATGTCATTCCCCCCTCTCTCTCTCTCTCCCCCCTTTAATGTCTTCAACTGTCCTATACATAAAGGCCTAAAAAATATATACATAAAGGCCTAAAATGCCCAAAACTAAACTTAAAAAAAGGAAAGTGAGTGAGAAAGCAAAACCAGATTTAAACAAACGAAGAGTTGGTGGAATTCATGACACATTGAAATCTTGACACATTGAATTCATGACACATTGAATTCTTGACACATTGAATTCTTGACTCATTGAATTCATGACACATTGAATTCTTGACACATTGAATTCATGACACATTGAATTCATGACACATTGAATTCATGACACATTGAATTCATGACACATTGAATTCATGACACATTGAATTCATGACACATTGAATTCATGACACATTGAATTCATTGACACGTTGAATTCATGACACATTGAATTCATGACACATTGAATTCTTGACACATTGAATTCATGACACATTGCCATCCTTAAAGCACCAATGAGAGCGGGCCTCCAGATTTTCCTGTGCAGATTCAACACCTGCAATTGCAGAGGGACGTCAAATGAGCCTCAGTCTCTGTTTTTGTTTTTCAGTATTCATTTGACCTTTGAAACTCGTTCAAATTGTTTTTAATTGCTCAGGAAAGTCCTTGTGCAATTTTCACCCACGGTGACCCTTCACTCATGGTCGTTTAAAAATTATACAGTATTTAAACTGAAACTCGATTGATGCAATGATGACTTGATGCACCGAATGAACATGAATCATACTCAAAATATATCCATTTGCCTCAGGTAACCTTTCAGACCAGTACCTTGTATCTCATGTTTTGATGAAAGGTGGTGTGAGGCATCAGTGTGGTGGGTGTTTCCAGATCTGGCTTTGTTCCCCACATTTTCTGGAAGTTGTTGAACCGTCACCAGATTGTTATGCAGGCTTGAACCCGAAAGGCATGTTGTCACAGAAACATCTTGGTACTTAGACTCTTTTTTGCAGGGTTCATTGTAATCCTTCGTAATTTCTTTCCGTTACGTTTTTCTCTTTGTTAAATTTGTCCAGGCGGCTGTCATGCAGGTCTTCTTTGTTTGTGATCAACCCATCATTTGTTGTTCTTATTAGTATTAGACAAGACCTTCACAGAAACCATTGTGGGAAGAATTCTCACACTTATTTTTCACATGAGGTGTATGGGCTACACTGTGGAAACAGATGAAAAAACAGATGATAGTTTAACCATTCAGGCTTTGAATCCATCACAGGGTCCTTCATAACCCTTAAAGGTCCCATGGCATTGAAACTTTGTGAGGTTTGTTTAACATTAATATGAGATCCCCAAGTCTGCCTATGGTCCCCCAGTGGCTAGAAAAGGTGATAGGTATAAACCGAGCCTTGGGTATTCTGTTCTGCCTTTGAGAAAAACATCGTGCTGTACAACGGGTTTGTGGTGCCTGCTGGAAACAAGGTTGCGGGTAAACCCTTTCACATTACACCAATAGCGTCCCGCTGCAGGGGTCCAGACCCGGGTCCAACCGCACTTTCACTAACCTGTTCTCACTCCCAACTTGTAAAATGTGGACGCTTGGGTAATGGCTCTCAGCGTCAGATATAGGGCAAAAAACACCCTTCCATGTCAGTATGGAACGCACCGGGAAGAGCAGCGCCGTTGTAAGATGACGTTTTAAGAGCCACAACGGTAGCGAGTAGGAAGACGGACCGAAGTGCTGCATAAGGAGGGTGGTTGGAGTGGTGGATGGGTCAAACAACACAAGACTTTCACCCAGGAGACCGGGGTTCAGGTTCATGTCCTGTGTGTCAGAGAAACATATGTTGTAGCCTCGCCCCAGTCTTTTGCTAAACCTAACTGTCCTGTTCTTGTGCCGCATGTCAGTCAGTGAGTCCCGATGCTACAGGAGACTTTAAGCGTGAATAACAAATGCCTAGGGACGCCATGATTCCAGATGCTGAAGAAGACTTTAAGCGTGATTAACAAACGCTTAAGGCTAAGCGTACGTATTTTACGCAATTGGAGAGTGAGGATGTGGTGCTTTGAGCCGTCTCCAACGCCAGGACCTATGGTAGAAAACTGTTAGGGGTCTCTCGATCAAAACAAAAGACACTGGACTTTCATGACGTCGTAATGGACTAGTGTATGCATTAATTATATTATGTTACGTTACGCAAGATTTATTTACTCTGTGCTTTTATTCTGGTGAAATAGAAGGCTTACAGCAGCGGACTTGCTTAATATTGGACCAATTTTAAAAAACTTGTTCCAGTCATTTACACACAAAAACATGGACAATAGGGTCCAGGTAAAAAAAAAAAAAACTTAACCCAGTAACCATAAGTAGAAAACCAATGAGTCAGCCATTAAACTCAAGAAAAAAAGGGGTTATGACCCAGTGCTTGTGTTTTATATTACCGTTAAAACAAACATTGCCTTGGGTTTGTTTAGTGACCCAATGGTTTTGTACCCATGGGTAGTGAGTTTAGACCCGGTGATTTTTAGTGTGAAGATAAAGCTGCAGAAAGAGAGGGGGAAATTCATAGAAATGGACAGGCACGAAGGCAGTGGGTAGGAAATAAATCACAATCAAGTGCAGTCAGTCTCAGCAACAACAGTAATACCAAATGTGTACAGATTGAATTAATGCAAATGTTTGGATATCCAGAGAAACAGATGGAAGAAGACAGATGACTCATCAATCAATTATAAAGGCCCATTCTTGTCTAACCCCTGGACATTAAATGCATGGTTGACCTTCACTGTGGCAGTCTATCTCACATGCACATGGCACTAATGAGACAGTGACTGGTTGTGATGAATTGTGCGGCTCGGCAAACCAGGCTATGTAATAGACAATTGTAAAATGAAAAAAAGTCCTTTAGAGCAAAACACATGCGGTAAGAAACATCAAAAGCATATTCATAAATAAATGAGAGAATTGAGCAAGATAAACAGCATGCAGAGTGACATAACCAGATGAATAAAAGCGTTTGTATTACGGATGTGTACACAAGCAGCAGTGGAAAGTCAATTATTAGACGTGTGTTGAATATTCTAGGGTGCAGTGTGACTTTTTCCTTCAGGTTAAAGGAAAGCCAAACACTTGTTTGTACAAAATGAATCTAACTTCTGAGCTGGGAAGCCTTCAGTCACAATGGGGAAAAGTCATTAACATTATCATAAAATGGTCACAGGCCTTCTGAATCTAATATTAATTTGGTTTTAATGGAAGTAGAAATCATTATCGTGATAATTTAAGCATTTTTCCATCTAATTTTAAAAGCTTAGCTCTTATCTTTGGTAAAAGGAGGTCATCCACAAGCAGAGCTGTGTGAGGATTTATGGATTTTTCACTGATATAGACACGGACAAGGAATAGTGAATGGATCCCTTTCCAAGTCCATTTGGCCTGATAAATGATTTTTACCAGCTTAGATGGTGACATGCTTGATCACAAATGGATGGTGAGGACTGATGGAAAGGGCCAAAATAACAGGAGTGCAACTAGAGTGCTAGATAGCCCAGATGTTAAAGATGCAGACTAGTAGCCCAAAGGTGTCCAGTTCGAATCCCTGGTCAGAAACTGGTACTGAAATTTGATGTGCTATTTCTTCCAAATAACACATTTTATCAACTGGGCAAGTTGCACATTTGTCCCTAACTACTGCCAGCCTTGTTCATGGATAGAACATGACTACATTTTAAAGGAATCGGCACAAACTTCAAAAAAATACATATCATAGCGGTTTAGGAACATACTGCTTCACTGGGTAAGATATGTGGTCCAACAACACTCCATCTGGCAAGTAGCCTATTTCAAATCAAAGTGTAGCCTAACAGATTCAGTCTTAAACTTTTCATTGATTACTTTGTCAAACCTCTTCATTCCAAAGGTATCTGTCACTGATTTAACCCTTATGATGTCCTTGGGTCAAATTGACCCGTTCCATCCATCCATCTTCGTCCACTTATCCGGTATTGGGTCGCGGGGTCAGCAGCTCCAGCAGGGGACCCCAAACTTCCCTTTCCCGAGCCACATCAAACAGCTCCGACTGGGGGATCCCGAGCATTCCAGGCCAGGTTGGAGATATAATCTCGCCACTTGTCCTGGGTCTCCACGGCCTCTCCCAGCTGGACGTGCCTGGAACACCTCCCTAGGGAGGCCCCCAGGAGGTATCCTTACCAGATGCCCAAACCACCTCAA
>NC_045739.1:21902997-21905269 GCF_008692095.1 Etheostoma spectabile | reverse complement strand
TCGACGCGAAGGAGCAGCGGCTCTACTCCAAACTCCTCTAGGATGACTGAGCATCTCACCCTATCTCTAATGGAGACGCCAGCCCCCCTCCTGAGGAAACCCATATCAGCCGCTTATACCCAAAATGACCCGTTTTCAGTTAATTTTTGTTTTTCTCACAACAAATGGGCCGTTGAAATATGTGCTGGAAATGTCAACATTAATAATATCAAAAAACTTTGGAAAAAACATCAAGAAACATAACAAAAAGCACCCACAACATTGAAAAAGTGACAAAAATGTGGGGGGAAAAAAGTAATAATAACTTTTTTTTTTCATGGTTGGCAAGACAAGAGTGAAGACAACACAAGGTTAAACTCCTTAACCCTTGTGTTGTCTTCACTCTTGTCCATGAACTTCTCCTTCAGGGTCAAAATTGAAAAGTGTTTTATTTTTATGTTTTGACGCTTTTCTAAACATTTTTGTTCCTCTTTTCAATTCTGTTTTTAATTTATGGTCAATAAACAATAAACACAAAAAATCATACCTCATTTTTTGAGTTTGGAAAAAAAACATTTTTTTTTTATTATTGTTTTTGACAAATAGAATAGTAAATATCAGAGGATGTTGAGTGAATCACAGACTGGTTTATGCCAAAGCTTTGGTCAGGATGCTGTTTTGAAACCATTAATGTTTGTTTTTTTCAAATGCCATGAAATTACATAAAACAACCAAAATGCAATAGAGGTAATTATTAATCTTACTGCGAAGAACATAGATGTGTATGTTGTATGGGTTCCATACAACGTAATGCATGCATCAAAGTTATTTTGGGGCAATTTGGTGGTTAAGAAACCCATATTTCTGATATAAAAAACTTTGAAAACGGGTCAAATTTGACCAGAGGACATGGCATCCACTCTGCGTGAGACTCAATCAACTACGCCTGGGGCTTTCTTGCTAAGCAGAGAACACGCCTCTAGGTACATATACATCCCCCAAAATCAAGATTTCAAGACTTTTGACTGACTCTTTGACATAAACTATCAGCCCGGATCGTTTCAAACGATCAGTTTAACTTCTCCCACTTAATCCATCTTGCCAAAATGTGTTTTTCTGACAGAGGTCTACACCCAGCCCTTTCTTTCAAACCCTGGATCTTCATTCAAACCATGTACGTTTATTTCTCCTGCTGATTCTCCCTATGGCTCGATGAATCCACTTTATTTATTTCTCTTGTCTGAGGTTCTCCCGCTTCAAAATTCTCATCATCCATTTCCCTTGGTTCTTCTCCTCCTATTTTCAAATTGCTCTGCCAAAAGAATCAGGAGGGAAGGTTGCTGAGTGTTTGAAAGTTAAAAGTTTGGGCTGATGTCATTCATTGGTCCAATCCTGAGGCAGCAATCCCTTCGTATGGATCAATCGTAGGGCTTGACCCGTTTCTCAGCACCCTGTAGGTAAAAATGTCAGTCCTCCCATTGATTTGAATGAGGGTAGTCGGTTTAGGTAGCGGCCAAAAAGCGGCCTGCAGAAAAAGTGGAGACAGATTTAACTTTTGAAGAAACAGAACCCGATGTCAGGCTGCAGTAGCCGGTTGTGTAACGGCCAGTCAGACTTGTCAGTTCATTTTGAGGCAGTGTGAGGCTAAAAAAACAAAACCCAAGAACTTAACAGGGGTTTCATTTATAAAACTGTACGTAGGATCCTTTTTAAAAGTGGACATACGCCCAAAAGCCAAAAATGATGTACTCCAAAAAATAGTCAGATTTATAAAACTGTAAGCAGTGTTCCCTTTATAAATCACAGATTATGCACAAGTGTGCATACGTGAATCTGCCTGTTTTCACCGCAGTATTCAAGTTTAAAACAATTTGTGATTGTTAACACCTTGCCCAGAGAACAGCATCACCTATATCCGCCCTCCAGAGATATAATTTGAAGACAAAAGTGTAAAAGGCCACACACACTTTTCTTCATGCAGGTTTTGTCACCAACAGTATTAAAGTTCAGACTGATGACGAGGACATTAAGTGGAACGATGGCGCGAGAGCTTAACGGCTGTCTTTTCAGACTGACATTTGATTATATATGCACAGACGTTTAGTTGTTCACACTGTGCTCGGCCGTTATCTAATGGTAGGCTAATTGATGCTATCATGTATCCCAGGGGGTCGGGCCGTCTCATCCTCCTGGGCGCTGTAGCGGACAATGTGACGGTGAGACAGTGTCAATTAAATATTATGAACGAATTCTGATTCAAGATTTGAGTTGGATTTTACAAGGTGTTAATGGA
>NC_045739.1:21902174-21902987 GCF_008692095.1 Etheostoma spectabile | reverse complement strand
CTCAGTACAAGTGCAAATAACACTGCTGGATTTATCTTCATGATAACGGGGATGATATGGAGAGAAAGAAAATGTGTGTGAGGCATCACAACTTGAAAAGAAGACCAGAGCGAGCTCTCTCCTGGACTGTCCTCTGGACCCCATAGAGGAAGTAGGGGAGAGAAGGATGTCAGCCAAGCTGACATCCATCATGGACCACACCTCTCACCCCCTGCATGACACTGTGGGGTCCCTGAGCAACTCCTTCAGGAACAGACTGCACTTACTTACTTAAACTGCAATATTTTTTTGTACTATGGCACCCGTTTTTTACAATACCTTTTATGTAATGCCACTTTGCATTCATTCAATACCTTTTGCTCATTGTCAGTTGTCTGCCTGTTGTTTGTGTGTTCACGTTTCTTTCTTTTTTTGCTTTTTACTGTAGGAAACTGTTGCTGCTGTAGTAAGGGACTTTCCCCACTGTGGCATGAATACAGTATTATCTAATCTGATCTAATCTATTCCCACATTTACTGTGTAGTCTGACATCAGTTCACCACCTCACCATCTGTGTCGCCAATTCTTTTTTGTCTCCAAAATGTGTGTATACATGAGTCAGCATTTGCGTGGAGTATTGCACATTCATAATAATAATGTGTACTTTATTAATCCCACAAGGGGAAATTACAATTTACACTCTGTTGAATTACACAAACATGCTCAGGTCCTATACATGCACTAATGGAGAGATGTCAGAGTGGGGGGGGTTGCCCATGGAAAGGCACGCCAAGCAGTTGGGGTTTCAATGCCTTGCTCAAGAGCACCTTGGCA
>NC_045739.1:21896443-21902164 GCF_008692095.1 Etheostoma spectabile | reverse complement strand
GGTGAACTGGCACCTCTCCAGCTACCGATCCACCACCATACTTTGGTTTGTATGGGGACTTGAACCAGCGACACCCCCCAGTTCCTGACCCAGCCCCCCACGGGCTGAGCTGCTGCCACCCCGAAAGTCACATGAAGTTTGTTGTTTATAAACTGCAACCTTTGCGTGGGAAGTGGCGTCCGCATATTTTCAGCCCTGTTTTGTGCGTACGCCAGATTTGTAAATGAGACCCCAGGAGTTTGTGTAACAGCTGACTGTTTCCTGCAACAAGCTCCAGTCCCTCTGTCTCTATTCCTCTTTCTCTGTGAAATGAAGCTGCCTTTAAGTTTGGTCAGAAAGGGTGAGATCGTAAAAAGTGCTCTAACGGTAAACAATGACTAAATCATTGCAATATAAAGTCATCTTGTGCTACATTGGGGGGGACAAAGAACACAACAGGACCTCACACAAATGGGC
Source organism: Etheostoma spectabile (assembly GCF_008692095.1). Taxonomy (NCBI): domain Eukaryota; kingdom Metazoa; phylum Chordata; class Actinopteri; order Perciformes; family Percidae; genus Etheostoma; species Etheostoma spectabile. Next base: position 21,901,708 of record NC_045739.1, on the reverse strand, counting down.
CATTTAAGTGACACACCCACACTGCTACACAACCCTGAGGCCAGCTGCTGGAGCGCCTGAGGCTTTGTGAAAGCAGCCTTACACACACACGCACACGCACACACAAAAGGATGAGAGAGATCTGATCAAATATGACCCATGAGTCATGGTGCTCAAAGTTAGGTTTCACCAACATTTTGGGCAACCATGACAATTGAATTTGATTAATTGCACATGAGAGGAATTTCTGTCTTGTTAGGACATCCATTGTTTTGCACATATAAGATTGAAGAAGAAGAAAAATGATGCAAACCTTTTTTGTATGCGTTACTCTCTCCGTGCTTTGCTTCTGCTGCACCATCCTCATTTGGCTTTATGTCCCACACTGCAAGGTGAAATTCGTTTCATTTGTGTAAAAAAAAAAAAAGTAGTGCTAAAATGCTTGTTGAAGTAGTGGCTACTTGCAGGGCTAACCATTCAATTAGTAGCTGGCCAGGCCAGGCTAGCATTAATAGGTTAGCTCTAGGTGTTTTCCTTTCTGTTTACCTCCCAAACTGAGTCCAACAAAAGTACACTCAGAAAAGAGCTGCCTATCTACATATGGGTCATTAAGTGGCATGCCTGTACAGTATTGGTAGGAATAACACATTTTTTTAAATCTTTGAATATGATTTATCCAGGTCTAATTTTTATTCAACAGAATCGTGACTCTTTCTCCCCGGTAACATCAGCATTTTCAAAACATAATTACACAAGGTCTAAAAGCGGTGTTTTTAGACAAAAGCTGCTCTGTTTCCCAATCTCATTCACGTTCCTCCTTTACTTTCCTTATATTCTCCAAGTAGTTTAATAAGATAGGTGCTTATGAGGAAGATTAGGAGGAAATGAGCAAAAGGGGAAGACAAACAGAGCACACCCAGGGAGCAGCGTGCTAATCCCTGCAGTTAATGGATGTCTGCAGTCATTGGTGTTCCTGTTTTCCACCAAAAATGACCCAGAGCTTTCATTAAACTAGCAAAATAACATCCCCTTCTTGACTCTCAGCCCAGACAAATCCATTTCCCCTCATCTCCAAAAAGGCATTGTTGATTTTCCATGGAGAGATCGCATACTTTTTTATCAGCCTGTTCTGACTCTCCAGTCACCCGCTCATTGAATTTACAGATACATATTTTTTGCAGGAGCCTCAGCCAATGGCGTCAATTACATTTAAAGTGTTTACCCACAATATAAAGCAATAGAAAATAACCACACACACACACACACACACACACACACACACAGGCTGGTATACTTTATCTCAGCAATCTCCCATGGTGCGTCAATCATGCAGACAATTTAATTATCTTCAACAGCAAGCCTTAAAGGCTAAAAATATTTGAGTAAAGGAATTCCATTACAATTTTTAACACACACTGTCAAAACCTCTTCACACAGTTAGTAAAACAGAAGTCTATGAAGGACCAAACTGTGACTCATTTTTCATTAATTTCACACAATTTCTTCTTTTTTTTTACATTGAACTACTACATTTTCCAAAAACCAGCAAGCTCACGACCACGCACAATCACACGCGCACAAAATGGCATCTGAAGTGGCTGTAATGAGTAGGCTATTTGTAAGCACGCACACATACGAATGTAATTATATGGCAATATCATTCATCGCTAATTAGAATTTTGCTGCGTTCAAATTTCACTTGAGTGAACTGAATTAAAATGAAAAAGCGTGAAGAAATGAATGAATGGGGAACAAGGGAGGCCAAAGGATGAGCCACTGTGCTAATAAAGCCAGATTTGAATAACAATACTAAGATGTGTTCCTTTGAGGATATTGTGAAATATGTGTAAGAAAGTGCTATGTTTTATTATTATTTTTTATTAATTTTTTTTTATGGCAGCTCATTAAGAAAAGGAAATGCAGAAGGTTGGTTGAAGTAAAATCTCTATCAATTAATTCATCCCTTTTCCTTTTCACTTCTTTGGTATCAGAGATGTTGATCTGATTCGTTTACTGTACAGATTTCCATGACAGTTATTTTAGTGCATGCTTAACTTAAAAAAAGCATGAATTTAGATTTGAGAAGGTTACTTTTGTCTTTCTCTTCTCATGCTTTCCACTGACTGTTGCTTGATAGGCATCCCTACTGACTAAATCAGCTGAGACCATAACGCATGGTCAGGCCCGTCTACAGCGACAGACACAGGTAAATACATTTCCGATTTGATCAATTTTGTTCCATTTCATTTGTTTGCCAACTTAGGCTGTGTTGCACCAACAAGGATTCATTTAATCTGAGATTGGTCCTAATCAGAGTTTAGCAAAATGTGCAAAAACATAGTATTTCCAATTAATATGGAGATGCTGGCTTACCCAAATTGAAACAAATGAATACGTTTGCATGCTGTTCTGGATCTAGTTTGAAAGCTAGCTTCTCTAAAAGCTAGAAAGTAAGTAATCAAGGTGGCTCTGCAAGGAAGCTCCAATTTCTCCTCTTTGAAAAAATATTTGTGGGCTGAAATAATGGCGCACCACGGTCAAATAACAGAAGATTAAAAAGACTGGCTGGGAGCCACTGCAGCCGGTTGTAAAGAATCAAAGGAGGTGAAAGAGTGGCTCAGCCAGAGGAGCAGGTAACTAATCCTGATCCTTGGATTATTGGCCTGATCAATAATAAGTAATAAGGCCTGCTTATCTCTCTGCCTGTCCGTCATATTTTCTTTTTCTTTTTTTTTCTCATGTTTCAACAGAGGTTACTCAGCAGTAGTCTCACGTTGCCAGACCTTCTCCACAACGCTGCTGACAATGGTCTGGTGAGTCCGTAGTATCTAACGATTTGTGACTTTGGCTTTCTTTCAGCACATCATCCAGCATTGCTGTTCAGACGCCATAAGTCCACACAACATTCCAGGATGGGAGAAAAATCCTAATTTCCTCAAACCAATCACAATCGTCTAGGTTGGCGCTAAGCACTGGGAAGAGCCACGGTGCTGCTGCAAAACAGCTTCAGGAAGGAACTTATTTTTGGTGGAACGTGTACATTCAAAGGTTGTTTTAGTCGTGCAACAGAAAACTCAAATAAAAATGCCAACACAAAGAGATAGATGTAGAAGATGCTGTCTCCTACAAACATACGAGATAAACTTTTAGGCATTTTTTGGAGTGAGGAGGCTGTGTAGAATCAAGCGCTCAGTGCCAGACATGAAGGGAATCAAAAGTTCAGCCAAATGCAGCATAAAGATAAGACCTTACCTTCTCAGAGATAGAAGATAGATATGTAGATAACATCTGATGAAATCTTATTGTGAAGAGACTTTGTGTTCCAAACTCATTTGTTCAGTTTTGTCGCTATAATTGCTTGAAGAGGCTGGAAAGTTGCAGGCTGTTTTTTTTAAGTGTAAATTTCAACACATCTCTGGTTTGACTTATTACAATATGCAGTCTCACTAGAATAATGTCGCGTCAAGCCACACACCTGAATAACTAGCCAATATTTGATCAATTTACCAGTTCACCAGACAGAAAAATGTAGAAAACCGATATTTGAATGTGTCTCTCATCCGCTGCCACAGTTTCACAAGAGCACAAAATAGTGAATTGTTACAAACGAGCTCAAAAGAAAGCTGTCTGTATGTAGACTGTTTATCTTAGTTTGTCACCAATCTTGAAATTTGGCAAATTTTTGTCAACTTGGCTGCTTGCTGTGACGAACCAGCATCTTTTTTTCTCTACCAGGGGTGCATCCACGTGGCAGTCCCTAGCACTGAAGCAAGGCATGATAATGGAGATGCAGCAGCAGACTGCAGCTCTGGGAATGAATAACTATGTTCCTCATTAGTCATGTATTATTCACCTACTGGCAACCCATTTGCTAATAATCAGAATGTTAATTCTTATGACCCGACCCAATCCGGCGTGTGCCCTGGTCCTGGTTGTGTGTGTGTGTGTGTGTGTGTCTGCATTGACTCTTCTACAGCTACTTTGAGAAAGCAGCGATGGTGAATGTGTAAAGCCGGCCTGTTGGCTGGTATTTGAAATGTGAGTGGTTGGCTAATCCTGGTTTTATGGGAGTGTTGTTTCGGTAAAGTTAGAGGGAAAAAAAACAACTCAAATCAATCTCTTTCTCTCTCACTTGCTCGCTCGCTGTGTTGATGGCGGTACTATGGAACAGAGTCCTGCCGGTGACCCTGCACAGTTCCATTATGGTTCCTGTTTTTTGGAATTTGTTGTTAACTGAGAGGGCCAACATTGGCCGCAATTTCTTATTTTACCATACCTTTCAGGGCTTCTGTATAATACCCACACTGCAGAGGGCTGAAGGGAGTATTGGTGGCTCTTTTTATCTCCCTATCTGTTCTAAATCCATTAACCTGACTTGGAAGGAATCAAGTCCATTCTCTACACCAGCGCCGCTCCGAGCGTGCCATTGTTGTTTCAAATGCATAAAACAAAGGAAAATTAGGATGCTACTGCAGGGGATAGGTTAAACCCTGATGTCCCAAGGGCCTAGAAGGAACAAATTAAATTTGGGTTTACTTTTTGAAATTTGATTGCCCTTTAAAATGACAATCGTTTATGATACGAACGGGAGCGTTTGGTCTGAAATGAGAGATACGGTCCACACGGAGAGGAAAAGCTGAGATCTCTGCCAGAAAGTCTGCCAGTCACCCCACGCTCCATCTCAGCTCCTCTGATCTCATTACGCTCTCAGGCAGGGAAGGGGATTAAGATTTTATCCTGTTGTCGAATCAAGGATGTTTAAAATCCGCCATCTAGTTTACTCCCTGCAGATTAGGTTCATTCTTTAGCTTTGAACTCCGATCTAAAACGCTGAGCTCCGCTGTTCTCAACGCTGCCCAGCCCACCAAGCCAATGAGTCATGTATATGACAACACAATCATCAAAACACAAAGCAAAAGTTTAGTGTCTTATATCAAAATCTCTTTGCACCTCTTCATTCTAATGTCCTTTGGTATTTGTCACATGATAAAATCGACTGCACATCAATGGAGCAGATTAAATAAAAGGTTTCACTTTATGGGTTGTCTTGGCCGTTAGTGCTGTCAAACGATTAAAATATTTAATTGCGTCTAATCGCATTAATGTCAGTTAACTCGCAATTAATTGCACATTTTTGTCTATTCTTAATGTCCCTTAATTTCATTTCGTCCCATTGTTTTTCTCATTTTAATGCTCTTATCAACATGGAAAAGTGGATCGGCTTTCTTTGTGTTTTTTTATTGAAAACAACATTGGCATATAGCCTACTGTAGTGTTCAATTTCAC
>NC_045739.1:21896266-21896425 GCF_008692095.1 Etheostoma spectabile | reverse complement strand
TTGGAGCAAATAATCTCTCACACAATGTAACACTGTCCATCAATAAAAGGGTGAAAAAAACCCTTTGACAAGGGGGGGGCAGAGAATTGACATCAGCTGTGTGCTCGGCCATCAAGTGATATTTTAGACTGGACGTGCTGTGATGATAGCTCAGTTCAC
>NC_045739.1:21895368-21896256 GCF_008692095.1 Etheostoma spectabile | reverse complement strand
CACACAGATCACTTTGGTCTTGTCAATGGAACCACTTGGCAACTTTTAAAAAGTAAACTTTCCATCCAATGTCTTACTGGCGTCCATTTTGGCGTCTCACGCTCGCCATGCACTCAAAACGTAACGTTCCTACTCTTTAGACAGGCTCGCAAGCCCAAACAAGTATGTGCCTGTTGTTTTGTTGCCGGTCTAGCTCAATCCGGGCCCCATTTCAGTAATGAAGTTTAGTAAACTCTGAGTCTACCCCTGATCTCTGAGTTGATTTAACCTGAGACGGAAAGAGTTTTCGGTTTCAGAAAAGGTGATATGAGTTCAATCAACTCCGAGCAGGTTCACGCGCGTGCACCACCACAATTAAAACCAGAAACATGATACTACGATTTACCATGGTAACAACCACAAGCAAACGGGTCGACGGAAATACTAATGCACACATACTGTACAGCGAGTTAAAAAAACAACACAACGGCTGCTGCAAAAGAGAGAGAATTTGCGTGGGAGAAAATTTATGCTAGAGGAAATGCATATATTCCAATATAGTGTATATCATATTTAATCATATAGCCTAATATTACTGGTGAAATCTATTTTATTTAGGTGTAATATGGCAAGCAAAAAAGTGCTATGCATAGGCTACTTATACCATTCTGAGGCTGCAACACCTTCATTAACAGAATTATAATTTATGATATTTTTTTCCAAAGAGTTTATATCATTTACCTGCAATACTAGTGGGACTCCTTTTGTTGGCTCTTACTGGTTTGTGTCCAGGGAACTCTACAAAAACGTTTAAAACATGTTTCAAAGTGAGTCACATTCTTGTGATGGCGCTTTACAGTGGTTTTACTACCACAAATGTAAAAAAAAAAAAATGCCGTTTGCAAAAAA
>NC_045739.1:21893447-21895358 GCF_008692095.1 Etheostoma spectabile | reverse complement strand
GTCACTATTAATCTGCTGGGAGAGCATATCCAAGATGGGTGATGTTAGTGATATGAGGTAATGTAGCCTGTAGGCTGCATAACAGACTGGGAAGAAAAATGATACCGCTCAAATAATTATCTGATTAAAATCTGGAATTAAAATGTCAGGGCTTCAAGATCATCTCCCGACATATAACACCCTGTGAAGTAAAGCAGCTTTTTCATCCACGGGATTGTCGACACAAGGAAATGCCATATTTTTAGAAAATAAAAACGTTTTTTAGTCTGCCTAACACGGTTAATAAACCAACCCTGTTTTTTTTTGTTCGTGCAGATGACAGAAAGGCACCTGATACAGACTGAATGAATGAATGAGGAAATGAAGGAGCGCTGTTACCGAGGGAAGAGACTGAGACAAGAAAACCTGCTCCGGACCACGTTAGGTTCACAGACTCAGTTACCATGGTAAATGACACTGAGGTGAAGTTACCACTCATTCTGAAACAGAAAAGCCAAAGTTGTCCTCATCTCAGGGTTAACAAACTCGGAGTTTTCACTAAACCTGCTTTCTGTAATGGCGCCCCGGTTTGGTGTTGTAGTTTTTTTTTTTTACATTAGTAGCAACAAAAACTACAAAGTTCGCCAGGCCAAAAAGAACGTTAACTTGGGTTTGCGTCGTTAATAACGCATTTGACTGACAGCACTAAAATATATTCATGTTGAACACATTATAACCACATTTATTGATTTACTCCAGCATCACTCACTTCACCCACATTACAAGGTAACAGTTCAAAAGGTGTTTTTGTATGCAATTGTATGCCACTTACTTTCTTTTTATGCACTTAACTGCAAAAGTATCATTTGTATTACCATGTAAATGAATGTGAACCTCTATCAAGGCCTCATTACGGTGAGAATCCACTGTCTTGGTAAATACCTGGCTGATTGCAGTAAGATATCTGGTACATTTGCCGCTCTAATGACTTTTTATTCACCTTATGTCCGTATTCCCCAGGATGTATTCCCGCAGGTCAACCACACATCAGGCCCTTCAGCCAGATTAGCTGATGTCACTGCTGGGAAGTAACACATAACTAATAAAAGTTAGGCAGCAGTACATATTTCACTGTGATAAAATGTAGCGCCCCTTTGAACCTCTCCAGAACAAATATATCACTCCATTTGGTCCATTAGTTGTAGGCGTCAGCGCAGTCTGTTAATTAGACACGACTGCTCTCTATCCTCTGCCCATCTGTGTTGACAACAAATTAAGCATTTTCCCAGAAAATATGAAAGGTTGTCAGCAAACAAATAACATGTACTGTAACCATTGTTTTTATATCGTAAAAATTGGTGCGGCACAATTTCAAAAGATGGGCTGCATACCAGTAAAATTAAAATGATCTGTATCTCGCTCTCACTTAACATGTCAACAAACCACATGGTTCTACAAAACAGATGTGATCATGCGGCTACTGCCGCCAGTTGTTTAGCCATCAATAGCCGACTGCATGCCCGGCTACAGGCGCCGCCAGACGATGGTGCTTTCAGGGGCCGTGGTAGTGACGTTAGAGTTTAGCCAGAAAAAGAAGACACTCTAGCCTGGCTACTCGCTCTGAAGCTAATCATCATCAATCTCTCACTTCTCCCTCGCTCTATCACCCACACACGCGCACACACACACACACACACACATGCTGGCTCGACGCACACACCAGCGCACAAGGATAAACACCAGGCCACTTTTTTGCACTATAACGAGTGTATGTATTTGTTATTTATTTTTGCTACAGTACTTAACAAGCATTATTTAATTTTGTCCAGTTGGGGCATGTTGAGGGCCAATAAATATTCAAAGTTCCAAAACATCTATTGTGTTATTTGTATGGATCCACAATATGAACATAATATCTACGTACATGGCATC
>NC_045739.1:21892091-21893437 GCF_008692095.1 Etheostoma spectabile | reverse complement strand
CTAGTCTCACTTTGTCCCACAGCAATATTAAAATATTAAAACAGTTTAGATGTGTGTACATTGTTTCTGTTAATGATGTATTGTATTAAGTTTAAGTTATAGATTATCCATTTCAGTATAATGTTCAGATTTACCATAAGTAATTGAACATGCACATGTATTTTTAGTTCCATTAAAGTAGGGTGGAGGTGGGGTCACATTTGAGCATATCAAAATTTACTTGAAAGTAATGCAATAGTAACTTTTATTATTTGTAACTGAGTATCTAATTTAGTTACTTTTTGGAAGAAGTAACTAACTACTTACTTTTTAAAAGTAACTTGCCCAACACTGTTCACATTGTAATATTTTTAATTGTATGCCCTTTATTTGGCGGCCATGCGGCCATACCCCCCAAGCAAACTCAGTTATTGGACCTCAGAATTTCTAAAATGCTGGATGTGCACACAAAAAAAAAAGAGTTAAATCAGAACACCAAATCAAAAACAGCAGCACTATTTGAGACACACAAAGCTTCCATTAAGCTTCAAAACTGTGTGACCCAACACCAAGAAAGAAAGAAAGAAAGAAAGAAAGAAAGAAAGAAAGAAAGAAAGAACTGCATTAGTCTGGCACATACACCGAAAAATCCATGCTCCCCGCTGTGTTTGAGACCCAAGGAAAACAACTGCTTTTGAAGGGATTTTGATTTACCATGGTGCAGTGTGTTTGTGTGTGTCTCAAGCCACAGTGAATTCTAGACAAAACATGGTTTGAGAAAATGTTTACATACCCCTCTTTAAGGCGGAGGCTTCAGCCAAAAGCTACTTTGTTGATATCAGCTTTGATACATGCATTGTACAGCTGGGCTTTGAAAAAAAATCTCAGATTTTCTGTTTTTTTTTTTCTTTTTCTATTTAAAAACAAACTGCAACTGACAAAGAAATTGCTCAACACAAATGCACCCTTCATGTGGTTCAGATTTTTTCTCATGCACTTTAATCTAAATGTGCCCTTGGGGCATCAGTGTAACAGGAAACAAGCCTCAAAACGTGCTGCTAAACGAGATGGCAGGCCCTGCCGTTGTAAACAGTAAATGTAGCTCATCAGTTTTCTAATAATTTCAAACTTACACAATGTACCTTCAAAAGAACTTAAAATAAAAAAATAAAAAAAAACTTGTGTGTCCATTTTTGATGAAACCCTTTTGGTCAAATAAATTTAACAAAAATGACAAAATTAGATATATTTTCATTCCATTTAGCTGACGTTTTTATCCAAAGCGACTTACAATTGCTATATGTGTCGAGGTCGCACGCTTCTGGAGCAACTAGGGGTTAAGTGCCTTGCTCAGGGACACATTGGTT
>NC_045739.1:21890863-21892081 GCF_008692095.1 Etheostoma spectabile | reverse complement strand
AGTGGGAATTGATCCCTAGTCTCCCAAACCAAAGGCATGTGTCATATCACTGCCCCGTCACCACCCCTTTGTTTCTAATATACACACTTTCAACAGAGGTATTCATAAAGTGCAAACAAAAATTCTCCTGAATCCCTGAAATTGTAAACAAAATAAAACATCTGCATCCAATAATTTAGTTTTAACATTTTTCTTTTATGCATTTAGCCAGAAAGACGAGCCTGCCTACTACCTCTGGCTTGAGGCATGCCTGGTTCCATGTAACAATGCCCTTCCCACACTGAAAAGCCTCTCTGATGGGCTACTTGTAGCAGGGACGGACACGTATTTTTTGGCCAGATTTCTGAGCCTTGGGAAGTTTGGTTTGTCGTTCCACCGCTGTGGCTCAGTGTCTGGGTCCACCCTAGGGGTCAGTAGGTAGGTCGCCAGGGTAACAGCCCCCGGGTGATCAGATTAAAATGTTGACCTGAAAATTACAGGAAAATGATGAGACCGGCAACAGGTATTGTGTCTCCTTCTCTCCCTTCTACCAGGCTTTCTTTCCCACATAAACATGTACTTTAAATATATTCTCAATTTTACATTCATTCTTAAAAGAACATAATTAAGTTCCCATAATCACCACATGACTTGAATTCCCAAATGAAAGTAATTTTCAGAATCAATGTGTTCTGTTTGGCTTCATATCCAAATGAAAGTAAAATAGCCTTTTTCCAAACTTCTTTGGTCTGCTGCTAACAGCTTTGATGACAGTACTAAACTAACAACGGCAACGTTACTCGTTACAAATAAGATTCCAGATGCACAGGCTGAATGCTAACATATTGGCAACATATCATAGATTCTGATCTGAATACGAGACGTTTGTGACTCGAACATCTCACATTTACCAACAAAACGTACAGCGAAAGACCGCGCAAAACACGTACGCTGTAACAATGTTTCACTCTAAAGTTGCTGAGAGATGCTGCTGTTTCAATCCTGTCAGCTCTCTACTGCTCATTAGTTCCCTCCCCCCCGCAAATGCCGCATTCACACACACAAACACACATCTCTGACCTTTTACATTTGGCAAATGCCCTTGGACATTTTAAGATTCACATTTTCCATTTTGATTTAGCGATTGGCATTTCAAAAGCGTGTGTAAACGAGGAGCTGTGGCCCAACGGCTGGTGGGAGGGTCTGAAACGGAACAGGGGCAGAGGCACCTTAGGGACA
>NC_045739.1:21884872-21890853 GCF_008692095.1 Etheostoma spectabile | reverse complement strand
GGGGGGGGCGCACCAGCTGGCCAGCACACTGTCTGCAACTACTTAGGCGACAACAGAGCAAGTTGAGGATGCATGGCTGTTATTTATGAATTTTATTCAGTAAACTTAACACACTGCCATGAGTCATGACACAGAACTGAATCAGATGCAGGTTAAGTCACGTCACCCAATCAGCTGTTCCTAACTGTTAGCAAACGGCATATTTATCTGACCATATTGTGCCCTCAATGACTTGACAATGCCTGGATTCTGGTCTGCAAGTTGCCATGGTATCCATTGAACTAGTCATGCATGCCAGAGCATAACTGCTGATATAAGGTTAGATAAGATGAGATAGACTTTATTATTCCCACAATGGGGGAATTCCTGTGATACAGGAAAAGGTACACATATCAGAATAACACAAATACACATTAAGTAGACCTAGGAGAAAGAATATACATAAAGTATAAGAAATGGAAAAATGGAATTAGTTATTGTAATAAGGCAACACTTTAAAATAAGATGAAAAAGGGTAACTACCTCAATGTAAGTCACACTACGTTGTGCATGTGTGTGTGGAGCTGCCTCTGCACATGGGGAAACCAGACTGACTCAGGAGGAACGTCGACATCTCAGACAGAGACAGAAACAGCCCACAGCATTTATCAGGAGTTCTGCTTTTTATTAAACTTGTTAAGTGTGTTGTGAATGTGATGATTTTATTCAAGAGGGAGGAGTGAGGGAAGAGCTGCTTACACTCTGTGTTACGTTACACACTTTCACTGTCAATCACATCATAGCCACGCCCTAAAGCACCCACCCACGCTGCCTCTGTTCCATTTCAGACCCTCCCACCAGCCTTTAGCCCACGCCTCCTCATTTACATACACTTTTGAAATGCCAAACGTTAAATCGAAACGGAAAACGTGAATCTTAAACTCTCAAAGGGCATTTGCTGTTTTTTCTCTTTGTGATTTTAATTTAAGTATGGCCAGTTGAGCTTTTCCATTTCAGATTTGATGTTTCTCTTTTCTTATGTTCATTGCGATTTTCAATGTCATCTTTTTAATTTAAGATTTGTGCACCTATATTTAAGCTTTGCCTTTTAAAATTGACTTTTTACATTTTCAAATTATTGTTTTACATTTCAACTTTGCTTTTTCAGTTTCCTTTTTATGAATAAATATATCCTCCATGGGAAATCATGTTCTCAGTATGCACAGGTGACATAAACACCCAACATCCAGTCAAATGTGCACAGCAACATCAATTTTAAGGGAGATGAAACAGGCAGACACACACACACACACAAACACACACACACGCACACACACACGCACACACACACACACACACACACACACACACACACACAACAGGAAACCTGAGACGAATGAACTTGTGCTGCCTGAGCAATTGAGAGGCGAGAAGAGATGAGCGTTTAGAGAAAAGACATAGGATGATTATCACTTTGCTGGGTATAAACATAACCTGTTCTCTTGAATGAGGCCTTTATGCTTACTTGACCTCTCTCACACACACACACACACACACACACACACACACACACACACACACACACAGACACCTGTTCACCATTAAGCTGTACTTTCACTTCAAATTAGCAATTAAGCCCAATGGTCAGGTGTGTTCAAGAGCATGGGAAATAAAACAATTTACAACGTTGCCATGGAAACTGATAGTCGTCAGACCCTTTGATTGAAATGAAAATGTTTTTTGTGACCAGACATTTCAGAGAGAGAGTCAGACAGAAGACGACGCATTGATCCCAATTATTTTGAAGGTTAGCGTGGTCACAGCGTCACGTGAGGATTTATTTTTAGAATTTTATCGTTAGAATTTTTATTGTATTTCCATTATTTTATTTTCTGTTGCATGACAGGAATTAGTGTTGCTGTTCACTTTGCAGTTGCTCATCGCTCATTCGTGATGAAACTCATAAAAAAGCCTGTCAAGGTTATGCTGAAGTTATCAGGTAGGCAGCAATAACAGCACGTTTTTTCCCTCCTCCTTTTAAGTTGCTTTTTAAAGGATATGTCTGCTAAAAACACAACCAAATGATGTACATTTAACATTTCTAATTGTAGAGTAGGGGAATGTTAGGTATTTATTGAATTGCACCGTGAGGCCGAACACTGAAAGCTTGTTAAAGAAAATAGATTGTGTAAACTACAAAAAAAAAAATAATACTAATAAATTAAAGAAAAATTGAATTGCCATTGTTTTATTTCATGAGTCATAAGTACAAATGTCCAATCTTAAGTTTACAATGCTCAACCACTTTAATTCATTTTTTGTCATTGTATTCTAGTTTCACAGTAATCCCTCCGACGTCACTGATGTGTGTCTGTGCTTCTTCACACAGCTTTTGGAAAAGTCTGCCATAGCTGCTGCTCCTGTTGGAAGAGACTTTTTGAGAGCAGTTTGAAGCTTGTGGTAAGCTTGGATAAGTTGGAAGTGAAAGAAGAAAAGAGATACTTAAGTTTCTCCTCTGGGAAATTCACCGTGGGACTGCCAGTGAAAATATTTCGGGGAAACGCTGCTGTGGGATGCAGCAAGCTTCTCTACCTGACAAGGTAAAGTTTGACATTGTGCTGCAAGCTGAGCACTGTTATTTTGTTTTTTCTATTGTTTTTCTTTGGGGGGGGTGCACTAATTGGCCTAAAGCTGTTGCATTAAGCAGTGCGTGCTCTCTGAAGATAAGGAAGCCAGCATGTTTCCCCAAAAGTGACAGGTTTTAGAATTTTTTCTTCAACTGCCTCTACTATTTGTGGATGAGCTTTGAGTGATTAAAGAGCACCCAGTTCAAGTTGGGCCAATGGGCCGAGTTGGGCCAATGGGCCAATGGGCCGAGTTGGGCCAATGGGCCAAGCAATGTCTGTCAAATAAGTAAGGGATCTCAGCCTTCAGCTGTACTCCGCACTCCGTTTTTTAGTTTTTCATCCCGATCATGACCGCTGCCGCCTAAACCTAAATCAACAAGCTTCTCTTTCCAGTGTAGAGTGTTGAGTTCTGCGTTCACTAACCTTGGTGAAGAAGTTAGGAGGTGTCAGGGAAAGTGAGAGGGAGACACACACACACACACACACACACACACACAAACACACACATAATGAAACATTTGTTTCTAGCATTTAGGGTTTCAGAGCTAAATTGTGTGTAAAATGTGTATTCCAAGCCTCATCAATTGCTTATCTTTCGCTAGATTGGGTTGAAATTTGTACCGAACATCGAAGGACAAGCTGCAACAAATCACAAAATAAAACAGGAAACACTATACAGACACTCACAAAAGTGACAGAAAACAGACTCCTTCAAAATCAAACAGGAAACACTACACAGACACTAACAAACGTGACACAACTGAAATTTGATTTGAAAGTTCAAAAATTGACATTGCTGAAAGAGGGCAAACTTTCTGCATCAGCTTTGAACATAGATATGCCTCGCATGGTTAGTAGTGATAAAAAAGTTATAATAAAAAAAATGTTGAGAGACTCAGGAGCATTTTATCAGGTAGCTGTGTTCCCGTGCGGGGGATGGGCCTGCAGACTATGCTTGCGCCTAATCCCAGTACGACTACGATAACGTGTAGTATGAAATAGTATGAAATCCACGCAGGAGGTTTGGCTGGGTGATGGATAGGTCAAACAACGCAGGAATTTCACCCCAGAGACCGAGAATCACGTCCCCGTTGTTCTTTTCCTAAACCCAACCGGGCTATTGTTGTCGCGCGTCCCCCAGAGACCACGGCCGTCTCCCACGTGTGGCGTTTCATTTCCATGTTACCCCTGTCTGTTCTCAGATATTCTTAACCATACTTTGATGGAACATGATTGATGTCGGGGATGCTAGGCCCTTATCTCAGAGGTTCTATTGGGTTTCTCCATAAAAGAGGAAAATACTGGATTCAGAAGTGTCATACATGTTGGAAAATGGCATTGCCAAACCATCTTCATCTAGTTGGGCCTCTCCCTGTCTATTGATTAGTAAACCTGATTAAACACATAGGCCCTGCACTGATTTCCGAAAGATTAATACATGTCAGTAGATATGACTTTCGGAAAGGGTATTGGCAGGTTCTTCATTGCTTTTCTAACACCATCAGGACTATACGTACACTGTCATGTCCTTTGACTTGCAAAATGCCCCAGCAACATTTTCAGAGGTTGATCAATAAAGTTGTGTGTGGGTTTGATGGCTGTTTAGTGTAGTGTAGTGGATGAAGTGGTGATTTACAGTAACACATGGGTAGAACACAGTCATAGAGTTCAAGCTCTATTTGACAGGTATGTTTGGGCATGTTTGTCAACCTAAGTCTAAATGTGAGTTTGCTAAGGCAACAGTAACCTATTTGGGCGAGACAGTGGGGCAGGGGGAGGTTAGACCCGTTCATGCAAAAGTTCTGACAATACATTTCCTGTTCCATCTACTAAGCTGGATTTGTTGCGTTTTCTCGGAATGGTAGGTTATTACCGTGGGGTTTGTGCTAATTTTCCTTCTATAGTAACCCCATTAACTGAGTTGTTGAAGGCTGGTGTTAACTGTGTTTGGTCTCCAATCTGTCATCAGGCTTTCAAACAAGTGAAAACCCTGTTATTGAGGGCTCCTGTACCTGCCGCTCCCAAGATGGAGCTACCTTTCCAGTTGCCAGTTGATGCGAGTGATTGGGGCTGGTGAGGTGTTGATGAAAAGGGAGTTGTTGCGACCATCTAGTCACTTCTCTAAGAAGTTCAAGGTGTATTAAGGACATTACTCGTCAATAGAAATAGAAACTCTTGCTCTTGATTGGGCCCTTCAACATTTTCATGTTAATGTTGGGGCCAGTTCCTCATTGGTAGTATACATTTTTCATGATCCATTGACTTTTCTCTGATCCTTTCAAAGGTTATCCAAATCAAAGGTTAATGAGATGGCCCCTATTCTTAAAACCTTATCATTTGGAAATTCGCCATATTAAGGGCAAGGAACATGTGGTGGCAGATGCTGTGTTGCATGCACCATTGTCATAATGTTTGTTAAAACTGCCTCATTTATTTTCATGTTTCATGAACCATTAAAGTGCTTCCTTGGATTTATTGCCACTGAGTTATGTAGATAACAACATTATAGATTACTAGTTACTGTCATTTGAGAGTGATAAGTTATATAACAATATTACTGTCTCTGAATTGTAATGCGTTACACTACTTTTGCATTATTTTACCAAAATAATACCAGAAGTTTGACTTGGCAGCTAGCGTGTGAATTTCACCACCGGATCACTAAAGTCTCCTGTTCATCCACTTTAATACACCATAGATTATTCATAATATTTTGTAAAATGTGAATATGTAAAGTAAAGCCACATGAATAGATAAGTAAAACGTACAATAGGCAAGAAGGATAAAATGAAAATACTCAATTAAAAGTACTTCACAGTCATTAGTGTTCTATGTGGCCTCCACCCAAGTGGAGTTAAAGTACTGACGGACAATCTTTATCTAGTTCAGACAGCAACACCCATCGACCAGACCTAAGATGTGGCACCCTGACAAATCATTAAACATCCCAGCCTCGTTGGCCTCACCTCTTTTGGGACTCACTGATAAAATGGAAGTGCAGATTAATGTTGCCATCAAACCCATCCCCTGTCACAGCCTCATTGTCGGCCTCTGCCCCAAACGAGCACTTTCCAACCAACCTTGCTGATAATGAAGACAACAAAAACAGCTGTCTCCTGCCCAGGATGATGAGACCGAAGGCCAGCAAGGTCACCAAAGAGACTTAAATACTCAAAGATGCAAAAATCCCGTAGGATATTGTTTTGCCATCCCAATTTTGGAAAAGAATGTCGTCATCTTAAAAACATATTTGCGATTGAAGTTGTGCGTCACAGCATTTAACACCCGTTTAATTCTAAATGTAACGTGTTCCGACAACATGCAGGACTTGTTAGTCTTTGCTACATCACTTTCACACGCAGTCTCTCCCCCCCC
>NC_045739.1:21880891-21884862 GCF_008692095.1 Etheostoma spectabile | reverse complement strand
TTCTCTCTCTCTCTCTCTCTCTATGTAAACCTTGACTGAGGAGGACACATTGCATGCACAGAAAAAGGGGTCAGTCAATACAAACTATATTTATTGGAACTAAATGTATTAACCTTTTATTGGCCATCTGGATGCTTGCACAGTGCACTAAACTTGCACCCATTCTTCCTAAGTGCTTGTTTGTGTTAAAAAGTCACTTGTTTTCTTTCAACCATTTCAATCTGTCTCCAGCAGAGACGGCCTCATGGAAATATGACGTTGCTTACACGATGACAGAGGGTTTCTGTTAGCGGTTTAACCTCAGACTACACAACGGAGATAAATGTGTCTGTTTTCAAGTCAAAAGATGACCACGCTTTTTGGAATTGGGGCTTTATTTCAGAAGATTGACTTTTGAAATGCAATAAACGAAATATGGTCTGTTACGGACATTTGTCGACTGACTTGCTTTTTGTTTTTCTTTGCTTTTATAACATCATGAATTTCCCTACAGCCGTTTTCTGTACAAACTAGTCTATATCCTCGACGTTCCACTTCAGGAATTGCTTCGGTGCCGCAGGAAATCCTGCCGGATGTATGCCTTTTTGCCGATGACCGTCTCCTTCCGCTTTTTTTTTTGAGGAATTTTAAACTCTGGTGGATTAATGAGGACTATGGTTATTATCAATTCTTATAAATCCTCCCGACCTCAAAGTGACACAAGCATCTGATTGGTCGTACACTCCCAGAATAGCCCCCTAATATCAATTCATACAGTATGTCGGTAGGCTAATTCCTGCTGCTTGTGGGTCAAATGCACCCCAAATGCACATCATAGTGCAGAAATTAAGTCCTTATTCATTTTAAATAAACCATACAATTCTTCTTCTTTTTTTGATAAAACGTCATCCCTTTCCCAATAACGCACAACATTCTGAGTAGAAGAGAAAAACTAAACAAGCAACAAATTGAAACATACTGTCCATGTTAAATTAAAGAGAACTCATATACACTTTACCCTGGAATTGATTTAGTAGTCCAAAGAATTATGTAAATATTAATATTTAAGATAATTACATAAATGCTTAAAATCACTTGCTATTGTTCGTGTGTTGAAAGGTGTTCATCTGATCTCTGTAAATTAATTTCTTTAAATCATTCAGCAGAATAACTATAAGTGGTATCCGGATGGTATTTCAGCAACAACAAAGCCAGTGAGAAGAACAAAAGATTTAGAAAATGATTGGAAGAAAAGAATCTAGACATTCTTGTTGCTTTCATACTGCCAGCTCAGTTCCCTTAGGTAGCCCCGTAAGGCCCTTAGGACTACGGATATGTTGAGGAAGTTAATAGACACTGTGTAGGAAAACCTTGGTCTATCGATTCTAATGGTTTTACGGTTTCCATTACACCTTTAATAGCCCCTTTAACCCCATACACAGAGGTATGATCATAGAATTGTTCCTCGGATTCTTATCCAACACATCAGCCGTGAAATTGAATCCTGCCATCACATTGTATCTCCAAAGGTGTGCAAGGATGTTAAGAAACCTTGGAATCGTCAGATGCTCCAGCTTGAACGCCATACACCCGTACACTGCTGCACAGACATGTTATCAAACCCTAGAAGATAAAACAAGAAAGGGAGAGGATGGGCAGTATGTACTGTGGGCTCCTCTCTGCCCTTAATGTAATATTTAACCTCAGACTGTTGCTGTGTTTTTTGTTTCTTTTGTGGGTCTAGAAAAAGATGGCTTTTCTTCTAGACCAGGTCTCTTCAACGTTTTTTAGGCTAAGGACCCCTTAGCTGAAAGAGAGACAGAGTAGCGACCTCTATATATATATATATATATATATATATATATATATATGAGAGACATAATAAGAAATTATGACGCTATCAACACATTGCTATGATGATGCAGATGCAACTTTCCTTTTATTTTCCCTCCGGCACCGCTGCGAGACAACTCTTTTTTTTAAAACAAGGCATCGCTCGCAAAACAATGTCTGAGAATTTTGATAAAAATGAGCTGGTTTGACCATGGAGATGCAAGAAATATGCCCAGAACACACATAGACTGTATATATAATATTTATATTAACAGTCTTTAGAACACACAACCTTGCTCCTGTATTTTCTTTCTTGTTCTCGCCCACAGAAACATCCGACCAATAAGACTAGTGGACGTTCTTGCGTGAATTGTAATGGTGCAATGGTGTAAAACCAAACCGACCAAGGGCAAAATGCTCCAATTTTACAAACTCACCAACTGATTCGGACCTAAGCAAACAAACCACAGGTGTGAAAACGCCTTAATATGAGTTCCCCCAGCCTGCCTGTGGTCCCCCAGTGGATAGAAATGGCGATAGGTGTAAACCGGGCCCTGGGTATCCTGCTCGGCCTTTGAGAAAATGAAAGCCATGGATGGCGTACGGTGTATTTGCTTTGAGGTGTAGCTCCAATTTATTTTAAGACTGTTGCAAGAAGCTGCATAAATATTATTAATGTAGTAAGACTTTAATTGACAGGCACCATATGCAACAATGCTGGGATTTTTCCCAAGACAACATTCCTAATAAATCTGAGATAGGGACAGGGACAACAAGTGCAGATGCTCTGTTTGCATTGCTCCCATTAGAGCTACAGAGACATGCAGCTTAGATGCTTTAGTCTCGCCAAAAGATGACCTACTCAAAGCCTTATTTATCAGCACAGATTTCACTCGTGACACTTACTGGCAAAACTAAGACTACGTTTACACGTGGCCGGCTATTTTCATAAATGGACATTTCACCCTCTCCATTTTCAAAAATAACATTGTGCACAGCTGGCAGTTTTCAAAAAAGTTTTTGTTTACACATACCTGTGTACTATGTATGCTTTCAATGCCAAACCTGTAGGTGGCAGTGTAAGGAGAAGCTCAAGCCAACATTAGCCAATCAGACTTCCGAAAACAGCAACGAATCACTTCCTCTCTCTTCTCTTCTTCACTTCCTCGCTGCCCAAACCTCTGTTTGTCTCAGTTTACATGCTAAAGGGCAAAAAAAAGTTTTCCAAAATCTCCACTCTGGCTGGAGTTGTTCGAGAGAGTCGTCTTCAGGGGCGAATTCTCCGTTTGCGTGTAAAAGAAGGGCACAAACGAAGGCAAAGTCTTTCAAAATAACCATGTACGTGTAAACACCCCCTAAATGATAGCAGCCAAATCATGAATGCAGATATTGTTGTTAATATTAAATATTAATGAATCATTTGTTCAAAAAGCTACAGAAAGTTGAGCACTGTAATTCGTAAGAATTCCACGTTTGTTTTGCTGGATGCACCACATTGAGTGGCAAGGCTGGCCCCGTAGGGAGGAGGTCTGGGTGGATGGGTGGGTCTTTAAACACAAGACATTCAAGCCAGGGAGCAGGGTTCGCATCCCGGGGAGAGTAAAAGACCAGGAAATGGGCTACATGGGATCGTTTTAATCCAAATTGCAATCATTTTCCACGTTACTAGACAAAGGGAAGCTTCAGCAGGAACTGCTGTAGGTACTCAACACACTTCTGAGCCTCGGTATCCCACATAACACCACAAGTTACCAGCAAAATGGAAAGAATTAATGACAATAATATATTAACTTGAATTGTTCATACAGAGTGAGAGCAGATGTGAACATAATTGCATTAATCTGTTTCATGTTAGGTCAGGATCAGGATGATATTAGTTTCAGAGTCATATCTAAGATCAGTTTTTAGTTGCAAGAAATTTGCCTTTGTGTATTTGGTGCATACAAAAAACATTTAAAAGGGAACTACAAATAAGGCAGAGTACTACCACAGTCAGGAACATGAATACAGAGTAGATGCACAAGATAACAAATACGTCCAATATATAATATCTAATTGTTTTAGAAAGGAAAAAAAACGGTTTAGAGCAGGGTGTAATATATATACAGTATTTATATATATATATATATATATATATATATATATATAGATAGATAGAT
>NC_045739.1:21877998-21880881 GCF_008692095.1 Etheostoma spectabile | reverse complement strand
ATAGATAGATAGATAGATAGATAGATAGATAGATAGATAGATTATCTATATATGCAACAGTGTGAACAAATACTGTAGTGTGAACTATTATATAACCAAAAATTCACCAAAAACTGTCAGAGAATACAGGACTCTTTTGTTGCATGAGACAAAAAGCTGTTCTCCTTAGGGTGCTCCCCAATGATCCAAGCAGCAGTTCATGCTCTGGAAAGCAAAGTGATCCATAAAAACCAGAGATGCTATCACTTTATTGTAATAAGAAGATAACAGGAAGGAGCAAAGCATAATCAGGCTATAAAATGAGTTATAAAGACCACCTCGTTTTTTGTGATTGAACATGAAAACACTTCTGCTTTGAAGTTGTTAATGAGTCAATTTTAACGTTTTATTGCCAATTATGGGTTTTCCAATAGCAGGATTCAAGTTCATGTTTGAAATAGGTGTGAATTCGGAAATTTGTCTTTAAGTGGCATGCCAGACAAAAGAGATGAATAACCATAAAATGAATGAATGAATGCCACATATGACAGAATAGTCAGGACACCAATATACTTCAGCAGATAAAGTCAGTTTAAAAAGTGTCTTTTTAAAAGAAAGATGTTCCATTTGTGCTTTTTCATATATCAATGTCAAGGTCAATTTATTTATGTGGAGCACAGCGAAAATTCTTTCTGGAAGACTTCTAAACTTGATCACTTTTCTCTCTCTTCCAAACTGAACAGCTGTTGTAAGCGTTCACTTTTATCTTCTTCTATCTTTAACCAATCAAAAGTGGCCATGAATTTTACAAGCCAATCACAGCATGGCATCCCTGTTTTAAAACTCTCTCTCTCTCGCTGCTGCTCAGTTGTCATTTCAGGCTAAGAGCCCAACCCTCCTCCTCCCCTAGCTCCTCCGGTCTTCATCATGCACGGCTCCTGGGTCCTCCTCCGTTGGCTCCACGGTTTGGTCTTCAGGCTCCTCACACCACCATCAGTGTCTAGACGGGGATTATCTTTTGGCTTTCTACCCCTTTAAAAAATACAATTTCATAACAAGGGAGTCTAATCTCCAAAGACTGTACATTTCATTATATGCATATGTACAACAAATCTTTGCACATCTTCAACAAAGTCTCTCCTGATTGACATAGCACGTTAAAAGGTCCCATGGCACAAACATTTCACTTTATGATGTTTCTTTAACATTAATGTGGTTCCCCAGTGGCTATAAAAAGCAATAGGTGTAAACTGAGCCCTGGGTTTCCTGCTCTGCCTTTGAGAAAATGAAAGCTCCTCATGAGGTCATAAGGGGCAAGATAACATCCCCCTTTCCCTGCTTTGCCCGCCCAGAGAATTTGGCCCACCCATGAGAGAGAGACATCATTGGTGAAGGCCACACCCCCAGCTCCACCTTGCCCCCCCCCCCCCCCCCCCCCCCTCCTCATCAAAACCAACAGCCTCAAAAATGGCACATACTGAGGAAATATCATTGTGGGACTGGCTCTAGCGGCTGTAATTCTAACCCAAGGCTGAATTTTGGGAAAGAGACTTCAGATATGGTATTAGGAGACCACTAAGGTATATAAAAGCATCCAAAGAGCACCATGTCATGGGACCTTTAAAAACAACAGGGTTGACCAAAGTGCTTTACAAGGTAAAAACAATAATAATACAACTGAATACAAAGTACATCAAAAAGGGAAATAATAAATGAATAAAAGGTAAAACCATCTTTCCTTAACTGAAAGGAAAGGCCAAAGAAAAAAGATGTGTTTTCAATAGTGATTCAAATTGTTAGGCCTTTTTTAGGGGCCTTTTTAATAAGAAAATGTAAACTGTTCCACAAGTTAGGGGCGGCTACAGCAAAGGCTCCATCGCCTCTGGTTAGGAGCCTGGTTATTGGCACATCCAGGAGGAGCAGATTGGCCAATCCCAACACTCTTGCTGAGGTATGAGCAAGAAGGAGCTCGGTTTGGTAAGGCAGCGCCAATCTTTGGATGTATTTAAAAGTTAACAGTAAGTTCTTTCAGCGAGCAGGTAGCCAGTGGAGGCAGCACAACGCAGGTGTAATGTGGTCCCTCCCTTATATACTTCTCAGCTGAAAGAAGCCAGACCTGACAACATACATAAGAATCATAGTAGTGTTTTGTTTCAAATACAAGAAGCTGTTTCCAACATAGTCCATTATAATTTATTCTGGGAACTTCAATGTGTTTGTTTGCATACAACTTCATCTTTATCCCCAGGGAATGTCTAGATAAATTCAGGGTTCCTGTGCATGTGTGAAAGAGGCTTTAGTTAGTTAGTTAGTTAGTTAGTTAGTTAGTTAGTTAGTTAGTTAGTTAGTTTGTAACGTTAAGTTAGACAAAGATGAGAACAAACAGCAAAGACACAGTAACAAACACAATTTAAAATGCATGAATAAAGGCAAAATAGAAATACATTTTTCCTAAGTAAAATGAAGAAAAAAAGCTTGATGGAAGGCTTTGCATTCAGCATTGTGATTCCATTTGGCAAGGGAACACTATTTTGTTGGCTTTTATTTTGGTACAGCGCCACCCCGAGGGTAATAGCTCAAAGTGCAGAGACGGGTGTGAAGGCTCTGGAAAGCTTAACACTTTATGATTTGCTTCTTATTTCTCGCTTGGTTGCAGCTTTTACTAGCTCTGTGTGTGTGTGCAGGGATTGACCATCTTCCTATGTAAATACAATCTTAACAATGAGTTCAGTTGTCTCTGTGAAGCTGTCAATCATCTTTTTTACTGACAACGTGATGCATAGGTGTAATTTACAAATGATCAAAAGTGCGACCGTCCGTCCTGTCCCGCCTCATTTTTTTTTTATTTCAGGAAATGAAGTGTTGGATGTGCTCAAAAAGGGGAGATCTTACCCCCCCCCCCCC
>NC_045739.1:21877434-21877988 GCF_008692095.1 Etheostoma spectabile | reverse complement strand
CCCCCCCAATGCTGAACCCAAAGTTACGCCCTTGATGTGATATGATGTTAAGGGTTACAGTTTGTCAGGAGTCCACTGTGTAGCAGGAAAAATACAAAGGTTATAGAATTGGCACCTTGTGTTGCTTCTGTGTTTAAAGTAACCATCTTATATTCACTTTTTGTGGTTGTTAATTGGACAGAAAATCTCTTATCCACTAAATAACACCACCATGGTCCACCTAAATCCAAGAGCCTTTACAAAAGAAGTGTAGTTCCATAGAACTAAAAGTTGAACTGAAATCCATAAATAAGATTCTAGCATACTGTGTAGGATGTTGAACATGCAGCGACAATGTTAACTATAGGTTCAAGTTGCAACATTGGCATGTTACCTAGATTTATTTAACATGCAAAGCAGATGATTTACTCAAATAATATAATAAGTGGCCCTAAAATTGTTGAATTGATAAGCTCTAGACTTGTTTTAACCCTCATGTTGTCCTCGGGTCAAATTGATTGAATTTTCCCTATATCAATGTTCTTTTTATTTACCCAAAATAACATGATTGATTC
>NC_045739.1:21877238-21877424 GCF_008692095.1 Etheostoma spectabile | reverse complement strand
CACAACGCTCTTTGGCAAGTACACATCTCTACTTCCATTCATTCCGGGGTGTCTTATTCAATTTTATAGCATTTGAAAAAAGAATTGAAGTGGTTTTGAAATATTATTGATTAAAAGTTGACCATATTCCTGTCTGTGATTATCCATCAACATACTTTCCTTTAATTTTAGTCTAAATAATTCCTA